>NW_026705145.1:0-351250 GCF_029867415.1 Vicia villosa | reverse complement strand
AATTTAAAAGAAAATTAAAATTAAAATAAACTACACATTTTTTTTTAGCATTTTATCATCTATAAATGAAAATATAATTAATATAAATCATTCATATTTGGACTATTGATTAAGAAAGAAAAATTTGCAAGCTGTAACATCACGTGAACCATTCCCTTCCATCTCTATTCTTCTTCTTTCTTTTTTTTTTACTTAAAATTCTACTAATATAATGACACTTGACACTAATAAAAGGAAGGAAATTAATAGCCATAAAATATACATATGATAGTATTAGTAGAAAAGGATATACTCAAACATTAACCAAAGATGGGGCGGTGAACCTTTGCACTCAGGGGGCACATTTTCTTTGACTTTCAAACTCTTGATGTCCATCCAATTATATGTTGACACGTGTACTCAAAAATAAAAACAACAAAATGAAACACACATATTTATGATGGTATAGAGAAAAAACTGTTTCTATTTTCCCCTCTCTCTCACGATGGTAATATGGATAACCACCACATCTCGTCTTCCCCATCTCACCTTATTCCTTCCTTCAATTTTTCCAACTCAATTTGTCCTCAAAATTCATCAGCAAATTTAAACAAATCTCTTCAATCCATGAAATCAAACACTATAAGCAAATAAAAGAGGATAGCAATTTTACCCGATGGGAAACGGAGGAAGAGACGGGATGGAGGCCGGATCTGTCGTCGTCGGAGATGGGCGGTGTGGAATCGAAGTTAGATGCGATAGTCGGGAGTTGTGTGGCCGTGTGTCTCGTGCGGCTGCGGGAGAGGAACCAGAATGGATTCGGCGGCGGAGATGCCGCTTGTGGCTGGAGGATTCCGGATCGGATGCGTCGTGAGATGGAGCTCGCGGCGGCTGGGGGCGTGTTCACGATCTCGTCGGAGAGTGGCCCTCGCGGATGCCGGAAACGGAGAGGTAGCGCTCGTTGGAGTTGAGAGCTTCCATCTGTGTGGGTTCTCCGATCCACCACTCATGTTCTATCGAATCTCAATTTGTTTCTTTTCTTTCCTATAAAACAAACAAAATTGAATTGATAGCAAAGAGTATAATTCTTTATGTACCTGCTTGTCACCTGCAAATTGTTAGAATAACAAATAATGTTTATGGAACAATGAGTTTTGGTAGATCCATGTCATGAGAATGCTGTTGCGTCTCCGCCAAATCGATTCTTTTTCTTCCTTTTTTTTTGTGATTTGCGTTCTAAACGATGTAACGATGTAGCTGCAAAAGGAGAGAAAAATAGACATTGCTGCAAAGATGTTAGTTCCTACTTATATTTTGTCATATTAATAGTGAATCGTTAGTGTTGCTGAAGATATATGAAGGTCTTGGTTAATTGAAAGAACTTGGCAACTGGTTTATGTTTGTGAGGTGGATTGTTGATGCTGAATGATGAAAAAATTGGAAAAGTGTCATACCCCAATTTTTGACCCTAAGATCACACATCATTTGCATACCAATCATCAATCAAGAAGTTTTAACCTAGATCTCTACTTGCAATGCTGTGCTCAATTCATCTGCAAAGGAATCATCGAGCACCCATGTTTTAGTTTGTATATATTCCTTTACTAACCAAAATACCAAATATATTGCCTTGTGCTCTTGTATGTTTGTGTTTTGTAGGTACCAAGTCAAAATACCCATCAAAGGAGCATTTTTCAACATTTTCACTGTGCAAATCGATTTGCATAAGGTGTAAATCGATTTACACAACTGTTTCTGCACCAGATTTGCTTCTGCCATCAGTGCAAATCGATTTGCATAAGACAGCAATCGATTTGCATAACTGTTTTTGCCCCAGATTTTGCCTTTTTCAGCCATGTAAATAGATTTGCATAATGTGCAAATCGATTGCACCAGCACGAATTTGGAAAAATGAAGGCAAATTTCAGCCTTTTGAAGTGTTGACATCATTTGCAAGCATGGGAAGCATGACTTGGTTCTTACATTTGATTTCCTACATCATCTAATCATGTACCCTCATGTGATTGCATCAAGACCATTGGATTTCATTTTTGGCTCCAAATCACTTTTCCAAGCCTAATTCTATTTTCCAATCCTAACTCCAAGCCACAAAATTTCCCAAGCCTAAGTGCTATAAATTGAGGCACTCCCCTCTTCATTTTTCAAGCTTTGATAGCCAAGAAACTTATTGCAAATTCTCTCCTAACCTCTTCCAAACCCATCACTCAAAGCTCTTTTTCTTCCACACAAATTAGTGAGTCACATCTTGAACCTCACTAATTTGGAGCTAAACCTCAACATAAACACTACTTTTCTTCATCAATTGTGAGAGATCAAGGCTTGTGGTTGTGTGTTCTTGAAGAAGATTCAAAGTTTGTGAAAGATTTGGTAAAATTCTAGATCCATTCCATAATTCAAGATGTGATCCATTGTTGTTTATGCTTGATGCACCTTTGGTGCTATATTGATGAGATTTGCTTGCTTACTTGATATATTTTCGTGCACAAATTGATCCAAGATCACAAGGTGTTTGGTTTTATGTTTAAACAAGTTTTCTTCTCTTTATTTGCTGTTTTTTTGAAAACTGTGTTGTGCAAATCGATTTACATCTGGTGCAAATCGATTTACACAACTGAAAACTGCGCAGATTTTGAAAACAGAGTTATGCAAATCGATTTACACTCTGTGCAAATCGATTTACACTGGGCAGAATGCTGATTTTTGTGGTTTTTTACTTGTTCTTGGTTCTAACTCATCTTCTACTCCATTCTTTTGATATTTTCTTTGAATCACAAGTTAGAGGCCTAATTTCTCTCTAATTTCAATGGACTTAGGGCGTCGATAGGATGAGAATCCAAATCCGCAAAATTATGTGATTGAAATTATGGATGAAAGGAGCTTTTAATGTGGTTCCATCTTTTAATTCTCTTTATTTTGATCGATGAAAGTCTTAATACCTTGAGAATTCTTATGGATTCTTGGTAAAGACTAGATCACTCACCATTTTTCTTTTTGTGCGGTATTGCTTTCGGAAAACGATCTACATATCGTTCTTCTCGCATGCATTAGCACATAAAGTTTTGACCGGCCTCGTTGTAGGGTGATTTCTACATAAATCACTTGGCGATCTGCTTAACATAGCGCAATATTTCGTGTCCCGAATAAAAAAGATCAAATATGGAAGAGAATTGTATGCGGTTGATTTAAGACTTGTGGAGGTTTTTATCGTGTAGTCGCTATGATTTTATCAAGCTTCTGATAAACCCCATTGAATTTAAATCCGAGTACATCATTCACTCACCATCGATCTCCTACTAACTTTGATAACATACTTGACAAGTTTCAAGATGGTTATCTTTAACATTTAACAACTAACTTTAATTTCCGCACCTTTACTATACCGCCCTTTATATTTCTAGCTTTATCGCTTTATTTTATCATTTCATCATATTTACTTTCCGCCGTTTTTTCTTTGTCCACTTGGACATATGTTTATGCTTCCATTATTTTTCTTTTGTCCACTTGGACCATACTTTACCTTTTTTGGCTAAAACACTAATAAACAATCGAAAATCTAAAAAATACATAAGGCTCTCTTTGGACTATCGGTTACTATCCCTAGCATTTTGGAGATTCGGACTTATGGACCTAGTACCTCTGGACTCATTCTATTACTACCCTGTGATTGTTCTGTCTGTCTGGCATTGTTTTGTTGTATGTTTATGTGTGCAGGTACTTCCTTGAAAGCCCTTGATGGTTAATTCCAAGGCATTGATATAAGGATTTTACCCGAAAACAGCCGTTACTCTGCCCGATTTTCGTCAGAATCTTAATGTGCTTAATAAAAAGTGGCGCTAAGACAATAAGTTCATCTGGATCCCCAAGTGTTAATGTATTGGTATTGATAAATCCAAAGGATGGGAAAACTACATTGACTTTTAATGTCAAGTGTTGGCTTCTTATTTCGGTCAGACCGTTTCTTTCCTTAGCTTTTATTTTACGCAATAGGATAGCCTCTTCATCTCCTCCCATTCTTAAATTTTCAAAACCTTTTCTCTTAAAATATCTTTTGCCCTTAGTGGCCTTTTTCTTCAAAAAGTTTAGACACCGTTAATTGTCGAAACGAGTGGTTATACCCCACGATTTTGAAATTGATTGATAATAACGAGATCTTTTCCGCGTGAGAGAGCTAGTGGCATACTCGTTGATTTTATCCGAGTTGGCTCCCTTCTTTCATTTGCGATGCAAAGAACTTGTTTGTTCTCATGCTCAAGATCAATGGCTGAGTATTTCTCTCTAACGACAACAAAGTGTTTATTCGTTTTAAAACGTTTTTCCCTTTAAGCGGAACTACATTAGCTCTGACTTCTCCATTGCACCGAGGAGGTATGTAGGCACAAAGCTTAACGCTTTGCCGAGCTTATTTTAAAAATAAAACAAACCGTTTTTTAGCACACACACAACACAGATTTTCAAAAAGGTTCCTGTGGAGTACCACAGATATGAGGGGTGCTTTAAACCTTCCCCTTGTATAATCAACACCCGAACCTGAGTTCTCTTTCTTGTTTTAAAAACAAAACTTTGGGTTTTACGTTCTTTTCCCTTTTCCTTTGAAAATATAAAGCGCGGTGGCGATTTCAAACGGAATATTGATTCGAGTCAATCCTATGGCTTCGATATCAGATTTTCCCCGCTACAGAAAAAATGGCGACTTCACTGGGGATCCAGTTTTAAGTGTGTTAAGCCTATTTTTGTTTATCTGTGTGTTTTTACCTGTATATACTGTTGTGTGCTTTGTTTGTTTATCTTCTTTTTTTCTTTTTGGTGCTCGATGGTTCCTCTGTGATAAGATAAAGTTCTAACCCGAACTTTGGTGAGTAACTTGAGATAGGAGGTGGTAAGACCAATAGTCGCATGTCAGGAGCAATCCTTACCATGAGCGTCATATGGTGGAACCCCAATCAGTGGAGGCCTCATGGAAGGTAGTAGAGGTTGTTACGAACCATCGTGATAACGCTATTACTTTCAATAGTGAGTGTCCGTAGAAGCTGAATGACCTAGAACCCTTTTAACCAATCTAAGCCTTTTTAGGATGTAGTGCAGAAACAAGATCAAGTACCAATTTGAGCTTGTTGTCATGCGATGCTACGCTCAGACGAGGTCTTTTTAGGCATATTATTGGCGCCCATGAGCAATTGTGCGTGCCGGTAATATCCAATAGAAGATTGAAAACTCTGGGAACCTTTGTAGAACCCGATCGGCAGGTACAAACTTCCCTAGATCACGCCTTGTGGGATGGGTAGACCCATGGCTCCATGCTCGTGACGTCGAACCTTTGAACCTGTGAACTATGATCTTATGTGACCTTGCGTGCTCTTGATTGTGGTTGGTGCATAAACCATGCATTCATGCATCCATGAAAACTCTTTTTCTTTTGATTTTCAAGGAACTTAGAGGTCTTTCCTTGTAAACATCATAAGTTTCATCAAACTCAATGGATCTTGGGTGTTGATGGGGTGAAAACTCTAATCCACCAAAATGGATGATTGATTTTGATGATAACTTAATCAAAACTTTAGTCCAATGTTTGAGTGTTTACAAGTTAATATCTTAAGTTCCTTGAAACTCAAATAATAATAAAAAAAAAACAAATTACTGCATTGCATGCATCATTCTACATTTGGTCCTGCTTTCTAAAGAAGTTTTCCAGAGCCTTATTTCCTTTCTCCTGGTATCATCAGTACAACGCTCGTGCTAAGAAGAAATGGAAAGCATCAAACAAGAGATTCTTGAACTCCACAAAGAGGTGGTTACTTTGAAGGCTGGTATGGAGCATCTGACTGCTCTGGTTGAGGCTCTAGTTGCTGCCCAAGTCAATCCTCCTATGATGGAAAAAAGGATGGCAAAGGTCTTTCTTGAAACTCTGAACTCATCCTTTCCTAAGGGGACAGTAGTCAGTACACCTGCTGACTTCCACAGAGAGGTGGATATGAATGCGCTTCTAGAAAGTGATGTCCGAAAGGAGTGTTTGCTTGGAGAAGGTAACTCAGTTGGTAGTGTGAAGAAGTTTGGTAATGACTTTTCAAAGAAGAGAATCAGGGGAGGAAACAATCATCATCAACATCAGCATGTTTCCTATGTCATTCCTGTATCCAATTCAGTTCATGCAATTCCAGATTATCAGCAGAGTACTCGTCAACAAGTTCCTCCACTGAATGAGCAAAATCAATCTCGAAAGCCTAATTTTGATCCTATCCCTATGACCTACACAGAATTGTTCCCTGCTCTAGTTCATAAGAATTTGGTTCAAACAAGGTCACCACCTCCAATTCCAGAGAAGATTCCATGGTGGTACAATGCTGATGTTACTTGCGCTTTTCATCAGGATGCTCCCGGACACAGTTTAGAAGATTGTTGGGCTTTAAAGGTTGAAGTTCAAAGATTGACTCGTGCTGGTATTTTGTCTTTCCGAGACATTGGCCCTAATGTTCAAAACAATCCCTTGCCAAAGAATGAATGAGTCA
Organism: Vicia villosa; assembly: GCF_029867415.1. NCBI lineage: Eukaryota > Viridiplantae > Streptophyta > Magnoliopsida > Fabales > Fabaceae > Vicia > Vicia villosa. The sequence continues at coordinate 344,747 of NW_026705145.1, read as the reverse complement.
CTATTGATGGTAGCCTGAGGTTTGAAAGATGTTTCCTTCAGCACAAACCCAGATGGAGAAAGCCTTCTCAGTTTTTAGTATTCTTATTGATTTCCATTTGTAATATTTCTTGTTTTTCAATGCATTGTTTGCATGTAGAAACTTGTTTATTTTTGAATGTTAATGCTAATACAATGATAATGTTTGTCTTGAAGTAATCCATTCGTTTCACTCATGTTTATTTGTTTTTATGAATTATGATACCAATTGCTTTTTCCAAACTCTTGCTTATGCAAAGATTGGAGGGAGGATGATGATCTGAAAACGCAAAATTTCTGGTTGTATGCTTTTGAATAAGACCCTGCTGATGATGTACAGGCATTGTTTCAAATTCCCAAACACCGGAGATATAAGGAAGATAATCCCTTGTTAACCCCTTTGAGCCTTGAAGTAGGAGTTTATTTTCTAAACGAAAAAACCCTAATTTTTAACCTGGGGCAGGGTAGTCTTCAGTTAATTTGACCGAGTGTTCATATTTCAAAAAGGATTGTGCATCCAAAGGTCAAGCACGTCATATCCACATCAAAGGATGGATCATGGGAAACCACAATGGTTATTCCCCGCGCATCAAAAGGCTGGAAAATGTGAAACCACAATGGTTATCCTTCGTCCGCCAAGAAATGAGGCAGTCACAACCCTCTCAACAAGTCAAGACAAATTCAATATCACATGATTTGTTCAAATCAAAACAATAAAAAAAAAAGAAGAAAAAAAAAAGAGAAAGAAGAAGAAAAAAAGCTCGCTAAGTCAAAAACTTGAAAACAAGTGACTTAGGCAAAAGTTAGAGCATCCCGCTGGACGACTAATTCAAAAGAATCAGTCCAGGCAAAAGTTAGGGAAATAAATAAATAAATAAAAAAGGAAAAAATGAAAAGTGAAAAGAAAGGACTACAAAGCAAAAGTCCTCAACAATGAACAAATCTGTGTGAATACAAAAATGAAGACAAAAGGGTGACTGCTACTCCAAGAAAGCTTCATCAGGTCCTTAATGGCACAAAATCCTTTTGAGAGATGAATACTCGTGTTAAGTTATCTGAACATAGGACTGGAGAACATCACGAAGATGGGGTGGGCTAAATAAACTTTGAGCCTAAAAATCTTTTTTTCTGAAAACCGTGAACCAGGCCACGTTACAACCCTCAAAAGTCCTAATTGAAGCAGGGTTTATTTCGAAAGCATACTTAAACAAGAAAGCGTTCCTGACTCCTATCGGTTATGCTGAAAACTTGTGTTGGTATCATATGCATAAAAAATAACAAATCAATGTCATCTCTTAACTAGTGATTCATTCACAAAGTTATGCGACATCTTTTCGAAACTTCAAGACTTACATAATTGTTGCATTTTCATTATCATTCTCAGAATAAACATTTTTCTGCTTGTAAACATTTGTTTGACATCCAGGAAGTTTACATCTGATCATCAGTAGAAAACTAAAACATTGCCAGGGGCATGTTGTTTTCCCAGTATAATGCTTCTGCAAGTTTGATTACCATCATGGGGCAAATCTCGAAGACTTTGTCGAGTAAAAGAATGTGCCAAGTTTAGTCAATATGGGGCAGTTACGTCGAGATTTGACAAATCTCTCCAAGAATCTGTTGATTTGGGGCAGATTATTCCAAGTCTTCATGACGCCAAGGATCTCTATGAACCTTTTTGAGGTAGTTTCCTCTCATAGAATACGTAGTCTGGGGCAAGTTGTGAATCAGAAGTTACCTTGATCACCTCATTAGCTTGAAGTACAAAGGTTGTTGCCATGATTAATCCAGAGTATGTCACTCTCTACCAAGAAGTTTTGAGACAACGGTTGACTGTTGGGTTTTCTTTCTCACCTTGTGTTGAGTTTTGAACTAAAATCCCCCGCATGTTAATTTGTTTGCTTTGATGTTAACTTCTTATTTCCTCTGCAAGTTCATAATGGTGATTTTCTCCAAAGAAATTTTCTCTGATTCCCCATAATAGAGCTTGGGGTGTTGCCCGATCTTTTGATAAGAAGAGGATGATCTGTAAATTCCTCGCAGAGACTGATAATCCCCAATGAGTTTGTTCCTCGTGGAAGAATTTTGCTTCGGTGTTCCTCCTCAGCTCATTTGTCAGGATGGAATTAATCCCCAGATGAGTTTATTCCTCAAGGGGCAAAGCTTTGTTTGGCCGTTTTTATCCAGTTTGTTCTTGGAGCTGAACTTTGGTCTCTTGCAATACTATTTTGAACCTCTCTAGGCTGGGAAACCTAGATTGAGAAGGCATTTATTTTGCACCTCTTGAGGATTCTGCTTTCCCCAATAATGGAGAATTCATTTGTGATTGATGCTCTTATCAGATATTGAAAGGCTTATTTCCCAGCAGTGTTGTCATTGCACTCCGTTGGAATTTGTACTTGAAAGCAAGGGGCAGGTTCTGTCCTTAGCATGTTTTGTTGACAACAAATGCAAGCCTCTTTATTTGAGCAAGTTTGTATGTCTCCACATATCAATCTTATCTTCAAAGCAAGTGATAATCTCTCAGGCTTTATGAACTTCTTGATTCCCAAAATGGAAGAAGCTCAGCAAATGGTAAGTCGCTTCAGTATAAGTGACAGTTTGCAGTCAAGTGGAAGAAGCTCAACAAATGGTAAGTCGCTTCAGTATAAGTGACAATTTGCAGTCAGGCAGAAAAAGCTCACTTTCCTTGAAAATCCCCACTGAATTTGTTTCTAGATGGATAATATGTTTCAGTTATTCTGTTCAGATGTCTGCTAACAGAAGACTAATGGGTTCCTCTCTCACTTAGTCCAGTCTTTTTGGCAGTTTCTTTCCATTTGGTCATGGATTGAATTTTGATTGCTGGACGATGAATATTGAGATTATGCATTTGTGGTTGCATCCTCAAATCATTGAAAAAAGTATTATTGATTGCTCTTCACCATCATTGGTACAATGGAGCATCTCTTCACCTTCAGTGGAACGTTGGTGTATTTTGTTATCTTCATCATCAGTGGTACGTCGATGTATTTCTCTTCAATACCTTCAGTGGAACGTTGGTATGTATTATCGTTAGTGGTACGGCGATACATCTCTTTCTACCTCCAGTGGGACGTTGGTAGTTCACCTTCAGTGGAACGTGGGTGTATTTTGTTATCTTCATCGTCAGTGGTACGTCGATGTATTTCTCTTCAATACCTTCAGTGGAATGTTGGTATGTGTTATCGTTAGTGGTACGGCGATATATCTCTTTCTACCTCCAGTGGGACGTTGGTAGTTCACCTTCAGTGGAACGTTGGTGTATTTTGTAATCTTCATCGTCAGTGGTACGTCGATGTATATCTCTTTAATACCTTCAGTGGGACGTTGGTATGCGTCATCGTCAGTGGTACGTCGATGAATTATCTCTTTTTATATCATCAGTGGTACGGTGGTAGATCTCTTCATATCATCAGTGGTACGGCGGTATATTTCTTCATGCCTTCAGTAGGACGTTGGTATGTATTATCGTCAGTGGTACGGCGGTACATCTCTCTCATCGTCAGTGGTACGGCGGTACATCTCTCTCATCGTCAGTGGTACGTCGATGAATCATCTCTTTCTATATCATCAGTGGTACGGTGGTATATATCTCTTCATGCCTTCAGTGGAACGTTGGTATGTGTTATCGTCAGTAGTACGGCGGTGCATCTCTTCATATTATCAGTGGTACGATGGTGTGATTTCTGTTAACAGAAGATTGGCATTCTGATGCATACTTTCTCATCCCTAGTGAAAGAGGATGATCCCCTTTTCTCATCCCCAGTGAAAGAGGATGCCATAACCTCTCTGACGCGAAGTGTTTTCCCCAGAGAAGTTTCTTTTCCCACCAAAGTTCCGTCTCTCCAACAAAGTCTGGCCTTCCCCAGCGGAGTTATAGCAAGACATTTGTTTTCCCCAGTGGATAACTTGTTACTCCCCAGTGTTGTCATGCTTTATTATCATCACATGTATTCATTAACATTGCATTGCATCTTAGGATCAAAAATTGTGTTTTATATATTTAAGTCTCTTCGATTTTTGTCAAAACGAAGATTTCCAATCATCGTATCTCCAAATCGAAGAAACTTAAATAGGGGCATCTGTCATACCCCAATTTTTGACCCTAAGATCACACATCATTTGCATACCAATCATCAATCAAGAAGTTTTAACCTAGATCTCTACTTGCAATGCTGTGCTCAATTCATCTGCAAAGGAATCATCGAGCACCCATGTTTTAGTTTGTATATATTCCTTTACTAACCAAAATACCAAAAATATTGCCTTGTGCTCTTGTATGTTTGTGTATTGTAGGTACCAAGTCAAAATACCCATCAAAGGAGCATTTTTCAACATTTTCACTGTGCAAATCGATTTGCATAAGGTGTAAATCGATTTACACAACTGTTTCTGCACCAGATTTGCTTCTGCCATCAGTGCAAATCGATTTGCATAAGACAGCAATCGATTTGCATAACTGTTTTTGCCCCAGATTTTGCATTTTTCAGCCATGTAAATAGATTTGCATAATGTGCAAATCGATTGCACCAGCACGAATTTGGAAAAATGAAGGCAAATTTCAGCCTTTTGAAGTGTTGACATCATTTGCAAGCATGGGAAGCATGACTTGGTTCTTACATTTGATTTCCTACATCATCTAATCATGTACCCTCATGTGATTGCATCAAGACCATTGGATTTCATTTTTGGCTCCAAATCACTTTTCCAAGCCTAATTCTATTTTCCAATCCTAACTCCAAGCCACAAAATTTCCCAAGCCTAAGTGCTATAAATTGAGGCACTCCCCTCTTCATTTTTCAAGCTTTGATAGCCAAGAAACTTATTGCAAATTCTCTCCTCACCTCTTCCAAACCCATCACTCAAAGCTCTTTTTCTTCCACACAAATTAGTGAGTCACATCTTGAACCTCACTAAATTGGAGCTAAACCTCAACATAAACACTACTTTTCTTCATCAATTGTGAGAGATCAAGGCTTGTGGTTGTGTGTTCTTGAAGAAGATTCAAAGTTTGTGAAAGATTTGGTAAAATTCTAGATCCATTCCATAATTCAAGATGTGATCCATTGTTGTTTATGCTTGATGCACCTTTGGTGCTATATTGATGAGATTTGCTTGCTTACTTGATACATTTTCGTGCACAAATTGATCCAAGATCACAAGGTGTTTGGTTTTATGTTTAAACAAGTTTTCTTCTCTTTATTTGCTGTTTTTTTGAAAACTGTGTTGTGCAAATCGATTTACATCTGGTGCAAATCGATTTACACAACTGAAAACTGCGCAGATTTTGAAAACAGAGTTATGCAAATCGATTTACACTCTGTGCAAATCGATTTACACTGGGCAGAATGCTGATTTTTGTGGTTTTTGACTTGTTCTTGGTTCTAACTCATCTTCTACTCCATTCTTTTGATATTTTCTTTGAATCACAAGTTAGAGGCCTAATTTCTCTCTAATTTCAATGGACTTAGGGCGTCGATAGGATGAGAATCCAAATCCGCAAAATTATGTGATTGAAATTATGGATGAAAGGAGCTTTTAATGTGGTTCCATCTTTTACTTCTCTTTATTTTGATCGATGAAAGTCTTAATACCTTGAGAATTCTTATGGATTCTTGGTAAAGACTAGATCACTCACCATTTTTCTTTTCGTGCGGTATTGCTTTCGGAAAACGATCTACATATCGTTCTTCTCGCATGCATTAGCACATAAAGTTTTGACCGGCCTCGTTGTAGGGTGATTTCTACATAAATCACTTGGCGATCTGCTTAACATAGCGCAATATTTCGTGTCCCGAATAAAAAAGATCAAATATGGAAGAGAATTGTATGCGGTTGATTTAAGACTTGTGGAGGTTTTTATCGTGTAGTCGCTATGATTTTATCAAGCTTCTGATAAACCCCATTGAATTTAAATCCGAGTACATCATTCACTCACCATCGATCTCCTACTAACTTTGATAACATACTTGACAAGTTTCAAGATGGTTATCTTTAACATTTAACAACTAACTTTAATTTCCGCACCTTTACTATACCGCCCTTTATATTTCTAGCTTTATCGCTTTATTTTATCATTTCATCATATTTACTTTCCGCCGTTTTTTCTTTGTCCACTTGGACATATGTTTATGCTTCCATTATTTTTCTTTTGTCAACTTGGACCATACTTTACCTTTTTTGGCTAAAACACTAATAAACAATCGAAAATCTAAAAAATACATAAGGCTCTCTTTGGACTATCGGTTACTATCCCTAGCATTTTGGAGATTCGGACTTATGGACCTAGTACCTCTGGACTCATTCTATTACTACCCTGTGATTGTTCTGTCTGTCTGGCATTGTTTTGTTGTATGTTTATGTGTGCAGGTACTTCCTTGAAAGCCCTTGATGGTTAATTCCAAGGCATTGATATAAGGATTTTACCCGAAAACAGCCGTTACTCTGCCCGATTTTCGTCAGAATCTTAATGTGCTTAATAAAAAGTGGCGCTAAGACAATAAGTTCATCTGGATCCCCAAGTGTTAATGTATTGGTATTGATAAATCCAAAGGATGGGAAAACTACATTGACTTTTAATGTGAAGTGTTGGCTTCTTATTTCGGTCAGACCGTTTCTTTCCTTAGCTTTTATTTTACGCAATAGGATAGCCTCTTCATCTCCTCCCATTCTTAAATTTTCAAAATCTTCTCTCTTTTTTCCAAAACATTCTTATGTTTGCAAACCTTTTCAAAACCTTTTCTCTTAAAATATCTTTTGCCCTTAGTGGCCTTTTTCTTCAAAAAGTTTAGACACCGTTAATTGTCGAAACGAGTGGTTATACCCCACGATTTTGAAATTGATTGATAATAACGAGATCTTTTCCGCGTGAGAGAGCTAGTGGCATACTCGTTGATTTTATCCGAGTTGGCGCCCTTCTTTCATTTGCGATGCAAAGAACTTGTTTGTTCTCATGCTCAAGATCAATGGCTGAGTATTTCTCTCTAACGACAACAAAGTGTTTATTCGTTTTAAAACGTTTTTCCCTTTAAGCGGAACTACATTAGCTCTGACTTCTCCATTGCACCGAGGAGGTATGTAGGCACAAAGCTTAACGCTTTGCCGAGCTTATTTTAAAAATAAAACAAACCGTTTTTTAGCACACACACAACACAGATTTTCAAAAAGGTTCCTGTGGAGTACCACAGATATGAGGGGTGCTTTAAACCTTCCCCTTGTATAATCAACACCCGAACCTGAGTTCTCTTTCTTGTTTTAAAAAAAAAACTTTGGGTTTTACGTTCTTTTCCCTTTTCCTTTGAAAAAATAAAGCGCGGTGGCGATTTCAAACGGAATATTGATTCGAGTCAATCCTATGGCTTCGATATCAGATTTTCCCCGCTACAGAAAGGTCTAAACGTGAGGTTGTTGGGAAGAAAATAAGGGTTGACTCAAGAAAGACATGCAGGTTTTGACTCAAATAAAAATAGGATTTGTGTACAAGAAGTGTGTCGTGAATGAAAATTGGTCAGGCCCCCTTAGTAGGGTTAATTAGGTGGTATATATAGTAGTAACATTAGGTTGAATGAAAAATATGGATCATAATTAAAACAACCGAAAGCCCAAAGATTAAATAAAACAAATATTAAAATTAAGATATTCAAAATTTAAACAATAAATAAAAAAATCTCTTTTGTGAAAATAAAATTATTAGTAAATAAATGAATAAAGGAAAAAAAAATAATGTTAGTAAATGAGATTTGAACCTGAGACCTCTCACCTGCAAGCCTTACCTTTTTACCAATCATGCCAACTTATTTATTCGAAACTAAATGGTCTTTGAAAATATATGAATGTCATGAAAATATTTGTTATTTAAAAGATACGAATAGTTTAAAATAAACCATCATATATTTTAAATAAGCAAGATTAATTAATGTCTATGTGTCAGTAATAATAGACCAAAAATTTTCGTAAAGACCAAGCTTAAAATAATGCGGGCAAATTTTGGGGTATGACAGTACGGAATCACTTCATTCCCCAACGTCTCTATCCTTCTTTTCATTCTATAAATACCTCTCATTTTTTCATAAAATCTCACATCAAATTTCATTCAATCTCTCAAATTTCTACCTCATATCTATTTTGTCTTCTTCCCCGACAAAAAATGGCAAAGTGGATGGAGACACTTTTTCTTATAGTCATCACCATTGCTACGGTGATCATTGTCGCGGGGAAAAATCGTATCTTTTTTCGGGATGAGACACCTGATGCCTTCTTTGGGCTCGAGTGCTCATAAAAAATGATTTTTCTTTGTTTTTGTCACGACCAAACTTTTTATTGTTTCCAAAGTAGGAAAAGGAAAAAAGCTGCAATAACCTTAAAAGTGGGGGAGAGATCTTTGGGTAAGAGGGTTGGTTATACGAAGGGAAGGTATTAGCACCCAACGTATCTATAGTACTCTATAGGTTTCTTTGCTATGTTTTTCATTCTGTGTTATTGAGAGGTTCTGTTGTGAGATAGGTGGGACCTAGGGTGTTTGTTTGATTATGCTCGCAAAGATCATCGCGATCCTCTGCATACATATCCCTTAGAGGGAATCAGAGCATCTGTAGCTCGGGGTCTACGGGTGCTAAGGTTTGAGTGGTTTGAGGGAGAAGTTTTGCTCGCCAAGGATACGACCTTGTGCCTACGTATTCTCAAAGGGATGTTGAGAAAGTCAGAGCAATCGTAGTTCCCACTTATGCTAGTGGAAGCAAAGGAAAAGAGACAAATGTCATCTAAATGTTCGATGTATCTAATCTATATCATCACATACATCTGTTTGATTTTGTTTGAAAATCTTTTCATTATAAGCCCTGGGCCATGCCACTTATGGTGCTTAGAATGATAAAGATGCTTTTTTTAGCCAGCCTTGTGGCAAAAACTTTCAATGAAGTCAGCCTTGTGACAAAAAGTTTTGATTAATCAGCCAGCCTTGTGGCAAAAGTTTCAATGAAGTCAGCCTTGTGACAAAAACTTTGATTAATCAGCCAGTATGGTGGCAAAAAGGTTTGATTGATCAGCCAGCCTTGTGGCAAAAAAGTTAAGTTGATTGATTGATTGATTGTTTGTGATGATATAGATGAGATACTCCTATCATAGAGATGATAAATGTCTAATCTCCTAGGGTATTTGATTTGGATATTGGGGATGCTTATAAGAAGCCCGTGGGTCCTTGTACGAAGCCCAAGAGGAGGCTATTCGAGGGTCCTTGCATTGTAAGCCCAAGAGGAGGCTATGGGAGGGACTATCGAGGGTCCTTGCATTGTAAGCCCAAGAGGAGGCTATGGGAGGGACAAGTCGTTTGTACGAAGCCCAAGAGGAGGCATGGTATAGTTGGTTTGAGCTCTTAGAGCGATTTCACCGGGAAACCATACTCTATGTCCTAACCTAAACTAGGGAGATTCTTTGCACGAAGCCCAATAGGAGGCTATGGGGAACCTAGTGTTGTACTAAGTTGAACAAGCATATATATAACACAATCACAAATATGAACAAGTACGAACAAATATGAACAAGTACATGAACAAATATGAACAAGTATCAACAAGCACATATATATGACAAGGTGTGTGTATACAATGGAGTTTATGAAGGAAATATACCTGTAAGCATGATCCGTTTGTAAACACGGGGGCTCGGGACTTATACTCGGGGAGAGACCCACTTGAGTTTATTCAAAGCTATGTAAACAGGTATTTACAAAAGGGCTTGGGACTTATACCTATGTGGAGGCCCATGGTATTTTTGGGAAGATTTAAAGAAAACCTTCATTTTTTGATTTGTTATTCGAGGTTAAAAATCAAATTGATCGAGGTATGTACAAAAAGGTGTATGTACAATGAAATACCTAATTTCATGTAAGGGAATGGGACTTATACCTATGTGGAGGCCCATGTTTTATTTACAAAACATGGTTGATTGTTTTATTAACAGCGCGAGGTTTCGAAAACAGTTTGAAAGTTTTTGTTTTGAAAGAAGTTTTCTGTTTAAAGAAAAACTGTACAAAGAAAAGGAAAGGGACTTATACTCTCTAATATTCGAGAGGCCCATTGTTTTTGAAAATCAATTGATTAATCCAAAAAGATTTGATCAAGATTTTTTTTTGAAAAGAAAACCAAAAAGAAATGGTTTATTGTTTTGAAAAACGGCGATCGCTTGTTTTAAAACAGTTTTTGAATTTGAAAGAAATTAACTTAATTAAGGTAAAAAACAAATTTTATGCTTAATTGAGACCTAAGTGATTAGGGTTTGATCACAAAATATATTTACAAGTAATTAGCTTTGAAAAATCAAATAAAAACAATTTTTAAAGTATTTAAAAACACTTAAAAACATGTCCTTTTTAACCTAATAAAAAACATATTAAATAAACATTTTTTTTTGTGATTTTTTTGATATTCATAAAATACATATATTAAATAATGAGTGTTCAAAAAATGAAGTAAAAATGATGAGTTTTGATTGGTTAAATAATTAGTTAAAGTTGTGAAGAAATTAAAGAAAAAAAAGTGATAAAAAAATAGAGTTTGGTCCTGCCAGGGTTTGAACCCACGCCCTCACTCTCACCAACCAAAACATGAACCAACTGCGCCACGCTTGTGGCTTGTTAATAACACGCGTTGAACTGATTATATTTTAAAACAAGGATTTGAATTTTCTGAATAAAAAATGGCGCCAAGAACACACCTTCAACTGATTTTTTTGAAAATCTTTGAAACTGAATTGTTTTGATCAAGTAAAGGGTCTATTTCACTCGATTTTCCATAAGGAACATGATGGTGATCTTTAATTTCATTTATTTTTGTTCTAAGATGGTTAATTTTCACATGAACATGAAGAACCCTAAAACTGAATTTCAACATGAAATCGTGTATGATTGATGAATTATGAAATTGATTGAGGGTTAATGATCAGTGATAGTGCAGAAACAAGATGGCAAAGCAATATTTCATTTATGATGCATGATTCATAGAGTTTGAAGTTCAAGTGTACTTACCTCAAAAACGGCCAAACTGAGAATTAAATTTTGATCTGGAGGTGTTACAGATGCTTTGTAACAATCTGGATAGCTTCAATGATGATTATGGAAGGTGTCTGGATGCTTGGAGTGAATTGAAAACACCTGGAGCAGTTGGTGGTACCCGATCTGCAGTTAAGCCTAAGTGTGAATCGAGCTCGATGATTCTGATGTTTCAGGTTGATGATGAGTGTTTGGATAACTCATATGTGATATATATATATATATATATGAGGGGTGGGAAGTGTTAATTTGGACAGAAATGAACTGGAATGAAAATTGGCATGATAAGGCTCATCATGTGTTCATATGGAGGTTGAAGAGTGAATCTGAGTTTTGGGGTGATTTGGGGTGTGTGAGTGGTTCAAACACATCCCATATGATGTTTATGAGTTGCTAGAACCATCACTTTGGCCATAACTTCAAGGGTTTGGAGGTTGAGTTTTCTACCTCTTAGAAACTTAAGAAACTTGCATTCTAAGAAAGAAAGAGAAAACCTATAATTTGTGAGGTTTTGGTGTGATTTTGAATGAAGTTTGGACCTCTATTTATAGGCCAAGAGTTCTGAATGCAGAGCTTTGCAAGTTGCTCTTCCTTTGGTGATTTGGCACTTAAGAGATAGAATGGAATCTTACCATTAAATGCATTAGGTTAAAAATGTTAACCATGGTTAAAAATCTCAAGTGCTTCTTATCTCTTTCTATTCTGATCTCAAACCAGAAATATCTCACAATTATTGGTGGTTTATGTCATTGCTTGCATCATTAGGCAAAATGGTTCATAACTTTGTGAAAATGGCTTGAAATTTCAAGTGAAAATGATCACTAAATGCATAATTCAAAACCATAGCTATGCTCCATATTTTTTCATGCTCTTGGACATTTTGGAAAGCTCATGTTATGTACTTCAAAACCCTAGTTGAAAGTTTCTTCAAGACCTTTAAGGAAATGAGTGAAAAAGATCCATGAACTTTGAGAAAAGTGAGATTTTAAGTGCATTTTTCAAAAGATACCAACTTTGAAGCTCCATATCTCTTAAATGGTTGATCTTTTGAAAAAAAATTATATGTGTCACAGTTGTTTATTGGATCAAAATCTACAACTTTCATGTTGGAAGTTTTTTTCAGTTTGTAGGTGAAATTTTGAGTTATTCCCTTCCAAAGTTTGGAAAAAATCATTGAAAAACACTTAGAAATTTTTCTAAGTATGAAAGTCAAACTTTTGACTTTTTGATTCTTGATTGATTTTCTTGATTTTTCTTGATCAAATGACTTCATATATCATATATTGATGATTTGAAACTTCAAAAGTCATGGTTGACCAAAATTCCCCAAAAGTCAATGGTGATCTTGTACAGTTAACTTTTTCAGACGAATCGCGTTTCTGGAGATTTCAAATGAACCAGGATATCCTCACCAAATGAATGGTATGAATGGATAATATTGAGGTATTAGAGGATATTTAATCATAGCTTGAGTTGTGGCACCATGTCCTGATTAAAAAGTCAGTTGTTCAGATGAATTAGGTCAAAAACCCTAATTGTCGACCAGATGAAATTGATGACTGTAGATCTTGAATTGAGATGTAATTTCAATTGGATATTGCCATAGGGATTATTTGAAGATGATTGAAACCTTTGAGTGACTTCCTGGGGATTTTTAGGGTTTCCCAAATGTGATCCCTGATTTCAGTCCCTGATAGTTCAAAACCCTAATCTGATGATTTGAAATTTCACTGTTGATCAATCCTGGTGTAGGAGATGTCCTGAGCCAATGGATTAGGTCAAAATGATGTACTTGGGGTCTTGAGGTCATGTCCCAAGTCATTAGGTCAAATCCTGAGCAAAAGTCAGGAGTATACTGTCTTCAGTCAAAACCCTAATCTGGTTGATTCAAAGCCCCTGAGCTTGTTGAAATGAATCTTTGAGGACCAAATGTTGACTGTTGATGAAGATAATTCTTTTGAGATGAAGGGAGAACAAAACCCTAATTGATGGTGGCTTGTACTGATGAGTGCTTCTTGATTAAACCCTGCTGAGCACAAGTAGCAAACACAAGCTATGCAATTTGTTAGAAATGCAAATGATGCATAGGCAAATGATATGAGGTGGTATCTTAGGTCAAAAATTGGAGTATGACAGATGCCCCTATTTAAGTTTCTTCAACCTGAGAGATGAAGATTGAAAATCTTCGTTTTGATAGGGTGAAAGAGACTTAAATATCAGAAGACGCGAATTTTGGACCTAAGATACCAAAATTGCGAATGATGCAAGGATATCTTTACCAAGGGGATATCAAGAACTGACTCCATTGGGGAAAAGAGATCGGGAAGGATTCCTCAATCCGTTTTAGGAAGAGAATCCGTTTTTCGGGAAAGCAAGTGTATGCTTCACCGGGGAATGATAGCTTTGTAAGAAAAGCTTACCTATCGACATTATCGACTATCAGCATGGGGATAGACTTGTTTAATAATGCGAAGGTGAAAGGTATGAAACTGTATTACCGACTATCAGCATGGCGATAGACTTGACATGGTAAAAAGAGTTTCAAAGGTTCGGTTAATATTACCGACTATCAGCATGGTGATAGACATGTTAAATAATATAACCAGAACAAAAAGGTTACCGACTACCAGCCTCGTGATAGTGGTTCTGAAGACAAGATCAATTATCATCCGAGTGATAAAATGATTCTGGAGACCTTGCTAGGGAAATTACTGGTTATTCAGTTGTGAACAGTAATAAGGCCCTGATTGTCACATGGTCTTCATGATTGATTTCCTTAAGAGGAAAAAGCTTTTGAAAGAGACATAAGCTGCTCGGATGATGAGGCTATTGCTTATTGTTTGTTTTTCACGACTCTATTTGGGGAATCGGAATTTGAATTTTTTTGTAAAGACAAGGTTCTAATGAATTGGAAAGAAACAGTCAAACAAGACTTTGTACCCAATGAGGAATGAACTCGAATGGGTATTTTCTCCTTCGTTTTGAGAGGAGAAAACTAAAGCAACCTTCTTCCACGAGGGATGATCTCAGTGGGGAACTGGAGAAAGAAGATGTTCTTTCTGCTTATGGGTGACAACCTACTGGAGAGATGACACACCCATATCTGTTTCTTTTTTTTCTTTCTTTTTTTTTTTTGAGGATAGATATATCCTAAACAAGTGATTTTAAAGCATACATTGAAAAATGCAAGAATGCATAAATGATGCAAATATGTATGAATGTCATGAATGTCATGAATGTCGCATGCATGCTGACGATACTGACAGACAAAGAAGTATATACTGGAGACGGACCAACGTCGCAATACAACCAGATACTTGGCAAATGTTCTTCAACACGGTGTAGATGACACAGGTGATGAATGATGCTGCGTGCTTTAGACTTCGCTGGGGAAGGTAAGCATCTTTTCTTATTGAGATGGAAGAACTTCTTCACTGGAGATTGGAGATCTTCTTCATTGGGGATAGAAGAGCTTCTTCACTGGGGATAGAAGAGCTTCTTTACCTCGAGGGGTAATTGCTTCAGGAATTCTTTTCTGAGACCAGAATACCGTTGTCTCAACAATTTTCAGGGAGAATCCTTTTGTTCATCTTACGGAGACAACTGCTGATGTTCCTTCCGTTGTTCACAACTCAAAGGAAAGTTTCGCTTTTATTTTGAAAAGGAAAGTAAAGTAAATTCATTTAAAACTTTTTTTTTCTTTTTTTCTTTCAAAAGTGAATAACACAATTAAAGCGTCATTTTGCAAGCTGAAAGAAATTAAAGATTGCAAACAAATGGGCACAAGGCTCAAATTTATTTAATAGGATGGTAATCAGCTAAAGGTGTGATTCCATGGAGTATTTACAAAAGTTGGAAATGGTAATTATGCGGAAAGGGCTACATTGAAAGCAATAACCACTATTCTCCCTAACAACTTTGAGTTCCAACTGTGCTTGTTGCTTCAGATTGGCGATGATTCGATTGAAGATCCTTTGATGAAAAAGACTCTTCAGGTGACGAAGTATGGACTGATGCAGTTACTTTTTCATTAATCCTTAATTTTTGCCTAGATTGCCCTTTCAGGTTTTCAATCTACCAGGATGATTTTTTTCTGTTTATTGTCTCTAATTTTTGCCTGGACCGCCCTTTCGGGTTTTCAGTCCACCGAGACGCTCCTTTTTGCCTAAGTAGCCCTTTGCGGGTTTTCGACTTACCGAGCTGTTCTTTTGTATTATTTTTTTTTAGACAAAGTATTTCTTGACTGCATCAGCATTCACAGGATGTGGGAATTCATCACCATCCATGGTTAGGGGTGGAAATAGGCTAGGCTAGGCTAGGCTTTAGAAGGCCTGAGCCTGGCCTATGATAAACTTAAAAGGCCTAAGCCTGGCCTAAGGCCTATCATAGGCTCAGTTTTTTTGGCCTGGCCTGGCCTTTTTAAAAGCCTGGCCTGGCCTGAAAGCCTATTTAAAAAGCCTGTATCTCATTAAAGTTTTCAAAAAATCTATATAACTTAAGAAGTCTTGTAGGTCGGCCTATATATACATATATAAGTGAACGTATTTAGCATTTGTTTTTTTTATTATATATATATATATATAGGGTAGTCTATTTAGCTTTTTCTTCCCTAATATATATGCATACATGAACCAACTTATTTAACATATCTCTAGTATATATGAAAATATAGGCCGGCCTATAAGGCTTCATAGGCTTTTTTAATAGTCTAAGCCTGGCCTATTTAATAAAATAGGCTTTTAAAAAAGCCTAAGCCTAGCCTCTTTATTAAATAGGCCTGGCCTGGCCTAGGCCTATGTAGGCTAGGCCGTAGGCCCCTGTAGGCCGGCCTGGCCTATTCCCACCCCTATCCATGGTTGCAAGAGTCATGGCGCCGCCAGAAAATGTTCTTTTGACAACATACAGGCCTTCGTAATTAGGAGACCATTTGCCCCTAGAATCTGGTTGAAAAGACAAGATCTTCTTAAGCACGAGGTCACCTTCTTGAAATTCACGAGGTCGAACCTTTTTGTTGAAGGCTTGTTTCATCCTTGCTTGGTATAACTGTCCATGGCATAGAGGAGTCATACGTTTCTCTTCGATTAAGTTCAACTGATCGTATCTGCTTTGACACCATTCAGCTTCTGATAACTTAGTCTCCATGAGGACTCTCATTGATGAGATTTCAACTTCTACGGGGAGCACGGCTTCCATGCCTTATACTAGAGAAAAAGGAGTTGCCCCTGTTGAAGTACGTACTGAAGTACGGTATCCATGTAGAGCAAATGGCAGCATTTCGTGCCAGTCTTTGTAAGTGACGATCATTTTCTGGACAATCTTCTTAATGTTCTTGTTAGCGGCTTCCACGGCGCCGTTCATTTTTGGTCTGTAAGGAGAAGAGTTATGATGCTCAATCTTGAATTCCTCACATAATTCTTTCATCATCTTGTTATTCAAGTTCGAACCATTGTCAGTAATGATCTTGCTGGGAACACCATATCGGCAAATGATGTTGTTCTTGATAAACCTTACAACCACTTGTCTTGTAACTTTGGCGTACGATGCTGCTTCGACCCATTTGGTGAAGTAATCAATAGCCACTAAGATGAAACGATGACCGTTTGAAGCTTTCGGTTCGATCATTCCGATCATGTCGATACCCCACATGGAAAAAGGCCATGGAGATGAGAGAATGTTAAGTAGAGTCGGTGGCACATGGATCTTATCTGCATAGATCTGGCACTTGTGACATCTCTTCACATGTTTACAACAATCAGATTCCATTGTCAACCAATAGTATCCTGCTCTTAAGATCTTCTTGGACATTGCATGCCCATTTGAATGAGTTCCAAAGGACCCTTCATGCACTTCATGCATTAACATGTCTACCTCGTGTCTATCCACGCATCTGAGCAAAACCATGTCGAAGTTTCTTTTGTATAGCACATCTCCGTTCAGGAAGAAACTGCCAGAAAGCCTCCTTAGAGTTTTCTTATCTTTGTTTGATGCCCCAAGTGGGTACTCTTGAGTTTGAAGGAAGCGTTTGATGTCGTGGAACCACGGTTTATCATCGATGACTGCTTCAGTTGCAAACACATAGGCGGGCCTTTCAAGGCGCGTAATTCTGACTTTAGGCATATCGTTCCAATGATTGACTTTGAACATGGAAGATAAAGTAGCCAAGGCGTCTGCCATTCGATTCTGATCTCGAGGTATATGATGTAATTCCACCTTGTTGAAGAAAGTCAACAGACGTCTTGCATAATCTCTGTAAGGAATCAAGCCAGGGTGGTAAGTTTCCCATTTGTCTTTGATTTGGTTGATCACAAGGGCTGAATCTCCATATATGTCTAGGATCTTGATCCTTAAGTCAATGGCTTCTTCGAGACCCATGATACAAGCTTCGTATTCTGCGATGTTGTTGGTACAATCAAATAGCAATCTGGCAGAGAACGGGATATGAGTACCCTTGGGAGTGATGATGATTGCTCCAATTCCATTGCCAAAAGCGTTTACTGCTCCATCAAAAATTAGGCCCCATCTTGATCCAGGATCAGGACCTTCTTCAGGTAACGGTTCGTCACAATCTTTCATCTTCAAGTACATGACATCTTCATCAGGAAAGTCAAACTTGAGAGATTGAATTCATTAATTGGCTGATGCACCAAGTGATCGGCGAGAATGCTTCCTTTGACCGCTTTTTGAGCACGGTATTCGATGTCATACTCAGATAACAGCATTTGCCATCGGGCAATCCTTCCTGTTAAGGCAGGCTTTTCAAAGACGTACTTGATCGGATCCATTTTGGAGATTAACCAAGTAGTATTGTTGATCATGTATTGGCGGAGACGTTTTGAAGCCCAAGCCAAAGCACAACATGTTTTTTCGAGCATGGAGTAATGAGACTCACAATCTGTGAATTTCTTACTCAGGTAATAGATGGCATGCTCCTTCTTACCGGTTTCATCTTGTTGTCCAAGCATACAACCCATGGATTCTTCCAACACGGTAAGGTACATGATTAGTGGTCTTCCTTCAACCGGAGGAATCAATATTGGTGGTTCTAACAGGTATTCCTTGATACTGTCGAACGCTTTCTGGCAATCTTCAGTCCATACAACCCCTTGATCTTTGTGGAGAAGCTTGAAAATTGGCCCACAAGTAGCAGTCATTTGAGAGATAAATTTGGAGATGTAGTTCAATCGTCCAAGAAATCCTCTTACTTGCTTTTCAGTTTTTGGTGCAGGCATCTCTTGAATAGCTCTGACTTTGTCGGGATCTACTTCAATACCTCTTTAGCTGACAATGAAACCCAAGAGTTTTCCAGATCTAACCCCAAAAGTACATTTGTTAGGATTCAAGCGAAGCTGATATTTCCTTAGTCGTTGAAACAACTTCAAAAGGTATTCAATATGTTCTTCTTCTGTGCTGGACTTGGCTATCATGTCGTCCACATAAACTTCAATTTCTTTATGCATCATGTCATGAAAGAGAGTAGTCATTGCCCTTTGGTAAGTTGCGCCTGCATTCTTTAATCCAAACGGCATCACTTTGTAGCAAAAGGTACCCCATGGGGTGATGAAAGATGTCTTCTCCATGTCTTCGGGAGCCATCTTGATCTGATTATAACCGGAGAACCCGTCCATGAAGGAAAAGACGTTGAACTTAGCGGTGTTATCAACCAGCATGTCAATATGTGGTAATGGAAAGTCATCTTTCGGACTGGCCTTGTTCAAGTCACGGTAGTCAACACACATTCTGACTTTACCATCTTTCTTCGGAACTGGCACTATGTTGGCCAACCATTGAGGATATTCTGAGGTGACGAGAAAACCTGCGTCGAGCTGTTTCTGAACTTCCACTTTGATCTTATTAGCCATATCAGGGTGAGTCCTTCGCAATTTCTGCTTAACTGGCGGACATTCTGGCTTCAATGGCAAGTAATGCTGAACAATATTGGTATCCAACCTAGGCATGTCTTGGTAGGACCAGGCAAACACGTCAACATATTCTTTGAGAAGGTCTGTCAACTTACTCTTAATATCAGCATCAAGCAGCGATCCAATGGTCACTTCTTTTTTGTCTTCTTCAGAACCCAAGTTGATTCTTTCTAAAGGCTCTTTGTGAGGCAGAATGGCTCTTTCCTCATGCTTAAGTAATCGAGATATCTCGTCCGGAATCTCTTCTTCTTCCTCTTCTTCGGCTTCGAACACAGGAAACTCAAAGTTGGGAGAGGGCACAGGGTTATTGCATTCAATGGGTTTATCAATAGTTAATTCGCACATATGATTTATATTTATTTCAGAAAATTTATGAATGCAAGAGTTTATGCAGATTTTTTTTTTTTTTGAAAAGTTTTTTTTTTTTGGTTTTTTAGGATTACCATTTCCAGAAAAAGCAAAAAATAAAACACATAGTGTAGGGAATTCAAAATGACACTTTATTTATGATTCATTTTTGAAACAAAGCCCTAAACACAAACTCATTTGTCTTGGGCGGGACAAAGAGGGAAACTTTTAAAACAAAGCCCTATACACAAAGTTATTTGGGCGGAACATTTAAAAGCAAAGCCCTATAAAACATCTCTCTGCTTTGGGCAAGGCAGGAGGTCAAAATAACAGCGAGGTGATTACTTTGAGCGGCGAACAACATTCGGAACGTCGACAGCTTTCCAGTAGCAACGAACTCCTCTGTGTATTATGTATTCAGGAAAATTCTCCTCAAAATTATCTTCAGTATTGACATTGACCGCTGGTCGAGCAGGGTTCGAAGGTCCTGGTTTGTCAACCTTGTTCTTTGTAGAGTTGAAACGGTCTTCTTCTACTTCTTGAAGAGCATATGATGAGTCACAATCTTCAGAATTTTCAGGATGTATTTCCCAGTCTTCAGGATGAAGAGACTCATTGTCAGAGACACTTTCCGAGTCAACTGCGGGGCCATCTTCCCCTTCATCTTCAAAAATGGCATTTATGTGATAATAACCATCTTCAGGATTATAAATCTTGGTAGATGCGTTGAAGCTGAAATCTTCAGTAATTTCAGGCTGCTGAGAAAATTGAGAGTATTTGTAGGCCTCTTCTGGTTGACTATTATATTCAAAGGGATCTCCCCATCCAGTTGGTTGGATGTCTTCAATCGCAATCTTTGAACTTTCAGGTGCAATATATTTCACCATATAATCAAATTTTCCACTTGGTTGTCCCAAGGTGTCCCAGACCTCTGCAGGAATAGGCGGAGTTTCTTTGGCACTTGTTTTCTCTGAAGGAGGATATGGTTCTTCCTGAGATATGTATCCCGAGTCATTGAGATAACATTTCCATTCTTCTTCAGTATCGGAGAGACCTTCTTCGATGCATTATTCAATAAGGACATTAACCTCTTGAGGAATTGGGTTAAGGAATCCTCCACTAATGAATGTTTCTTTGATCGGACGAAGGGTTTCATCCTTCTTGGTGCAGTTTGAGAACGTTGGTGAACATCCGAGTCCTGCTCCAGTTTCATTCTTGGTCGGGATCACAACTTGCCCCCAGCCAGTGGTAGTTCCATCTTTCACTACTTTTACTGCCTCTTTGTAAGAAGAGATTGACGCTTTCTTTTTGGAAGATTCGTCTTCTAAAGAGAGACCTTGGAACTGAGTTCCTTCCACATCATCAGCACTTATGAAAGAGAAATTAGATAAATGGCTCACCATCAAGGCTTGCTCCCCACTTATTGTTACCAATTTTCCATTTGTTACAAATTTTAACTTTTGATGGAGCGTAGAAGTTACTGCCCCTGCTTCATGGATCCATGGTCGTCCTAACAGACAACTATAAGCAGCTTGAATGTCCATGACCTGGAAGATGATTTGAAATGTATGTGGACCAATTGTCATGGGAAGGTTGACTTCGCCGATAACAGATTTTCGTGATCCATCAAATGCTTTGACTACTACACCACTGAACTTCATAGGCATTCCTTGGTAAGACAAGCGAGCAAGAGTCGTCTTTGGCATCACATTCAAGGAAGATCCGGTGTCTACTAGCACATTGGACAAAGAGTCTGACTGACAATTCATAGAAATGTGCAAAGCAAGATTGTGATTTCTGCCCTCCTCGGGGAGTTCTTCATCACAGAAGCTTAAATTGTTGCAAGCTGTTATGTTGGCTATTATCCCATCAAAGTGGTCAACCGTCACATCATGATCTACAAAAGCTTGATCTAATACTCTCATCAGGGCTTCCTTATGGGCTTCTGAATTCAACAGCAATGAAAGTATTGAGATTTTTAAAGGAGTCTGCATAAGCTGATCCACAATCTTGTATTCACTTCTCTTGATAAGCTTCAAAATTTCATCAAAGTCAGGATTAACATTGGCTCCACTGGATTGGCCAACATCAGTGCTTGTATTACTGATAGGAGTTTCCACAGGATTCCTCACCGGTGTATCAACAGGATTTTGCCCGGTTGCAGGAGCAACAGGCTGCTTTGAAGGTAGTGGAGTATACACGCGTCCACTTCTTGTTACTCGACTCACATCGGTGATATTCACGACAGATGAAAGAGTAGGTAAAGGAACTTCTTGTCCATTCTTTATCATTGTTGCATTGTAGTTGTAGGGAACTGCCTTGTCAGAGTCATAAGGAACAGGTCCAGGTAGACAAATGATCAGAGGAGCAATAGGAACCTTTGGCTTGTTGTAGGTAACTTCTATGCGCTCGGGCATGTTGAAATGAGGAACGATGATGTTAACTTTAGGCATTTCCGAGTTGATATTTGAGACTAAAAGCTCATGCGGATAACATCCTATCATGTTAACTTCATCTTCATTCCTATTTCTGTAGATCTGAATAGTACCATTATCTAGCAAGACTTGAAGATCTCTTCTCACAATAGAACATCCATGAGAATCTACACAACATATGCTACAAGAACCGTAGTGATGCTGGCGAAAATTCGCCCCTTGACAGAGAGTAGCGTGCATTTGTACCAAATTTGCTCTTGAGAAGTTGATATTATAGACTCGATATGGACCAGGACATCCATACACCATGTTTACAACATGCCCTCCATGATTGGGCAGCGGATTTGCTTGCACATTTGGATTCAAATTTCTGAAAGAGAGGAGATTAGATCTAACCAACCTCTGAACTTCATATTTCAAAGCTATGCAATACTCAAGATCATGGCCAGGTGCTCCTTGATGATAAGGGCATGAGACCTCAGCTTTGTACCACCATGGAAGTTTCTCATGTACTGGTGGTGGTGCTTTAGTTTGAACAAGACCTCTTTCAATCAAAGCAGGATACAACTCTGTGTAGGTCATTGGAATCGGATCAAATTGTGGAGCTCTTTGTACACGATTCTGATTGTTGTTAAACTGTTGAGCCTGTTGTCGAGGCTGTTGTTGTTGAAACTGCGGGGTAAATCCCGGATTTGGTGCTGTATTAACGGCTGGTGCGATAGCAGCAATCTGTCGTTGACGATTGACATTTGCTCTTGGCTTTCCTTGGGATACCATGTCAACACTTTGTTCTTTCTTCTTTGGGAAACCACTTCCGAACTTTTTGGTTCCGCTTGAAGATCCACCTTCTTTAGTTAGACGTCCGGTTCGGACTCCTTCTTCTAGACGCATCCCCATGTTTACCATTTCGGTGAAATCACTTGGAGCACTAGCAATCATGCGTTCATAATAAAACGGGCCAAGAGTATTCAAGAAGATCTTTGTCATCTCTTTCTCTTTTAACGGTGGATTAATCTGAGCAGCAGTTTCTCTCCATCGTTGGGCATATTCTTTGAAAGCTTCATGATCTTTCTGAGCCATGGATCGGAGCTGATCTCTATCTGGAGCCATATCCGAGTTGTATTTGTATTGTCGGACAAAGGCCTCACCTAGGTCGTTGAAAGTCCGAATGTTGGTGTTATCCAATCCTATGTACCACTTCAGTGCGGCACCAGTTAAACTGTCTTGAAAGTAATGGATAAGCAACTGATGATTATCTGCATAAGTAGACATCTTCCGGGCATACATCACGAGATGGCTTTGTGGACAAGAACTACCTTTGTACTTCTCAAAGTCAGGGACCTTGAATTTAGCAGGTATTTGTACACTAGGAACCAAACATAGCTCCTGGGCATTCTTTCCAAACAAATCTTTCCCACGAATAGCTTTAACTTCTAGCTGTATCTTGTTGAATTGTTCTTGGAGATCTTCCACAAGGTTTCGCTGATTTGTGCTATCACCTTGATCATGATAAATCTCATTGCCATCATAAGGAACAGTGTGAACCGTAGGGGTCGGAACTGTCATAGTGGGTTGAGAGAGTGCCATAGTGATTTGGGAAAAAGTTACCCTTGAATGTGGAATAAACGCCGAACCTTGCGTTGCAGGCGCTTCAGTTGTGGTTGTTTGAACCCCAGAGAAATTATGGCGGAAACCTGCACCAGAGCTGAAAGGCGTGCCCCAACCTTCTGGCATGGAGAAAGATGGAATGCTGAATGCAACTGTAGAAACTGGAGTAGTGACCTCAGATGACACTGTTGCTTGACTGTTGGGTGGCGGCGGCTGATTCTGTGCGGCCATTAGGGAGTCAACCAGAGTAGTGAGATTTTCCAATTTTTCTTGAAGGGTGGTTACTGTACCACGGAGCTCAATATTCTCTTGTTCAGAGTGTTCCATTACTCTTCTTCTGCTTGAACGAGTATTGTATCTGTGATCTGATTGCGAGCGTGGTCGAGAAACTTTGAGACGTGACAGCTTGACGATCTATTGGAGAAAAATCCAAAAGATGAGACTCTATACAACAGACTCGATATGCAGAATGATGTATGCAAAAAGAAATTTATGATTTTTCCAAACATTTTAAAGATTATTTTCTTGCAAACATTTGAACACAAACTATTCTTTTATTGAAATAATGGGAAAATGTTACAACATTGGAGCATAGCTCCTTACAGAAGCAAATAAATAAAGCTAAACAATCCTAAACATCTTCATCAGATGAAGAACCAAATGTGTTGTGCAGCTTGAGCTTCATGATTTCTTTCCCATAATAAGCTTTCAACTCGGCCTTTTCGGTCCTTAACTTGTCAACAACATTCTTCCAATCGTCAGGAGTTGGAGCGTTGCTTGTTGAGCCTTCAAGCTTTTTCTTGCTTTCTTTGATGTACCTCTTGATTGCAGCGTCTTTCTGACGGATCTTCTCATCTTTACTCATGAGCCATCCATCTTGAAAATAAAGAGTTTCTTCGTGATCTTTCACTCTTTTCTTCAACTTTCTGTTTTCCACATCGGTCTTACGAAACTTATCTTCCCAAGCATCTTTCTCTAACCTCATCTTGGCTAAAGTGTCTTGGTATTCCTCCATAGTGGGAATGTTGGGCAGTTGAGATACTGCAGGAAACATGGGTTCTTCATAAACATAAGGCATTTGAAACTCCTTTGCTCTTTTCTTTACCCAACAGGTGTAGGTGTCCACGGCAATGCAATTTCTTGCCTCACCTTTTTCTTTCCATCGGACGTCGTACCAAGCTCTCACCATTCTTGTTTTCAACCTTTGAGGATCATCCCCTTCTCGGTAAAAGTAGCATTCCACTGCGAGACCAATGGGTTTAGCTGAATTTGCATACCCGAGTTGTCGTCGGGCTAGGACCGGATTGTAGTTAATTCCTCCTTATGTACCAATGAGGGGTACGTTGGCGAACTCTCCACAACTTTCAATGGTTTCTGTACCACAGCGAGCCAAGGTATACCAACGAATATCATTATTAGTAAGGGACATAAGTCTTCGAGGCCAACATAAGCCTTCTCGGTTTTCCGTGAAAATAGGAGACTCAGGTAAGTGTGAAACAATCCATTTGAACAACAATGGTGCACAACATACAATGACTCCACCGCCTTGGCGATTCCTATGATGAACAGAGAAATACATGTCACCAAGCAAAGTCGGAACAGGATTTCCAATTAGAAAGATCTTTATGGCATTGATATCAACAAAATCGTTAACGTTGGGAAACAGAACCAACCCATAGATGAGCAAGGCTAGTATAGCTTCAAAAGCTATCATGCTACCAGTTTCGATGAAATCAAAGGCTTTCTTCATTAGGAAGTGTGAAGTTAAACCCGGGAGGTTTCCTTTGGTAGTCCAATTACTCTCTACTTCAGATTTCTTCAAGTGGATACTTGCTGCAATGACGTGTGACTTAGGAATGGCTTCCAAACCATTGAAGGGTATTTTGTCAGACACAGGAATACCCAAAAGATTGGCATATTCTTCCAAGGTCGGTACCAACTGGTAGTCTGGAAAGGTAAAACACCGGTTGACGGGATCATAGAACTGAACCAGAGTCTGGAGAAGTCCTTCATCAACATGAGTGTTCAGGATAGGAAAAAGCTTTCCATAACTTTTCCTAAAATTAGAAGGATCTTGTACAGAAGATGCTAATTCTATCAGTTTTCCCACATCAGGCGCTTTGAAACCGTACTTTTTGGTATACCTTTTTACCCCTTCCATAACTTAATCCTATAATGTTTGCAAAGAAAATCCTCTAAATCTTTGGAGAAATCATGTTTTTATGGAAAAAGATGGGTTTTTTAATGAATGTATGAATGCATGGATGCATGGATGCCACATATTCAAACATGGTAAAGCGAACATCGTAATACGAACATGGTAATACATGGTAATACAAACATGGTACACAAACATGGTACACACAGGTTCAAAGGTCCAGCGTCACGAGCATGAGGTCAGAGAACCAAAAATGGGATAGTTCTAGTTAATCACCTGCACAACATGTTCTACTGATACGTCAGAGTCTACATTCTTCTTTCGGATATTACCGGCATGCACGACTGAACTTGTGAGCCAGAAATATTCTCAAGAAAAACTCGTCTGAGTGTGGCTCTCCGCATGACAACTATCCAAGTCTTCACCTGAATCGTTTCTGCGCCACAACCTAATACGGCCAGGATGGGTTGGGGTTCTACGGCCAACTCAGCTTCTACAGTTCAATGCAGCAATAATGTTTTCGCTACGAAACATGCTAAACATATATTACCAACAAGGAACCTCCACTGAGCGGAAGGATTCTCACGTACGCCTGTACATGACTATACCCTCCACCTTATTCTTATGTGTACTTAATCCGGGTTAGG
The DNA here is from genome assembly GCF_029867415.1 of Vicia villosa. Classification (NCBI taxonomy): domain Eukaryota; kingdom Viridiplantae; phylum Streptophyta; class Magnoliopsida; order Fabales; family Fabaceae; genus Vicia; species Vicia villosa. The sequence continues at coordinate 318,550 of NW_026705145.1, read as the reverse complement.
ATTTGTCCATAATGTATCACTTGTAACAGAACCACACAAGTAACAGAACCAAAGAACCACACATGTAACAAGAATTAAAATGAAAAACAACAATTAGAAATAACCCTTTCTTTGGAAACAATAAAAAGAAAAATCCCCAGTGAAGTCGCCATTTTTCTGTCGCGGGGAAAAATCGTATCTTTTTTCGGGATGAGACACCTGATGCCTTCTTTGGGCTCGAGTGCTCATAAAAAATGTTTTTCTTTGTTTTTGTCACGACCAAACTTTTTATTGTTTCCAAAGTAGGAAAAGGAAAAAAGCTGCAATAACCTTAAAAGTGGGGGAGAGATCTTTGGGAAAGAGGGTTGGTTATACGAAGGGAAGGTATTAGCACCCAACGTATCTATAGTACTCTATAGGTTTCTTTGCTATGTTTTTCATTCTGTGTTATTGAGAGGTTCTGTTGTGAGATAGGTGGGACCTAGGGTGTTTGTTTGATTATGCTCGCAAAGATCATCGCGATCCTCTGCATACATATCCCTTAGAGGGAATCAGAGCATCTGTAGCTCGGGGTCTACGGGTGCTAAGGTTTGAGTGGTTTGAGGGAGAAGTTTTGCTCGCCAAGGATACGACCTTGTGCCTACGTATTCTCAAAGGGATGTTGAGAAAGTCAGAGCAATCGTAGTTCCCAGTTATGCTAGTGGAAGCAAAGGAAAAGAGACAAATGTCATCTAAATGTTCGATGTATCTAATCTATATCATCACATACATCTGTTTGATTTTGTTTGAAAATATTTTCATTATAAGCCCTGGGCCATGCCACTTATGGTGCTTAGAATGATAAAGATGCTTTTTTTAGCCAGCCTTGTGGCAAAAACTTTCAATGAAGTCAGCCTTGTGACAAAAAGTTTTGATTAATCATCCAGCCTTGTGGCAAAAGTTTCAATGAAGTCAGCCTTGTGACAAAAACTTTGATTAATCAGCCAGTATGGTGGCAAAAAGGTTTGATTGATCACCCAGCCTTGTGGCAAAAAAGTTAAGTTGATTGATTGATTGATTGTTTGTGATGATATAGATGAGATACTCCTATCATAGAGATGATAAATGTCTAATCTCCTAGGGTATTTGATTTGGATATTGGGGATGCTTATAAGAAGCCCGTGGGTCCTTGTACGAAGCCCAAGAGGAGGCTATTCGAGGGTCCTTGCATTGTAAGCCCAAGAGGAGGCTATGGGAGGGACTATCGAGGGTCCTTGCATTGTAAGCCCAAGAGGAGGCTATGGGAGGGACAAGTCGTTTGTACGAAGCCCAAGAGGAGGCATGGTATAGTTGGTTTGAGCTCTTAGAGCGATTTCACCGGGAAACCATACTCTATGTCCTAACCTAAACTAGGGAGATTCTTTGCACGAAGCCCAATAGGAGGCTATGGGGAACCTAGTGTTGTACTAAGTTGAACAAGCATATATATAACACAATCACAAATATGAACAAGTACGAACAAATATGAACAAGTACATGAACAAATATGAACAAGTATGAACAAGCACATATATATGACAAGGTGTGTGTATACAATGGAGTTTATGAAGGAAATATACCTGTAAGCATGATCCGTTTGTAAACACGGGGGCTCGGGACTTATACTCGGGGAGAGACCCACTTGAGTTTATTCAAAGCTATGTAAACAGGTATTTACAAAAGGGCTTGGGACTTATACCTATGTGGAGGCCCATGGTATTTTTGGGAAGATTTAAAGAAAACCTTCATTTTTTGATTTGTTATTCGAGGTTAAAAATCAAATTGATCGAGGTATGTACAAAAAGGTGTATGTACAATGAAATACCTAATTTCATGTAAGGGAATGGGACTTATACCTATGTGGAGGCCCATGTTTTATTTACAAAACATGGTTGATTGTTTTATTAACAGCGCGAGGTTTCGAAAACAGTTTGAAAGTTTTTGTTTTGAAAGAAGTTTTCTCTTTAAAGAAAAACTGTACAAAGAAAAGGAAAGGGACTTATACTCTCTAATATTCGAGAGGCCCATTGTTTTTGAAAATCAATTGATTAATCCAAAAAGATTTGATCAAGAGTTTTTTTGAAAAGAAAACCAAAAAGAAATGGTTTATTGTTTTGAAAAACGGCGATCGCTTGTTTTAAAACAGTTTTTGAATTTGAAAGAAATTAACTTAATTAAGGTAAAAAACAAATTTTATGCTTAATTGAGACCTAAGTGATTAGGGATTGATCACAAAAAATATTTACAAGTAATTAGGTTTGAAAAATCAAATAAAAACAATTTTTAAAGTATTTAAAAACACTTAAAAACATGTCCTTTTTAACCTAATAAAAAACATATTAAAAAAACATTTTTTTTGTGATTTTTTTGATATTCATAAAATACATATATTAAATAATGAGTGTTCAAAAAATGAAGTAAAAATGATGAGTTTTGATTGGTTAAATAATTAGTTAAAGTTGTGAAGAAATTAAAGAAAAAAAGTGATAAAAAAATAGAGTTTGGTCCTGCCAGGGTTTGAACCCACGCCCTCACTCTCACCAACCAAAACATGAACCAACTGCGCCACGCTTGTGGCTTGTTAATAACACGCGTTGAACTGATTATATTTTAAAACAAGGATTTGAATTTTCTGAATAAAAAATGGCGCCAAGAACACACTTTCAACTGATTTTTTTGAAAATCTTTGAAACTGAATTGTTTTGATCAAGTAAAGGGTCTATTTCACTCGATTTTCCATACGGAACATGATGGTGATCTTTAATTTCATTTATTTTTGTTCTAAGATGATTAATTTTCACATGAACATGAAGAACCCTAAAACTGAATTTCAACATGAAATCGTGTATGATTGATGAATTATGAAATTGATTGAGGGTTAATGATCAGTGATAGTGCAGAAACAAGATGGCAAAGCAATATTTCATTTATGATGCATGATTCATAGAGTTTGAAGTTCAAGTGTACTTACCTCAAAAACGGCCAAACTGAGAATTGAATTTTGATCTGGAGGTGTTACAGATGCTTTGTAACAATCTGGATAGCTTCAATGATGATTACGGAAGGTGTCTGGATGCTTGGAGTGAATTGAAAACACCTGGAGCAGTTGGTGGTACCCGATCTGCAGTTAAGCCTAAGTGTGAATCGAGCTCGATGATTCTCATGTTTCAGGTTGATGATGAGTGTTTGGATAACTCATATGTGATATATATATATATATATGAGGGGTGGGAAGTGTTAATTTGGACAGAAATGAACTGGAATGAAAATTGGCATGATAAGGCTCATCATGTGTTCATATGGAGGTTGAAGAGTGAATCTGAGTTTTGGGGTGATTTGGGGTGTGTGAGTGGTTCAAACACATCCCATATGATGTTTATGAGTTGCTAGAACCATCACTTTGGCCATAACTTCAAGGGTTTGGAGGTTGAGTTTTCTACCTCTTAGAAACTTAAGAAACTTGCATTCTAAGAAAGAAAGAGAAAACCTATAATTTGTGAGGTTTTGGTGTGATTTTGAATGAAGTTTGGACCTCTATTTATAGGCCAAGAGTTCTGAATGCAGAGCTTTGCAAGTTGCTCTTCCTTTGGTGATTTGGCACTTAAGAGATAGAATGGAATCTTACCATTAAATGCATTAGGTTAAAAATGTTAACCATGGTTAAAAATCTCAAGTGCTTCTTATCTTTTTCTATTCTGATCTCAAACCAGAAATATCTCACAATTATTGGTGGTTTATGTCATTGCTTGCATCATTAGGCAAAATGGTTCATAACTTTGTGAAAATGGCTTGAAATTTCAAGTGAAAATGATCACTAAATGCATAATTCAAAACCATAGCTATGCTCCATATTTTTTCATGCTCTTGGACATTTTGGAAAGCTCATGTTATGTACTTCAAAACCCTAGTTGAAAGTTTCTTCAAGACCTTTAAGGAAATGAGTGAAAAAGATCCATGAACTTTGAGAAAAGTGAGATTTTAAGTGCATTTTTCAAAAGATACCAACTTTGAAGCTCCATATCTCTTAAATGGTTGATCTTTTGAAAAAAAATTATATGTGTCACAGTTGTTTATTGGATCAAAATCTACAACTTTCATGTTGGAAGTTTTTTTCAGTTTGTAGGTGAAATTTTGAGTTATTCCCTTCCAAAGTTTGGAAAAAATCATTGAAAAACACTTAGAAATTTTTCTAAGTATGAAAGTCAAACTTTTGACTTTTTGATTCTTGATTGATTTTCTTGATTTTTCTTGATCAAATGACTTCATATATCATATATTGATGATTTGAAACTTCAAAAGTCATGGTTGACCAAAATTCCCCAAAAGTCAATGGTGATCTTGTACAGTTGACTTTTTCAGACGAATCGCGTTTCTGGAGATTTCAAATGAACCAGGATATCCTCACCAAATGAATGGTATGAATGGATAATATTGAGGTATTAGAGGATATTTAATCATAGCTTGAGTTGTGGCACCATGTCCTGATTAAAAAGTCAGTTGTTCAGATGAATTAGGTCAAAAACCCTAATTGTCGACCAGATGAAATTGATGACTGTAGATCTTGAATTGAGATGTAATTTCAATTGGATATTGCCATAGGGATTATTTGAAGATGATTGAAACCTTTGAGTGACTTCCTGGGGATTTTTAGGGTTTCCCAAATGTGATCCCTGATTTCAGTCCCTGATAGTTCAAAACCCTAATCTGATGATTTGAAATTTCACTGTTGATCAATCCTGGTGTAGGAGATGTCCTGAGCCAATGGATTAGGTCAAAATGATGTACTTGGGGTCTTGAGGTCATGTCCCAAGTCATTAGGTCAAATCCTGAGCAAAAGTCAGGAGTATACTGTCTTCAGTCAAAACCCTAATCTGGTTGATTCAAAGCCCCTGAGCTTGTTGAAATGAATCTTTGAGGACCAAATGTTGACTGTTGATGAAGATAATTCTTTTGAGATGAAGGGAGAACAAAACCCTAATTGATGGTGGCTTGTACTGATGAGTGCTTCTTGATTAAACCCTGCTGAGCACAAGTAGCAAACACAAGCTATGCAATTTGTTAGAAATGCAAATGATGCATAGGCAAATGATATGAGGTGGTATCTTAGGTCAAAAATTGGAGTATGACAATCATGTCCTTCTTCTGTCTGCATAGTCCTGAAAAATGCGGACCTGCGATGGTTACACTTCCGATCATCTATTTTCTGTTGGTCATAGCATGGATTATTTATCGTCATATGTAAAGTTTGTCGTATCTTCTGTTTTTAGAATGTACCGTTCTTTATAATTACCGTGTTGTTTACTACGTTTTGTTTAGGTAATATTTGTACTGTCAGTATTAAGTATTACACTATCTATTATATCGTCATTTAACTAGTAAGATAATATTATATGTGTTTATGGCTAGTTAAAATATTTATTTTTTTCTGTGCATTAAATCCTTTCAGTCTTATTATTTACGGTAATTTTGTTCTCGTACAGTGTACTTTAATTATTTATTATGTTTGTGTTTTTCTAAGAAATCATGTAAATAATTTCTCACCATTAACACAACAAAAACAAAAAGAAAAATTAACTTTAACTGTTGAATTTTCACTTTAACTGTTACGTTAATACCCGAACAGCCAGTTAACAGTCAAACCCGGTGACAGCACGTTTCTCCGTGTTTTGTACCATCAATCAAATCAATATTTTGAATTTTAAAATTCCAAGATTTTTGTTCTAGAAGTCTTCTGAATATCACATGATTAGCAGAGACTCAACATTGCACAAAAATCAGGTACACTTAACTGTCTCCTACACAAACAGTCCCTAACTAGGGTTTCTTGTTTTTTTCAGGAGAACAAGTTTTTGAGACCTCAAATGGATTTCATGGACCTCCATATATCTCAAAGTACCACCATACAAATTTTCAAACTTCAATTCACTCAGACGCACAGTCAGCAGTTCAAACAGTCAACAGACGACCCGTTTGACCAAAAAGTCAACAGACAGTCAAAAATGAAATTTTTTGTCAACATCCATATTTTGTCAAAAGATTCATCATTTGATCATTGGTTGATCATAATTCATCAAGGAAAGATCAAAAATCAACAAAACCCTAAGTTTCAAAATTAGGGTTTTCTCCTAAAAAGTCAACTGAACTTTGACTGGTCATAACTCTCTCATCCTTCATCCAAAAAATTCAAACCAAAGCTCATTTTGAAGTAAATTCAATTATCTTTCAAATGCAATTGGTCCCATGGTCATTAGATTCACCATTTGAAAAATATGAACCAAGACATTACAGGTCATTTTCAAAGTCAACAAAAAGTCACTTTTTTCAAAAGGACACACAAGGAGCATGGAAAATCATTTTGATATGAGACCAAAGACAATGGTTAGAGGACATCTTGAGGTTTCCAAAAAGTATAAGAACTACTTCATATGATAAAAATTGAGGGATTTATGCCTTGTTGAAGTTGGCCATTTTTTGGGAAAATGCATGAAATCAACATTGATCAAAAATGTTTTTTTTCCAAAAGGGACCAAGTTTTCATGATCCAAACATGTTCCCCATAATGTGAAGGGCCTCCCACGACCAAGCCAAGGCCCATAGCATTTTTTTTCTTTTTTGGTTTAATTTTATCACATTTAAGATTAAATTGAAAAAAGAAATGGAAGGATGATATTATGTAGCTTGGATATTAAGCTAAGGCCATCAAGAAGCATTCAACTCTGCCACAAGAAACTAGTACAACAGAAGAGAGTGGAAAAATCAAGCCATGGTTGCTTGAATTTAAAGCTACATATATTATAATATTCAAGAATTCAACAAAATCATCAATGCTTCCTAGCTTAGTTTTTAAGCACTTTCTTTGCCTATAAATGAAGTATAACACTTCATCAATGTAAGAGACACGAATTTAGAACCAGACACTTGCCTGTAACACTCTTGAATCCAATTGAAATTTTCAAAGAAAATTGAAATTCGAATTTTCAGTTTAAGTTGTTTTTAATCCAAACTAAACACTCAAACATCATCTCTGAGCATCATTGAACCTTTTCCAATCAGTTTCAAGCTTTGAAACTCCAAGAATCGAGCACTATAGCTCACGGTTTGCTCGAACTAAAACTTGCAAAAATCTCATCATACATGCATGTTCAACAAGATGTAGACATATATTTTAATTTAGTTTGATGCTCTGATCATTTCTGGAAGTTTAATTGAAGTTTGGGGGCTTGTACACGAAACTACCATTTTAGGGTTCTTCATCTCAAAATTAGGGCTTTCCAAATTAGGCAAAATTACAGGTTCAAACATGTCCCATTGAATTCGTATGGACCAGACAAATTCAACCATGGCATCGCGCCAAATTTATATCACGTTTTGCTTGTATTCGCTATTTTTTGCAGGTGTAATAGGTGGGAGTTTTTACACCACCTGCAAATGAAAGGTGTAAAAGGGTGGTTCTTATGAAGAAGATGATGCGTGGCTCCTTCCCATTGGCTGGAGGGCGCACGCGTGTTTTTTTAAAATGACCTTTGATTCAGTGCTTTGCAGGTTATGTACATGCCATGTTCCTCAAATTCTGAACCATCAGATCATGCCAGCTACACATCTAACGCATCAAAATGCGCCACTATATCATAAACCACATTTAATTACCACACAGGATTACTATTAATATATTTTTCTATTTTTATTTAATTTTCTTTCAATAATTAATTAAAAATAGTTTAAAAAATCCAAAAAATATAACAAAAATATTTTTAGGTTTATAATTTAATCTATTATTTTTTGATATAAAAATATTTTATTTTTCTTAAATATTAAAATATTTTGCATAATTAATTAGTATATATTTATATATTTGCTTTTTAATTATTTCAACCAATCAAAAAAATCAGAAAAAAATTGTTCTTTATATTAAATTTAGTTTATATATTATAGACTACTTTTGCACATATTTAGTATAATTTTCCCTTTAAGTTCTAATTATTTGTATAATTATTTGTATAATTATATATTATTTAACTTAATAGATTTCAAATCAATTTCAAAAATTCCAAAAAAATTAGTTTTCTTTTAAAATTAATTGACAAGTATTTTGAACATATTTTAAACTTAATTTGTAGGTTTAAATTTTATTTCTACCTTTTTCCTCATTCTAATTAAATTAATCATGCATTAATTCTAATTAAAATCAATCATCAAAAAATCCAAAAATGTTTCTTTTATTTTCTTGCAATTTAAATTCCTAGATCAAGTGTATAGGTTGTCAAAATCATGTAAATAGCGTAGTTTACATTTCCCGCACAATCGATGTAATTGCGTAGATTTACTTTCCGCATTTTACATTCCCGCACTTTAAATTCCAGTACATATAAAACTACGTGTATGTCAAAAAATAAAAAAACGGAAGCGTTAGGTCACTAACTTCAAAGATAAAAATATCTGAATCAAAACACAAATCACACTTGCACCTCTTAGGGTAATCCCTTTGTTACTCTTTTCAAAAAATCCAATTCTACTGTTTCAAATACGAATTCAAACTTTTGTTTACATCTGGTAAAAGGAGAATTTTCTAAAAGAATTAGAAAAAGACCTTATAAATATAGGATAGACCTCCTAATTGCTTGCTCAAATCAAAACAACAAATATCTCACATATTCACCGTTTTTTCAAAACTTTCAAAAAAGACAATACTTGGTATATATCCAAACAAGGATCATTACGAAGTTAAAGATCTTTTTTCAAAACATCTTTCGAAAAACAAAACACTTTGTATACATCCGCACAAGGATCATTACAAAGTCAATTCACAAAATGAATTTTAAGACCACATACAAGCATTTAAAGGCAAGACAAAAACGATTCAAAGAAGTGAGCCAAGAATCTAAGAGCCCATGGATAACCATGGATACAAAGGGTGCTAACACCTTCCCTTTGTATAACCTATCCCCTTACCCAAAATCTCTTAAAAGTCTTTTTCTGTTTCTTTTATAAACCTTTCCTTAATTGGATAAAATAAAAGTCGGTGGCGACTCTCTGATTTTCACAAACTCAAAAGCAAAAGAAGAGTCAGTTTGCGTCTCACAAAACCGAGGGCGACATGTGTTTTCTTGATCTTTTTGCTTGAATGCTTTAGATTTGTGTTGTTGTAGAAATAGACATCACAAATCTTGATTAGGGGGATATATGTTAGCTTTTGATTCTAGACATAGGATTGGGGTTAACATCCACATAATATCTGAGTTTAATGTCTCTGTATTGTTCGATCGGTTGAGACATCGTCGAAAGAGCAATATAGTTGAATTCCCGTCGGTGTTGCAGAAATGGTCATTGATGTGAGGGATATGTGGTAATTCTGACGAGTATTGTAGATTCAGTACGGCGGAGTGATAAATCTAAGCTTGTGAGGAGTAGTTTAGATTCAAACCAAATAAGCTATTCTCTATCAAGAATGAATTTATTTTATGTTCATATGTTATATTTTCCTTGTTTACTTAAAACCCATTTTAACCCAAACTCATAACTAAGAATCCGTCGAACGGCGATTCGGTAGCACTAATCTCTGTGGACACGATAATTTCCCGGGTAAATATTTCCAAAACTTTTGTTGCTTGCCGCTTTACCGCTCCAACAGACAACCAATCCATCCCCAGAATGACATCGAGCCTCTTGAGGGGTGAGCAAATTAGATCAATCGGGAAGTCGCGACCATTAAAAGACACCGAACAATCTTTACAAATCAGTCGAGCTTCCACGGTATCATCCGTTGCCGCAGAAATGACCATAGGTTTGGGTAATGAAGTAACTTCCAAACCAAGTCGGTAAACGCACTCGGTAGAGATAAAAGAATGAGTAGCTCCACAATCAACTAAAACACATAAAGGTTGGTTGTTAACATAACACGTTGTCATACCCCAAAATTTTCCCATCACATTTTTATACTCAAGCTCATCCAAGTATCAACAGCTCAAGATCTAAGTAAACAACCCACAACTAGGGTTCTTGCTTCCCGTCAAGAAAAATCAAGTTCTGACAATTCAAGTGGACCTCACAACCTCTCATATGCCTCAAAGGATCCTCAGATGTTTGGAAAACCGTGTGTTAGGTCGAGGAATAATTCGTGCGTTAGACTAATCCGATTTGCACCCTCAGTTGTCTGGAAAACCGTGCGTTAGGTTGAAGGATGAGTCGTGCGTTAGACTGAATCCAATTTGCATCCGTAGATGTTTGGAAGGCCGTGCGTTAGGCTGAAGGATGGGTCGTATGTTAGACCGGATCCTTTGTATTGAGAAGTATTTGATGGAGAGTGATCGTGTCAGTATCGTTCGTAATACTTGAATTAGATCTTGGAAATGTGATCGTGTCTACACCGTTCGTGATGATAGAATTAGATCCTTAAAGGTTGATCGTGTCAGTACCGTTCGTAGCAACTAAATTAGATCTTGGGAAGATGATCGTGTCTACACCGTTCGTGATGACAGAATTAGATCTTCGAATGTTGATCGTGTCAGTACCGTTCGTAATACCTGAATTAGATCTTCGAATGTTGATCGTGTCAGTACCGTTCGTAGTACCTGAATTAGATCTTGGAAAGATGATCGTGTCTATACCGTTCGTGATGATAGAATTAGATCCTTAAAGGTTGATCGTGTCAGTACCGTTCGTAGCAACTGAAATAGATCTTTGGAGAGATGATTGTGTCTATACCGTTCGTGATGATAGAATTAGATCCTTAAAGGTTGATCGTGTCAGTACCGTTCGTAGAAACTGAATTAGATCTTTGGAGAGATGATCGTGTCTACACCATTCGTGATGATAGAATTAGATCTCTTGTCGTGTCAGCACCATTCGTAGTAACTGAATTAGACTGAGGAGGTAATTGATCGTGTCCACACCGTTCGTGATGATGGAATTAGATCTCTGACCGTGTCAGTACCGTTCGTAGTAACTGAATTAGATCTTTGAAAATGATCGTGTGACCACCGTTCGTAGTAAATGAATTAGATCCTGGAAAGTTGGAGATTTTGTTCATTTGTCTGTACCTGTATTCTGCAATAGGTATAACAGTTTATATAATATCATGATGCAGGTGTTATGTAATGAGTCCCTCAAAATAAATGAGAAACTTTGTATGAAATGCATGCGATGTATCAATATGTTTATGATTTATGACGTATGACTATGATTTATGCTATTTGACACATCTTGATTGAGAAGATGGATCTCCATGTCATTGTAATTTTGATGTTTGATCCTACCTTGAAGATGCTCAGCTGGGGATTTATGATTTCTGCTTGGGGACGATCAATAACTTGATGTACCCTGATTGGGGATTAGAGATATTAATACACCATGTTGGAGAAGAGCAAAGTGTTGGAGAACCGTTAGTGTTGAAGATGCAAACTCTGTTGGGGAGCCATGTCTTTGTCGGGACGAGTATGTTTGAAGATATCTTCTTGAGGATTGCTCTGTGGGGATATGATCTTGTGAAATCGGAGTTGTGGGAAGGCATGGATGCCTTGAACATTGCCCCCAGTATTATAGTAACTACCATTCCTGGATTTGATTAGGACACATCGCTGAGTATTGATCAAGATGTCAAACTGGACTTGCATAGATTTGCCCCCGCTAGTAGAGACTTTGAAAAGATTCGCCTCGCGAGGACTTTATGAGACGTGCATTATGGGCGACATACCCCTAGTAATCATAGGCCAAAGACAATATCCCATGTTGGTTGGGAAGTAGCTTCAGATCTTATTTGGATGCATGCCCCTGATTGTTTTGGCATCCTTGAGAGATTCTCGGAATCTTGACTTGATTGCCCTAGATTGATCAGAAAATAGTTTGAAACCCACTTGTGATGTGTGCCTTTTACTGTTTGGCATTTGAGAGATTCTTGGAATCTTGACTTAATTGCCCCAGATTGATTTGGCAAAACGTGTCATGCCCCTTGTATACGTAGGAGACATTGCTTCTTGGAGTACTCTGTCGGGATAACTGTTGGTCATTAGTTGTACCCTGTGCAAATTCTTTATGTTGCCAACGTTTGAAATTACGTAGCAGAATTTGTTTAATAATGAATTCATGAGATGCAATGCATACATTTGTCTTGAGTTTTTGAAAAACGTTAAAGCAAGAGATGTAAAAGCGCGATATTCGTAAAACATGATATTTGTAACAACGTGATGTTTGTAAAATGAAATATCAACTCAGCATTTTTGGTAAACCTGAAGGAGTCAGGATACCTTTTTGATGACAGTATACTTTCGAACTAACCATGCTTCAATTAGGACTTTCAAGGGTTGTAACGTGGCTTGGTTCACGGTTTAAGAAACACAGGATAATGGCTCAAAATTTGATTGTACCCACCCCTCTTCGTGATGATCTTCAGTCCTAAGCTCAGTTAATTCAACTTATGCATTCAGGTTCCAAGAGACTTTTGGATTTGCACCTTTGATAATGATGATGGTTCACAAGCAAAGAGAACTTTTGAGATGGCAGTCACTTCTTCCTTTTGGTAGTCACAATATTGTGTTGTTCAGGAATTTATTGACTTCTCTTTTTTCATCTTTTTGATATCCCTAACTTTTGCATGAACTGTCTATTTTGAGCTTACAGTCAGCGGGATGCCTTGATTTTTGCCTAAGTCATCTTTTTGATTTTTGACTTAGCAGGCTTTTCTTTGTATACATGTTTTTTCATTCATTTTTTTTTCTTTTTGAAAGATATTGACTTCCTTGCTTAATGATTGATGAACCATCATTGGCTTTTGATTGACACCTCAAACACTTCTTTGATGTGTGCGGATGAACGCTTGTGATTGAAACCTTTGTTGAAAGGTGTACTGAATGATTCTCTTAAAATAGAATGCATAGCCAAATTAACTGAGAACTACCCTGCCCCAGGTTATGATCAAGGGTTTTAATTAGTACAAGAAAGAAACTTCTACTTCTTAGGCTCAAAAGGGTTGACGAGGGATTAACATCCTTATATCTCCACTGTTTAGGAATTGAAACAATGCCTGTACATCGTCAGCATAGTCCGCTCAAAAGCATATTGTATGAGGTTGCGGTATCGTTTTCGTCATCCTCCCTTAAAAGGCTTACAGCTTAGCAGGAGTTGAATATCACAAAACATATGCAAAGTAAAGACATAATTTAAAATGAGTGATAGCGAATTAATTTATTCAAGACAAACATATGCAATGCACTGATGATGATTATTAAAACATATAATGTCTATCATAAGTCAAATGTTAAACAAACAGAAAAGAAACTTGCAAATGAAAGTAGATCTAATGATCCAAAAGTTCGTCCGTCTAGGTGTCAATCAGTCTTGTCATGACTAGGCATAGAAGCGGTGATCACCACAGGAGTTTCGGGAGGGTTGAATTTGATTTCCCCGTTACCGATTAGATCTTGAATCTTATTCCTCAATGTCCAGCAATTATTTTTGTAATGTCCAGGAATGTTGGAATGGTACGCGCACCTCGCATTGAGTTTATAGCCAGAGGTGTTAGATTTCTTAGGAGCATCCCTCAGAGTAATCAATCTGATCTTCAACGGATGTTGTAATGTCTGAGTCGACGACATATTGATTTTGGTGAATTGACACTTAGGTGCATCTAGCTTGCGTCGTTGTTGTGGAACTGGTGTAGAGATTCAGAGTATCCGGGGTTTGAGCTTCCGGAATGTGTATCTGATAAGAATGTTTCAGAATGTACGGGGTTCGAGCTTCCGGAATGTATATCTGATTGGAATGTTTCAGAAGTCTGGGGGTCAAGCTTCCAGAATGTTCATCTGATTGGAACTTTCAGAATGTCTGGGGTTCGAGCTTCCGGAATGTATATCTGATTGGAATGTTTCAGAAGTCTGGGGGTCAAGCTTCCAGAATGTTCATCTGATTGGAACTTTCAGAATGTCCAGGGTTCGAGCTTCCGGAATGTATATCTGATTGGAATGTTTCAGAAGTCTGGGGGCCAAGCTTCCAGAATGTTCATCTGATTAGGATTGATTTGTTGATGGTATTTATCTGACCAGTTGGTCGACCTGAAAGGAAAAGTTAGTTTTATGTGATGTTATGAATGCAAATGCAATCTTTTCAAGGATCTTTAGGAATTTAGTTAGCAACATTAGAAAATGGTTTGGTCGTGTCTTTGTCTGAAGAATTCTGACTTTTGTCTTTGAATGTCTTTCTTTGAGAATCAAGCTCACCATATCCAGTGGGTCATAGCCTCTGATTCGGGATACTTGTACTTTTGAATTTGAAAGCATATGGCTAGAGGAAAATAAATCCTCTTGCCCCTTGATAGGTATCGAGTCTCTGAATTGGAAGGTATGTGGCCAGAGGAAAATAAATCCTCTTGCCCCTTGATAGGAATTCAGTCTTTGATAAAGGCACCTGAAATTGTGCGCCCTAAATTCCTAAGATCCTTGAAAGGGTTAGTTAAATCATGTTATGCTTACGATGTCATGATGTCATGATGTTATGCGAATGAAGTTCATTAGGCATAGTGTGAGATAGTAAGGACAAACAAGTCCTTTCAATAAAACCTGCGAGGAAACGAAGGTTAGTAGCAAACACAAACAAGTCACGCAAGTCACATAAGTCACACAATTTCCTTAGGCTCGGCTTGCATGGAGTTTAGATCATGGGAGATACCCTTCCCCAAAGGTATTTCTAAGGATAAAGATGATATCAGTAACGGGTTCTACAAGTTATCCAGAATTGTCAGCCCTTCTAAAGCACCCTCGGACATGATACATTCGCATCATGCAATGATACTTTGAGAAAAGACCTATCTGAATTGTAGTATCGGGTAGCGACTAGTTCTCGACATTTGCCAAGAGTAGTTCCCCCACTACGTTCCTAAAGGCCAAGATGGGTTAAAGATAACTAAAGGTCCTTGAGCTCCGGCGCACCCACAGACACATACATAGACCCCCCTCATTTGAGAAAGGTGTTCATGTGCTATGGAATCCTAACTCAAGTGTGAACTTCATATTGACTCATCTCCCACATATGTGAAAGAGGTCGCCATGACTATGCCACTCCTAATCTTAAGTGTTCTTGAATCCGGGTATAGGATTCGTCCTTTAGTTATTCCCGAAACAGCCCTGAAAAATAAAGCAAGCAAAGCAAACAATAGAAAACAATTAAGTGAATCCTAAACTTTTAAGGTAACCCCTCTTTTTAATCGAAAAATCCCCAGCAGAGTCGCCAATTCTGTAATACGGTGAACTGACTTTTATATCGAAATGTCGCGGTTAAGCATGAGTCGCCACCGACTTTTATTTTATCCAAATAAATAGAAAGGCTAAAAGAACAGAAAAAACCTTTTTAAAGAAAACAGGGTTCGGGGGGTAATTTATGCAAACGGAAGGTGTAAGGCACCCTTTGCATCCATGGTTTTCCATGAGCTCTTAATTACTTTGCTCTTTGATTTCAGAAATGTAGAAGAAGTGAATACGGACTTTAGCTCGTAAATGAGCGTAGCCATTTTGAAGGTTTATGAGAAAGAATAAGAAAAGAATTTTAGCCAGAGCAAGGCAATTAGGAGCAATTACCTTAATAATGTAGAAAATAGTTCTTTTAGCCTTTCAGGGTGAAAGGGTCTATCCATGCCATAAGAGGGCAGGAAGCCTTTCATTTGGAGGTTGAAGGGTCGTCGCAATATCGTTCGCCATAAGACTGTCCCATGCCATAGAGAGGCAGGTAGTCTAAAGGAAGGATCAGAATGGCCTTTCGTAGGCAACCAGAGGATACCTCAGCCTTTCGTAGGCAACTTCCGAGGGACGAGATCATATTAGTGTATCAAAGGCAGCATCATTAGGGACCTATGATCTTTGCATAATCGAGACAACATGGCTGAGGTATCCTCGTATTTGAGGGACATGGCTATTCTGCGAAAAAACACAAGGCAACAAGCAACAGGCAACAGGCAGCAAAGAGGTTACCAAAAAAGTGTGTGTGGGTGCAACAAACACGTGATTTATTCAATATATTATCTTATAATTAGTTGTTCTAAATTGATTCAAGGATTGCATTCCCTAAGATTACTAACCACGCAATAGTATAAACAACATAATTAAAGCAATATGGGGAAGGGGAAAAAGAAACCAGCGGGGGAAAGGGAGAACGAAACCAGCGTGTTTGACATAAGTAATAATAAGAAAAAATAAAAGAGGTTAAGGTTTTAGGGTTACCGACTATTGAGCTTTGGCGGTAGGCAAACCCTGAAAATGTGGGAAAAATAGAAACCAAAGGGGCAGTGAGTGCATTATCGATTCATTGACAACTAGGGTTAATCATAATTTGAAAAACAAAGTAAAATGAAATAAAACAAATATTTAAGATAAAAATAACACTTAGCTTTTGATTTGATCTGATAGGGTTGGCAGTCGGAGGTTGCCTCGAGCATTGACTCTGATCATCTGAGAATTGACAGAAAAAATGACAGACAGTGAGTGTATGACAATTCTTCTATTTGACAAAAAATAAATAATTTAGAGAAATAATAGACAGAAATAATATTTGTATTTAAATAAAAGGGAAAGAAAAAGAAAATAATAAAGAAATTTAATCGGTACTTAGCTTCGTAAAAGGCGTGGCGCGTAATCGGAAGACATCTGAAAAATCAACCCTGAAAAG
This sequence comes from Vicia villosa, assembly GCF_029867415.1. Lineage (NCBI taxonomy): Eukaryota > Viridiplantae > Streptophyta > Magnoliopsida > Fabales > Fabaceae > Vicia > Vicia villosa. The sequence goes on along the minus strand of NW_026705145.1, from coordinate 301,909 downwards.
GACACAGCAAATTAACATTTTTTAGTGTATGGCAAATTCTTGCAAATATTTAAATCGAGTGGAAATTGAATTGAATAACAATCGGATTTAATTAATTATTGGTCTTCGACCTAATTAATTAAATCGATTAAAAATAAAATATGGATCTTTAAAAGGTCAAAATATATTTTAATTGATTAACTATAATTAATTTATGAATTAAAACAATTTAAATACATTTAGAGTATTTTAAACATATAAAATAAAATCGAGGAATCGATGATAAAAAAATATAAAAAAATATGTTAAGATGAAAAGGTTTTTATGGTTTTAGTAAAAAATAATTTTATGTAATATATATATATATATATATATATATATATATATATATATATATATATATATATATATATATATATATATATATATATTAGAGATAAATAAAATAAAGATTATGTAATTAAAAAGAAAAAAATTTGAAGAATATATATATATATATATATATATATATATATATATATATATATATATATATATATATATATATATATATATATATATATATATATATATATATATATATTAGAGATAAATAAAATAAAGATTATGTAATTAAAAAGAAAAAAATTTGAAGAAACTGCAATTGGGTGTGGTAGGCTCTTAGAGGTACATGGTGCGTATGCGCTCTCAGGAGTGTTGGATTATCTTTTCCTGAAGTCTGATGGCCATTGGTTGGAAGGCGTATGGTGGATCTCGCTCTGACTAACACACTGGATCGTACGAATTTGCGAACCCAGGTCTTCTCGCTGGCCAACACAGAACGCATCCCGTTGCCATCTATGCTGTGTTTGTCTCATGTTTTCATAGTGCAACGATAGTTATATAATAAAAACACAACTGACGATTTAAAAAAAAAAGAAAAGCGCGCCCCTATTGTTTCTTCTTCCTCGCTAGTTTTTTTTCAGAAAAACTCAGCACTTTTAGACCACGGGTTTAAAACGTGGCTGTAGGTTCCCCACCTTAAACCTGCAAATATTCAACGATAGACACAAAAAAAATAACCCAGTTCGATCATATGCGATCCCACGAGTTCATTGAGCCCATTAATTCGGTCTGAAATTGACCTTACGAAAAATCCCTCTTCTGAAGAACATGAACCCCTAACAATGGTGGGACTTCGTTCCTGCATCTAAACTCCAATTCAACCATCCAAACAGAATCAAAACAATGTTATAAGCATGAATATACCATTAAATTACATAAAAAGTTCCTGTATATATGAAATCAAAAATAAAAGAAAGCTTAGGAACCGAGGGTGGTGGTGTTACGATTCTGAAGGCTTTGATGCGTTGTGAGTGACTGAGATTGATCAGAAGAATCCAAGGAATCGATTGGTGTACTTGGTTTGGCTTGGGGCAAAGAGAAACAAGGTCTACACCTCTCTTGAAAGTCACGGTTTCTTGAGTTTTGGTTGGGGTTCTCAGCTCCAAATTTCTTCCCTCCTCTTCGTTTAATCAATGAAAGCTTTTGGATGTTTTTTTTATGATGTTTGCTGGTAATTTGTGTGAGAATTGTAAAGGCTGCTGATCGTTTGTAGAGAGGAAAAGAAAATTATTGTGTAGATACTTACAGGAACAGGGTACGTTCCAGCCTCTCAAAAAAAATAGGAATTGGTCCCTTTATATTGATTTTTTTTTTAGGTTAAATATAAAAGCCAATAATCAAATAATTAAACCATATATAATCAAAAATTAAAATAAAATTTGATTTGATTTTGATTCTCAATATATTGGATCAATTATATTAATTCATTCTTAAATAAAACTATCCTAAAATGCAATGTTTTTAAAATGATGAAAGCAAATCTTTTATATTTTTATGATGACTTTTTTTTAAAAAAAAGGAAAATTGAAAAATTAATATTTTAAATAGTGCTTAAATAGTATATACAAAAATTAAAAATTAAAATGATAAAAAAGTAATTTTAATTTTTTTTTGTGATTTTTGAATAAAGGAAAATAAAGTTAAAACTAAAATTAAAAAATAAAATAAAAATGAGAAATGTTAGAAGTGAGATTCGAGCCTAGGACCTCTCACTCTTGTACCTTTACACTCAAACCCTTACCAACTAGTCTATGTCACTTATTTGAAATAAAATGACATTTGGTAATATATGAGTGCAAATCTTGGGGTATGACATAGCGTGATAGAACCCCGTCTCTTTTTTATCAAAGATTGTAAGAAGACGAAGAATTTACTCTTAAGTGTTCATTTCTTTTTCATTATGAGATAAATTCTCTTATGTTGAGAAACAAGAACTTAATATGAATTAATCTTTTGTGTCATTTGATGTGAGGTTAGTGACTGATTTTATCTTGCATTATATTGTTATAAATCTAATTCTTTGGTTGGTCAACTTATGAAAAGATAGAAGCTTCTTAATATGAGGAATCCATGAACAAGTGAACTCATGATAAATACAATTGAAAATAGTAGGATAGGAATATTCACTAGAATGACTATTTTAGGAATAAAAAGCTACAATCATAGGGGAAATTTGGAATGAAGCTGGACATGCATTAAAGTTAAATGCGAGGCTTAGGAATTTGTCCTCTTGCTTTCTTGCACATGTACTGATGTTGTAGGAATACACCATAAGATCACGTTATGATCTCATCTGGCACAACATATCACATCATATAAGCACACTAGATAAACGTATATTAACATATCATTGCCCAACATATATTCCATTTATGACTTCACTTATTTAGACAAACTTAATTCTATCATTGTCTACTTAAAAACTGAACCTGTGACAACCAACATTATTGTTATCCTTGCTCATGCCCATTAGCAAAAGATAGTTTGGCAAATCAATTTGAGTTATTACACTCGCTGTGGGAATGTCATTCTTACTTTTTATCATTTGCTACTATGGGCTGTGTATACTTGCACGTTATATAGTTTTCACCCAACTTCCTCCTAAGCTTACTCTCTAATGGTTTCTCATTGAAAAATTTGCCCTTCCAATATTATATGTGACAAATTACACGAGTTTTAGTAGAATCACAATATCCCAATAATGCTGAAAAAATAAAATCCTTTATTCATACACAATACCCGAATTGATTTCTTGTGAGATATTTACTTGAAATTTCCTTGAATCTTCTAGCCCCAATAATCATGCTTCAAAGTCCCAGTTCTACAACAATATATCCTCAATCCTAGTGGTATCTTGAGTGTTTGTCTACTCAAAGATTGAGAAGAACTCCCACCTTGTCCGTAAGCTTTCACATAATATTACCAAAGTGAATCTCGAGAGAAGAACCTCATTTTTCATCTTGAATTGTGATACTAGCCACAACACCACACACCTTATGAACCTATGAAATCTTAAACAGATCTTTAAATAAATGTTAAATCAAATAACAAAATCTCCTCAATAATCACAAACCTCCGAAAATGCGATTTGGATCCACATGATAATAGAAAATGAATGAGGTAAAAGATGAAAGAAATTGTTTGCAAGTGTTCAAGAAAGATTCAAAATTCTTTTAGAAAATGAGAGAACAATTGAGTTTTGAGTTTTCAAATAAATATTGGAAATGTATGTTTTCTAAAATTTTCTGGGTTTGAGAGAAAATGGTATTTATATGTGCTAGAGATCTAGCACAAAAGGCAGTAAATAATGGTGTATGATTCAATTATAAACAAGGGGTGTGATTTGAGTTAGAGAACTAAGTGATTTGAATCAAGAAGTGAGAAAATATGAAAACCCATTTGCACGACTCGAGTCACACAATATGATATTTGGATCACATGATTCGAGTCAGGAATATTTGTGATTTAAGTCAGGGTTCTAGAAGGAAAATGGGAATCGTTTAGTTTAGTGTGATTCAAATTAAGTAGTCTTGTGATTCGAGTCACATAGTATGTGATTCGAGTTATGAAGTCTGTGACTCGAGTGATGAAAATATGAAATGAGTCATTTAACTCCTTGGAGGTCTAATTTGAATCAGATTAATAATGTGATTCAAGTCATACTGGAAGAACATCGATTTTTCATGTTTTAAAAATCATTTTAAGATTTTACCAAAGTCAAGATTCAGACCATTTTCACACATAGTTCTTGATCCCAAAATTCAATAGATTGACTCAAAGCATACACTTTGATTTGTGCATATATTTAAACAAGGATTTAAAAAATATAGCAATCTAGTGATCCGCAATTGATGAGGAAACTCAATATTAAAAATAAATAAAACCAAAAGCTTACAAGATATGTAATCAAATCCATAACCCTTGAGGTATCATAGACATGCAATGCAACTTCAGATCTCAAGATGGAGATGCATGACTTTTATTTTTTATTTTATTTAATTAGAATGCCAACAAGGTGTTGTGCCCTTATGTTTCCTTGATACCTGCATGGACAATGATATTTATGTATTTACCTTTTCTATTGATGCTTTCTTCATGTATGATGTGCTTTATAATTTTCTTCCCAGTCTTTCTACTTTATCATCTGGGTCGTTGTTGGCTTGGTTTTTGAGCTTCGAACTAACTTGTGGTTCTTGCTCATGACTTCATTGAAACTAATCGTTTATGTAAGTGGATTTTGTCCCATTAGTACTATCATCTACAAGTCTTTTAAGCCAACTATTGCATGTCATACCGATGAGATTCAACGTATTCGTTGAATTTTATAGTCCTGACCGATGTGGGTCAAAATAGCTACCAAGTCTAGTCATTATTCATTCCGATCAAGAAGAGTTTGTGTTATTCTCCAGTGTCAATGTCCTAGTTGTGAGTGTACATCTCCATAGCTCCACCAACTATGTTCTCGGAATGGTTAGTTCCTAAGAGGAGGTGTGCAAGCTACATTTCAAGTCTGTTCTGCTTAGTGGGGCCCCTGTTTCATTAACACAATCTATACTATATTGCTGAGGGTTATAATAATATTCCTCTTCATAATATTTCTTATAGTTAGAAGATTTATTTATTCAAATTTTGAAGATCCTTGAGGTATACTTATATTGTTGGGAGAACAATAGGTAAGGAATGTGAAACTTCATTTTAGTTTCTTCCTCAATTAGCTATGTAGCCCATGAGTATTGATATGCATTCCCATATAATCGATGAAAAAAACTTATCTAGAGGGGGTGAATAGATCCCCGAGTCAAAAATGACCTTTTAAAATAGTTTTTGAAAATCACAAAAGATATGGTAAGCGGAAGGTTTTGCCAAGATCAATTAAGTCATATAAACCGAACCGATTATTGAAAACTCGGATATGCGCACAATTGTAAGAAATCGATAATAATGATAAGTGAGTTGATAGACACAATTTTCAATCAATAGTTTTAATAGGCTTACTATGGTAACATATTTCCAATGAAAATAATAAGAAAAACGTAAATTGACAAATTATCGAACACTTGGCGGATCGATTTTTCATATTTTTCTTTCAAGCTCGCTAATATCAAAAACTATCACAATCACTTATATTGTAAGACAATCAACAAATAAACATAGATTTAAACAACCAATGGAAAATCGCTACGAATCGATCACTCAATCAATATATTTAACAATTTGTTAATGAAAATTTAAATACAAGAGATAGAGAGAGAGAGAGAGAGAGAGAGAGAGAGAGAGAGAGGAAACGAGGAGTTTTTTAGGCAGTCTAAAATGCGCAACTCTTGTCGAAACCCCCAAATCAACATCTTGATCATGGAGGAGAAACCCTCGCCTTTTTTCCAATGAAACGCCCAAATTTTCTCAACCCAATTACCCGGTACAACTACCTAAATTGGACGTTATCAACCTAGTCTAGATGGCACCCAATAAAAAAATGATTATGTGTAGTTTGCTTGTGTGTATGCATAGATGGAAGGTTGAAGATGAAGAGAAATATTTGTATGTGTTTATAGTTTCATCAAGTTTAAAATGATACATGTATGAAATATTTACAGTAATGCAAGTTAGAGGCAAAAGGAATGCTTAGAAATTGAAAAAGTATGCAATGTTTTAGAAAATTTTCCGCATGTGTCGACACATATAAGTTGTAACACCCTTCTAAACCCCGCGGAAATTAATAAAATAACTCAGAGTAAACATGAAAACAAGAGTGCCACAATTCAATTTAAAACAAATCTCATAAATCAATTGTCATGCTTCACTTAGGGGAAAATCATCCATTTAACAAAATCATGTTTCTATACAGCGGAACATTAATCAACAGATAAGCATAACATCATCTATGCAATATCTCACAAAATTACTCTAATAACAACAAAATAGAGTATCATCATAAACTCTAAACTAGCGTTCCCCCAGTGTTACAATATCAGAGCATGACACCGACGCTATACCAAATAAACTGACTCATGAGCTAATCCTCACCGAGCCAAAAGTCGCTACTCGCCAATCTGAAATCATCAAAGTAAGGGTGAGTCTCATTCACAATTAACAAATGTTATCGAATCATAAACAATAACACGTCATAGTCACATTATTCATCCAATTTCATTATATTCAGATTGTCAGGAAGTACTCATCAACACACAACAACAAATAGAATACATTACCAAGAGACAACACCACAATTCATCCAAACAAATCATAACCATTATACAATCATCCCATATTATAACATTGGACAATCTTCCATTCATGTTATAATAACACAAGTAGCCTAATGCAAATGCAACTATATGCATGTGGTACCAAAATCTGGGATAACCCAACTCACCGATCCACCATCGTCAAGGATACGGCAACACCCACTCACTAATTCCACACAATGGGAATTAGCTACCACTGATCCACCATCGTCAAGGATCAGCCACATAATGATTATGAATGCATGTATCAACCATAACATGCTTAACACCCACATAAATCAACCAAATGTCATAATCATCAACCACCACAATAATCAATAGCCATACACAGTTATGCTATTTCTCAACCACAATAAAATACATATTTCACATCAACAATATATGTATAACAAACACCAATTACAACCACAACCTCATAACAGGTAAATCATTCATCATACAGTGCAACAACAATAATACCCATTTGCACAATTAACAGAAGCAACCACATTATCACAACATACATCATTGCACATATCCGATTATGCACACCACAACCATTGCATCTCATCAGTTATGCAAAACCAGAATAAACCACATTTGAAGAAAATAATACTTTTTAAAATAAAATCAAGTTGTTATTGTTTTATTCGTTTCATATGGTAGAACATTCAATTTAAGGAACAACGTCCAAAACGGCGTCTAAAACGGACTTACGGTTTGAAAGTTATACACCTTTAACTTTTTTCAAAGAAAACAATTATCGCTACAGCACGCGGCGCCACCCACAGTCCGCGGCGCGTAACGAATAGAAAACACGCCTTCGCGGCGCAAACACAGGTTCGCGGCGCGGAACGAGAAAAAGTTACGCCTTCGCGGCGCGCACCCACCTTCGCGGCGCGAACTGGCAAAAACCAGAGATCTCACATCGATTGACAGCATTACGGGATTCATCCCAAAATCCCCAAAACCCAATCAAGTTATATCATGAACCTCAAATACCACCATATCAGCCACATACATGTTATAACACAAATATAACACACAAAGAGGATCATTCAACCATCATAACAGCCATATAATCATACAATTCATCACGTCAAACAATTCCCATCAAGATCATCCCAAAACCCCAACCTAACATATAACAAATTGACACAAACAATGCATCTAAATCAGTCCCATCATCTATAATACGATAAAAGATATTAACCGGAAGAGTCCCCCCTTACCTTAGCCAAAAATCTGGACTTTTCCCCTTCTTCTTCATCAAACCCGTAAGCCCTTTTTCCCTCAAATTCAGCAAGAATCTCCCATCTTCAAACTCGCTTATATCCCTCATCGAGAACCTCCCTGACACGAATTAATATATCAAATCGAAGGAAATTTCGTGTAGAATCCGAATCTTCAAGAATTACCTGATTTGGAGTTACGAGCAGAAAGTTATGACCCATTTTGTGAGGGCTGCATCATGAATACGAAAATGCTCTTGTCCATGACTTCTCCATCTCTCCATGTTAGGTTTTTCTCCTCTATTTCTCAAATTCTTCTTATTTTCTTATTTTATGAAAACATAGCATATAATTTAGTAATGGGCTCCTTCATATTAACACCCCCACATTACTAACTCCACCAATGGCCCAACAACTAACATTTTATTATTTCCAATTAATCTCAATAAAATGCTAATTTCGAATAATTAATTTAAAACTTAATTAAATTAATTAAATAATAATTTTCGGGATGTTACAACTCTCCCCCACTAGAAGAGTTTTCGTCCTCGAAAACATACTTCGAGTGAAAAGTTCCGGATAGGAGTCCTTCATCTGACCCTCCAGTTCCCAGGTAACATTTGCCTAGCCGATCCTCAAAATTCATCTGACATAACCAACAGAAGCATGTCTCGTGCGTTCAATCTCAGCTCTCACGTCGCATTCGACTACCTCAAAGATGTACCACTCGCCATATCTCCAAAAAGGTTAACAACAACAGAACATTGAGGTACAACCTATACAATACGCTCAACAAACGAGTAATACAATTACACAATTTATAGTATGATCACACTTGATCAACAATACAGTAATGGATCCCTTCTACCAAACATACCAACCTTAGACACGCTTTTCCATCTGAGCGATAAGGTAATACTTACACTTTTCACCAACCGCTTCCTTCAAGAAACTCAATACTCATATTCCTATACCATTGAATTCCAATTGTCTGACTCCTCTTAAATCACACCAGTAATTATCCAACATGTTACATTCCGCTTTTTCCGCACTACTCTGACTACTCATCACAATCATCTATACCAAATAGATTTATGCGTTTTACCCGATTTCGACTCTCTTTACTTATTCGTTTCAAGAATCATTCTTTACCATCCATGGTACTAGTCCACCACTCATCAATACTTACTCGCACTCAAAAACAAATTCCTGATTCACTTCATCTATTTAAACATCCTAACCGTCAGAACAAGTACACACTCATCAGCCTCAGTATACCATCGCTTACAAAAAGCTCAACTAAGTCACGCTCTCTACTAAGAATCAAATCAACTCCGTCCTTCATAGAGTGTAATTCCTCATTATATCTGGAATCCACAATACCACCTTAACAACGAAACAAGATTATTATAGCATCATATAGTATCAACTCGTCGTTTTAATTTCGCCGAATATATACTCGTTAACTACGTACAACCGTAATAACATATTCATCATCTCGGTAATTATTCAAAAGAGTTATAATTCTTCGACACGACACCCTTACCTCCACTGGATTCTAAATCCAACATATAGATCAATACATATTCTCTATGTAGGCTTCCGACATATTAATTCCTTACTTCCCGCGAGTAGTACTCATAACATACTCCACATCACACTTTCGCTGCGCGACTCTGATTGCCCGTCTTAAGTCATCATCCACCATGTTGCACTCTTCCATATTCACTTCTTCATAAGTTCACACAACATAGTGAGTGATTATTCTCACGGCTTAGTATTCATCACATCTTAAACCATTAAGGTAACAAAACAAGCTTATCTCTTCTATATGATTCCATCTACTACCAACAAGAGATTTAGGGTGATCAAGTCCTAAATTTGTCAATATTAGTCGAAAATCATATTTAAGCATAAACCGTCGTTACTACATAATGGTGTCCCTTTCCGAGTTTGCACCCCAAACTCATTAACATCGTCATAGTTCAATAATCCACTACGGTGTCCTTCTTCTAGAATATTCTTCCGAAGCTCAAAACATCAGTTACAAAAATCCAATCACTCAACCTCATTATACTATTCCCGTCGATTCTGAATTCACCGCCTTTACCTTGGTAATTCAAAGTCAACCTATCGATCAACTCAACATCATCTTTCTAATCTTCTCTAATCTCGTTAAGAATACCACTAGTCATCTTCTAGCATACTCAATCTAACACTATTAGGATCACCTTCACATACCAACTCAAGTCTCTAAATTGTCCAATTAAATCCAACTCATTCATCCTTAGCACCGACATTTTAAAGACTTCTTACGCAACACAATAGCACAACATTCATAACTTGTGGTTTTAATCCAAATTCTATTACATCCTTCACGTCCAAATATCATCCCACTCGGAATCTCAACAAAGTCTTCCTCACGTCAACAAATGTTAGAAATTCCCTACAATTCTTCTTTTATACTTATCGTTACTTTGCCATCACAAATACGATTCCCAGGGTTCTAAAGTTTACTTCACCTTTACTACTAATTTACTCATTCACTAAAAATCCATCGGTATTCAAATCATCTTTGTGACCGAACATCTCGTCGACTTATTCATCAACAACATGTTCTACTCCACGTCGTTTCAAACAATCGCGGTAGTAAGCATTCTTATTCAACAAGTTTCACGCTTCCATAACCGACTTCAGAACCTCTCCTCATAGGGTCACTCTACTGTATTTATAACTCTTCCATAAGTTAGAACACAATCCCTCCTCCTCGTAGGTTCAAACGGCACATTAATCCGACACTCGGAACCCAAGATATGAATTTTCCAATCATTGCCCGAAAAATGCAACACCGACATCATGCAGCGACACTCTATACGATATATCCAAAACTTCCCAATTGGTAAATTCAATTCTTAAAATTACTCCTCAACAAACCTGCTAATTATTCCTTCGATCCATTCAACACTGACACTAACATCCCGTGCAGTACCAATAAACAAGTCTAGTTATAAGAACAAGAGTAACCGCAACTTCGCCTCCTTCCAACGTCATCCTGTCACAATTAATTATGTTACAGCTGCTGCAACCATTTTTATAACAAAGTTCATCTCGTTAGCTTTCCGACGCTTCAAACGGAACTCAAATCGGATGTCCAGAACTCCAGTTATGAATTTTCGAAGTTCCGCAACTATTCAGCAATTTTCCTGCGTTTTGCTTACGAAAATCTCTCTCCAAAACTCATTCTCTTCAACTCTATCACATTCCAAACAGCCCCTTATCATATCTCTTTACTCCCAAACATCATTATAACTTGAGCAACACTTCCCATCGCCGAAGCGCAATTTCTGGAACATTACTACATCAATCCTCTTCGCAACTTGCAGCTGAACCTCTTCTGAGTCGTAAGGCTACTCAACTGACAGCTTCGCAGCACACCAGCAGAGCTGACACATTGCAACCTTCCAATTTCCTTCTCTTACAATAATTGTCAATTACCTCTAATCATATTCCTTCAAGATGTTCCAACTCAATTCCCAGTGAAGTCTTAATTCCATGTCACCTCCAACTCGGGAAACAACAACCTCCGACAACGCTCGCACTGTTGCCAACCACAGCCTACTGAATCAATCTTCTTGCAACTGAAACATAACCGAGAAGCGAAGCTTCTCCCCCACTTGTTTCAATCCAACACCTGCAACAAACAACCAAGTACCGACAGTGATTCACTCACATGTCGCGTACCGAGGAATAAAATGCCGACAATATACGACTGTCGCGCAACTCAACTGACTCAACAATTGGCCGGACGGACCGACCTGCTCTGATACCACTATTGTAACACCCTTCTAAACCCCGCGGAAATTAATAAAATAACTCAGAGTAAACATGAAAACAAGAGTGCCACAATTCAATTTAAAACAAATCTCATAAATCAATTGTCATGCTTCACTTAGGGGAAAATCATCCATTTAACAAAATCATGTTTCTATACAGCGGAACATTAATCAACAGATAAGCATAACATCATCTATGCAATATCTCACAAAATTACTCTAATAACAACAAAATAGAGTATCATCATAAACTCTAAACTAGCGTTCCCCCAGTGTTACAATATCAGAGCATGACACCGACGCTATACCAAATAAACTGACTCATGAGCTAATCCTCACCGAGCCAAAAGCCGCTACTCGCCAATCTGAAATCATCAAAGTAAGGGTGAGTCTCATTCACAATTAACAAATGTTATCGAATCATAAACAATAACACGTCATAGTCACATTATTCATCCAATTTCATTATATTCAGATTGTCAGGAAGTACTCATCAACACACAACAACAAATAGAATACATTACCAAGAGACAACACCACAATTCATCCAAACAAATCATAACCATTATACAATCATCCCATATTATAACATTGGACAATCTTCCATTCATGTTATAATAACACAAGTAGCCTAATGCAAATGCAACTATATGCATGTGGTACCAAAATCTGGGATAACCCAACTCACCGATCCACCATCGTCAAGGATACGGCAACACCCACTCACTAATTCCACACAATGGGAATTAGCTACCACTGATCCACCATCGTCAAGGATCAGCCACATAATGATTATGAATGCATGTATCAACCATAACATGCTTAACACCCACATAAATCAACCAAATGTCATAATCATCAACCACCACAATAATCAATAGCCATACACAGTTATGCTATTTCTCAACCACAATAAAATACATATTTCACATCAACAATATATGTATAACAAACACCAATTACAACCACAACCTCATAACAGGTAAATCATTCATCATACAGTGCAACAACAATAATACCCATTTGCACAATTAACAGAAGCAACCACATTATCACAACATACATCATTGCACATATCCGATTATGCACACCACAACCATTGCATCTCATCAGTTATGCAAAACCAGAATAAACCACATTTGAAGAAAATAATACTTTTTAAAATAAAATCAAGTTGTTATTGTTTTATTCGTTTCATATGGTAGAACATTCAATTTAAGGAACAACGTCCAAAACGGCGTCTAAAACGGACTTACGGTTTGAAAGTTATACACCTTTAACTTTTTTCAAAGAAAACAATTATCGCTACAGCACGCGGCGCCACCCACAGTCCGCGGCGCGTAACGAATAGAAAACACGCCTTCGCGGCGCAAACACAGGTTCGCGGCGCGGAACGAGAAAAAGTTACGCCTTCGCGGCGCGCACCCACCTTCGCGGCGCGAACTGGCAAAAACCAGAGATCTCACATCGATTGACAGCATTACGGGATTCATCCCAAAATCCCCAAAACCCAATCAAGTTATATCATGAACCTCAAATACCACCATATCAGCCACATACATGTTATAACACAAATATAACACACAAAGAGGATCATTCAACCATCATAACAGCCATATAATCATACAATTCATCACGTCAAACAATTCCCATCAAGATCATCCCAAAACCCCAACCTAACATATAACAAATTGACACAAACAATGCATCTAAATCAGTCCCATCATCTATAATACGATAAAAGATATTAACCGGAAGAGTCCCCCCTTACCTTAGCCAAAAATCTGGACTTTTCCCCTTCTTCTTCATCAAACCCGTAAGCCCTTTTTCCCTCAAATTCAGCAAGAATCTCCCATCTTCAAACTCGCTTATATCCCTCATCGAGAACCTCCCTGACACGAATTAATATATCAAATCGAAGGAAATTTCGTGTAGAATCCGAATCTTCAAGAATTACCTGATTTGGAGTTACGAGCAGAAAGTTATGACCCATTTTGTGAGGGCTGCATCATGAATACGAAAATGCTCTTGTCCATGACTTCTCCATCTCTCCATGTTAGGTTTTTCTCCTCTATTTCTCAAATTCTTCTTATTTTCTTATTTTATGAAAACATAGCATATAATTTAGTAATGGGCTCCTTCATATTAACACCCCCACATTACTAACTCCACCAATGGCCCAACAACTAACATTTTATTATTTCCAATTAATCTCAATAAAATGCTAATTTCGAATAATTAATTTAAAACTTAATTAAATTAATTAAATAATAATTTTCGGGATGTTACATAAGTTATGTGTCGACACATATAAATGCCTAGAATTGTTAGGAGATCTTTAAATAAGACATTTTGAGGTTTGTAAATAAATTTTATTGGAGTGCCAAGATTCCAAAAGCAATCACTTCCTCCTTCTTTACTTTCAGACAACCCTCAATCTCTAGAAGAATTTAGACCTATTTGTTTGCTCGGTAGTTTGTATAGAATAATGTTTGCTAAGTTTCTAGCCAATAGAATAAAGAAGGCGGTGAATGGGTTGATCTCTAAATCTCAATCGACTTTTTTGGTTCAAAGGCAAATGTTTGATGGAATTTTTATTTTGAATGAGGTGATGGATTATTCTAAAAGGTTAAATAAGAACTTAAGAGATGTCTCATTTTAAAGGTTGACTTTGAAAAAACTCACAACAAAGTGTCTTGGGATTATCTTATATTCTTGTTAAAAAGGACGCGGTTTGGGAATTCATGGATATTATGGATGAAAGCTCTAATTTTTTTGAGTTCAATGTTGGTGTTGGTAAACGGGAGTTCCACCAAGGTCTTTGATGTGGAGAGAGGCTTGCGTCAAGGAAATCCTTTATCTCCTTTCTTGTTTCTACTGGCAGTAGAAGGTTTGACTGGTTTTGTGTGTGAATAAGAATTAGTTAGAAATTGATATGGTCTCATTAAATGTAATTATTTAGTGTAATTATCGGTATAGCCTTGTAATTATTATATATACGAGAAATAATAATGAGAAAGGTATCAAGCCAAGAATTATTGACATGGTATCAGCCTCGTCGATCAAACCTGTGATTTTTTGGTTCTGATTGCTTCAGTTTTGTTGTTCATCGTGTCTAGGTCCTGATCGATCACCGCGGAATTTGTTTCGTGCAGATGCTATTCTGATTCAGGGGTTAGGGCTTTGGTTTGCTTGGCGATTCCTTCACGAATCGTGATTCTGGGTCGTGTCTGGTTTGTTTTCTCGGTTGCAATTTTGATTTTTTATCTTGGATGTTCTTGATTTGAGATTCTGGATCGTGATTATCTTCTCCTTCCAAATCGCGGTTGCACACTGTTTGTGGCTTGTGGATTATACTGTTCATGGAGTATCTTGAATTATCCTGGTTCTCTTGGTTTGGTTGCTGTTGCACTGTTTGTGGATTGTAAAGTGTATTTGTTGCACCCCAAAATTTGCCCTCTTTATTCGAGCTATAAGTTATTAACGGCGTTTATTTCGTCGTTCGCAATGTGAAAAAAAATCAACAAAGAGTTCTTGTGATTTTAATAAAATACAGTGTGAAATATGGTTCAAACAGTGGAAATACGAGAAAATTCACAAGTCGTATTCTGAGAGTAATATGAGCTGAATTCCCGCGCTAGCCCGATCGTTTTGACGATATCTACAACTTTCATGCTCGGCTCGGAAGCCAATTCTTTGAGGAAGGTTGTCGGATCTGCAAATTACTCAAGAATTCACGGTGAAAAATAGTGCTGAATGTAGGGTTTCGTGCCTCGAAAAATTCATATCTCACAATCCGCTAGTCGGATTCGCTTGAAAATTTAACTAGATCTCCGTGCCGTCATTACCGAGATTTCATATGTTCGGACCGAAGGCCAATTATGCACCGAAAACTCCCAGCATTTTTAAGATCGTCGCGTTCTTTTGATAAAAAGTGAGTTTTCGAGTATGTCGCGCCAAGTTTGAAAATTCATAACTTCTTCGATTTTTATCGTATGAAGTCCGTTCCGGTGGCATTTTCTTGGAAATTTCGTTAGTTTCGATTCTTCGTCACACGTGCCAGGTCAGATTTTGAGCCGAAGATAGGGTTTGATCGAGTTCTTTGAGCGGTATGCGCAAAATTCTGCACAGTCGTGCCTGTTGAACCGACGTTTCTCGTCATTCAAACACGCGTAATTTCTTCGTCGCTTATCCGATTGAGACGATTCTCGCGGCTATGATCTACAATTTTAGTCATCTTCGAGTGGACGTTGGTTCCGTTCTGAAATTCAGAGCCGAACCGAGTTTCCTTAAAAACGAGCCAAAATAAGACGCATCGAGGGCAATTTGGACATTTCGCGTTGACAATATATAAACTTTTGCTCTTCACAAATCAAGGAGGGAGGACTCTCATAATTTCCGTTCACCATTTTTCACAAACACTTTCTCTCAATTCTCTTGAATGAAAACTATAAATTACACAACTTTCATCAATATTCATCAATTTTCATCAAGATCAAGAGCATGAATTGAAGAAATCAAGATCCGAAGTTCGAATTCTTCTCCTCTCCTCACTACATAGCGCGCGCCTCTCTCTCCTCTCCTCTTGGATTTTGTTTTCGTGTCGCGTTCGTGTCGTGTCGTGTTCGTGTTCGAGTCGTGTTCGTGTTCGCACTTCGGTTAGATCTTCATCCGATAAGCTTCAAATCTTGAATTAAGTGCTTAATTGGTGATCGTTATGTGAATTTGAATCTAGATCTATATTTTGTTCTTGATTTGTGGATGATTGATGATAGTTGATCGGTGATTTGTTATTTTTTTGCTCGAATTAATGATGATCATACGAATGGTGTTTAGATTTAATGTTCGTTGCATATAATTGTTGCTCGTTAATGAGGAATTGTAATATTCGTGTTCGAATCCGTGATTTGGTGGTGATTTCGTGCATATAATCATTGATGTTCATGTATATGGTTTACGACGCACTCAAAGTGTTTGTGTAAATGCGTGCGGTGAATTTTTGCGTGATAATTGACTTATTTGATGCTTAAATCATGAGTTGAATATGTTTCGTAGCTTGATCACTATTGTACATGTTAATTCTTGATGTCGTTGTTGCATTAACATGATCTTTGCCTTGGTTGACGCGTCGCATTCGCGCTTTGCTCATAACATGCTTTACATTGATGTGTGATCGTGTTTGTGCCTTCATTTTCAAGAGCATTTCTTCGCATGTATATCATGATATTCAATGTTTGTTTGTTTTGATCTCAAGTCGGCACGGTTTTGGATTGAGTGCGAATGGCTCCGAAGCTTTAAAAATGCATAAAAACCTATTTTTCTGCGCCAGGAACCGGGTTGTCCCAGGCGGGAACCGGTTCCCACTCAATCCAAAATTGCTGATTTTTTGTGTTTTAGTACCAGGAATCGTGTTGTCCCTAGGTGCGAACCGGTTCCTGCGTTGTTTTTCCCCTCTGGTTTTTGCACCAGGAACCGGGTTGTCCCTAGGTGGGAACCGGTTCCCAGTTATCTCAAATATGCATGCCCCTGTGTTTTTGTACCAGGAACCGGGTTGTCCCTAGGTGGGAACCGGTTCCCAGTTTACTCTGTTTGGCCAGTTTCTGGTTTTTTGTACCAGGAACCGGGTTGTCCTATGCAGGAACCGGTTCCTGTGTGCTATTTTTGCGTTTTCTTTTCTAACTTCTATCTTGCATAACTTTTCGCTCGTAACTCCGATTTGCGCGTTCTTTATATCGTCGGAAAGCTTATGAGATGTACTATCTTGCTATATGCTTAATTTACATTAACTTGTAGATCAGTCATGTGTGGTTTCACTTTGATATTTCATCGTCCATTTCGTGTTTACATTACTTGCCCATTTCTTTTCGCTTTATAATAATAACGCAATTCCGATTGCGGTGTTTGTTATCTCTAACTTGTGTGCTAGTATGCAAGGCTTTTGGATAGTCACCGACCGGCGCTTATTGTTCGAGTGTTCCGCTTCACTTGCGGACACAATCTTATTCATTTGTATCGTATTCTCATCCGGGAGACACGATCCTTTTACTTTATATCTGCTTGTTTGGTTTGCTTGTTCCTCTTGTAGGTGTATTGTGATTATGCTCGTCGCACAAGTCGACATTTGTACGCTTTATGGCTAATCGGTGTGATGACTATTTGCTCTTGCTTTGCTAGCTCGCTCGCGGGATCTTAGTTTCTTCGCTTCGCTTTAGTTTACGGATCATCATCCGTTTGGTATTGATTCCGTTTCATTTTACTATTTCTCGCACTTTATTGCTTTCTCGCATTATCTTTTAACATGAGAAGTAGGACTTAGACATGCATCTGGCCAAGCCCTCGAAAGGGGCTCTGTTTTTGTTGGTGTGTTTACATTTGTGCTTTGTGGCAGGGAGTCACGGTGTAATAAGTCCTATATGGCACTCTGTTAAGTCCTCATGGAAGGCACGCGGGAAGGGTTAGTAATCAACCCCCGCCTAGTCTCATCGAGTTTGTTCATTATGCGCATGCTACGCGTTGCTCGCTTCCGAACCTGCACAAGATCTTGTTATCGAGTATGTCAGGAAAAGGGTTCATGTAGCCGGACCCCCGCCTTTCCTATAGCTCGCGTCGCTCGACGTTGATGCTCGGTGTACGCACGCACCGTTTTCCTTTACGATCCGTGACGGCTTGGTTGCTGAGAGGAACTCGCTCCTCTTGTCTATGGCCCGATCATTTTCGCGAGGTCTGATGCTTGGTTGACTTGGGTCGAGTTGCTCCCCTTGGCTATGGCGGGACCGCCTTTCTACCATTCGGCCAGTGCCGTTGGTTTGTTTGCTTTACGAGCGGATGCTCGTTTGTGTGCTATTTGTTTGCTCTCGCTTCTCCCCGTAGGCTGATTAGTTTAGTTTAGACTGGTACCCTTTGTATGCTAACATTAGGTAGCAAGCTTTCCCCCTTAGCTTAGGTCTTCCTCATGCATCTTTTAAAACACAAACCACACTCTTTGATTTTCTTTTCTTAAGAACTTGTTATTTCCGCTCCATTCCCAACATAAGTCTCCAAAGGTCGAGCAGCGGAGTGTGAATGTAACTCGTTCACCTAAAAAACACAAAACAAATAGAAATTAGTTAGCCGAGCTACGGTACCTCTGATTCCTCAAAAAGGATACGTAGGCAGCGGGGTAGGGCCCGTGCGAGTATAACTCTTTCTTTTCCCTACATTTTGCATGCATCTTAGTCTAGATTAGTGTAGTTTGTTTACACACCCATAGTTTTAGACACATGCGTGGATACCATCGAGTACGATGGGCGCGAGGGGTGCTAACACCTTCCCCTCGCGTAACCGACTCCCTTACCCTTTTTCTCTGGTCGTGAGACCGTTGTTTTGTTTTGTGGTTTGCTGGCATTCCCTTCCTTTTCAGGATAAATATGTTAGTGGCGACTCTATTAATTTTTGCGGTAGCGACAGCTGGCGACTCTGCTGGGGACGTCTTGACCTATTGCGGGTCCGGACCTAGCGAGTCGATCCTAGCGCTTGTGTGTTTATCTTTAGGTGTTTTATTGCTTTGCATATTTGACTGTTTGAATTGCATTATATGTGCGCTTTACTTTTCTGCATCATATTCTGGACTGTCTGGATTTCTGTCTGTTGGGTGGGTGTTTTAAGAGGTAAAAGGCCCAATACCCAGGCTATGAGTGATACCATAGGAACTAGGACTAGAGTGGCCGTGACGGACAGAAGGCGTATGCCTGATTGATCTGATCACGTATCCACGGGCAGAGCTTGGTGGAATGAGGCAATATCGTATGATAACGCCTACATTCGATCCTCTGTTGGCTTTTTGACCTACCTTGGCCTAGATTTACCCGTGAGTGGGGCGGTAATCAATCATTGCTTAACAGGTACATTGTTGGTGACCGCTGTTCTTGTTCGAGGGTTACCGCTGTTCTTGTTCGACTCTATGAAAACAGTAAAAAATTCATTAAAAATAGAAAAACGATGAATTTGGAGATTTGGGGTCGACTTCCCTTACTCTTCTAGAGTAAGGGAGTATTGATCGCACGATTTTTCTGCTCCCAATAGGCAAAAAAATATTATCGACCGGACTCAATTTTCCCAAAAACTGATTTTTCGACTCAAAAAGGCGTTATAGCCGAAACTGCGAGGAACCTATGGCCTAAACGCACGAACACTAAACCTAAGACTCTAAAATAAATTAATAACGACAATTTGATCCCCGGCAACGGCGCCAATTTGATCCGCTGTCGCGCGCGGATCAAAAACGAGTTGTTTTGAATAAAACCGTAGAAAGCGACAAGGGACTCGCGTATCGTATCACAAGGATTCTCGTTGATTATTAACCAAAGGTAAATCGATTTAGGGGGTTGGTTTAGGTTCGAATTATAGAAAAAATGATTATCAAAAGCGATTAATGAAATAAGTTGTTTTGAAAAAGTGATTATAAAATTAAGCCAATCTACTGTTTTCGGTTCCGGCTTATCATGGGTTTCTACCTTACCAATTCCCTAAGCGGCTTCGATCTCTATTCGATTTCAATATCAATTGACAAGCGCAAAAGATATTAAACAGATTGGATTCCTATTCCGAATTAAGCAAACGGATTAATACAATCGCGAATTAAGCAAACACGATATAGAAACGCAATTTAACGACGAAGCGACGTAAACAACGATTAACAGTTAGGAATACAATCATACGAAATTAATCAAAATATTCCATGAAATAACAGATTAAGCAAATGCAAATTCATAGGATATAATTGAAAGAGAAACGAAATTGAATTGATAAAATAAAAACCTCAAAGCTTTTGGAATTCGATTACAGTAGATCGACTCTGGATGTTTAGTTCTCCATTCAAGCGTACAGAGCAAAAGAGTCGAAACAAAATTGTGAATAGTAAAACGTGATAAACAGTAACACGGCTGCTAGACCTATTAGGAATCAGCCAAAAAACGTTTATGACCCAACTGGGTCGAATGACAAAACCAGACCCACTACTAAACGACCCAAAAACTGAAAATAAAATAGTGCTGCAGCTTCAAACGCAATTCTGGGAAATATAGGTTCCGATTCTGACTTTGACTCCAACATAAAAGTTGTAGCTCTTTCTCTTAGCTTTCCGGCGATTATTAGAACGCCTCAATCGGACTCCCGGAACTCCAGTTATGATCGTTTCCGTGCAGACTGCTAAAGCTGAAAAATAAATACGAAAATCAAATAACAATAAAAATAAATTAAAATATAAAAACATAATAAAATAGAAAAATAAACAAACTAAACCATAGAAATGCCTAAGTACAAACATAAAGGAATGTGCATCAAAATGCACTGATCAAATTCCCCCACACTTGAACTTTTGCACTCCGAGCAAAATGAAAAACAAAACAACGAAAGCATAAATACATCAATAGTTACTCATCCTAGGCTACAAATCTTCTTCGGGTAAGTTCGCATCGCCATGTACTAATCTTGCACACTAAGGGCATCGTAAGAACACTAACCACATATATGCAGACATAAGCCTCCTAAATACACAAACCAATTCAAATCATATTATTATACCATAGCCTAACTTACTCATCCTTTTTGCTCTTTTTCATTCAGGCGCAATCACATTAAGCCCGTTATCTCCACACACTTATAGCAAGGCTACCGGTTAGTGACTCTGATCCCTTTTTTGCATGGGGTTCCGGTACTTACGTGGCATAACCCTTTTGCTTACTCAGATGTAGTTGCGGGGGATCGGACCGTAATCCTCCCTACCAAGTTCAGCACCAGAAACCGCTAAACCAACTAACAAAGAGTTTTGAAATCTTTTTTTTTTTTGAAGATTACACAACCGTTGGGTTAAGTGACCGGGTGAGGGTCACCAAACTTAGAAGGTGTATTATCTTCTTTTTTTTCCGGAACATTCACTTATATTCATCGGCTTCCCTGCGTAAAGTGTGTGAGAGATGGTGCCGACTGCTGAAATAAACTACTCAAGAGCTGTCAGAGAATGAGAATTAAGGCTAAAACATAATAACAAATTTAAATCAATTTCCATATGCAGGAGACTCACGGTGTTAGAACGATACCGATCTTATGAATTTTTCCAAGTCTCCGCAAACTCGACTCAAATCAGTCTATAGCCTAAAACTTTCAAAACGATGCATATTTATTTTTATTATTTTAAACTGAAAACAAAACAAGAAAACAAAAGAAAATAAAACAAAGAATTCCCTCCCCCACACTAAAACAAGCATTGTCCTCAATGAAAGGACATAATTATTAAAGTAAGAGGGAGAGAAAGGAAAGAACACACCCGAGTAGTCAAGGAGGATAGGTGAACACATAAGCAGCCTTTCCCAAAGAGAGATCTTCTACATTCTCTTCTTCCAAAGTGGGGCTCTCATGGAGTAGCTTTGGGTAATGTCCACTGAACTTGGAATTTATATTAGTGTCTTTGCCGTTTATTCCAGGATCAAAGAAGAATCTTCGATAAGTGAAAGTGTCGAATCGGCATGTGATCTTCTTTTCCACAACCTCAGAGATCAAAAGATTGATGGGATGCCTCACTACTTTTGTTTCACCTTCCACTTCAATTGAGATACTACGCAAAATCATGGACGGGCTAATATCAGGAATGTCGGCCAATGTCCACCCAATCGCCTTCTTATGCTTCTTCAAAACCTGCAAAAGCTTATTTTTGTGATCAAAATCAAGGTTAGAAGAAATTATAACTGGTAGCTTTTCCTTCATCTCTAAATAAGCGTATTTCAAATTTTCAAGAAGTTGCTTCAGCTCGGGGGAATGCTCAATGGAAGGAGTGTTTGGGGTTGCCGGGATGTCAAGAGTATCAGTTGCATGAACAGCTTCATCGATAACAACTTCACCTGTAGTAAATATGTTACCCTGCAAGGCAGCATCAATCTCAGCACACACAACACAAACGTTAGTGTCAGTACAATCAGAACATGAGTAAACATCATCAAAATCAGACAGTGATGGAAAATCAGATGCAAGCAAATCAGTACAAGTATCATCAACAGTTTCAAAAAGCAACTCTATTTGAAAAACAGAATGCTCTTCCAAGGGTTGTTGGTTTGATCCTTGAGCTTGCTGCATGGCATTCAATAAAGTGGCAAGCTGTCCAATCTGTGTTTGCAAAGTCTGAAGAGTATAATCTATTTGTTGTTGATACTGAAGATTATTTGCAGCCATTTGTTTGACAATATCCTCCTGTGAAGGTTCAGAAGGTGCAGAGCAGACAACCTGGAATTCACTCAAATGCTTATGCGGATCCTCACCTGCAAAACCACTAAACCTATGCAACAAATGTATTGAACCATATTTCAATTCAAAAGGTACATAACCATCAAGATACTCAATGCATAAACCATTATAGTTCGCATCAGGGGCAGCCAACTGCCTTAAAGTTCTTTGTTCATCCATGTTATCAACAAACACATAAATACCAACAATGTCCCAAACAGGCAGAAACAAATAGAAAGAAGAAAAATGATTAAAATAAATTCATAAAAATATAAAAACACAAAATTTAATCTAATTAAGACAAATAAGAATTTTGGGAATTTTTTTGGATTTTTTCGACTCTATGAAAACAGTAAAAAATTCATTAAAAATAGAAAAACGATGAATTTGGAGATTTGGGGTCGACTTCCCTTACTCTTCTAGAGTAAGGGAGTATTGATCGCACGATTTTTCTGCTCCCAATAGGCAAAAAAAGATTATCGACCGGACTCAATTTTCCCAAAAACTGATTTTTCGACTCAAAAAGGCGTTATAGCCGAAACTGCGAGGAACCTATGGCCTAAACGCACGAACACTAAACCTAAGACTCTAAAATAAATTAATAACGACAATTTGATCCCCGGCAACGGCGCCAATTTGATCCGCTGTCGCGCGCGGATCAAAAACGAGTTGTTTTGAATAAAACCGTAGAAAGCGACAAGGGACTCGCGTATCGTATCACAAGGATTCTCGTTGATTATTAACCAAAGGTAAATCGATTTAGGGGGTTGGTTTAGGTTCGAATTATAGAAAAAATGATTATCAAAAGCGATTAATGAAATAAGTTGTTTTGAAAAAGTGATTATAAAATTAAGCCAATCTACTGTTTTCGGTTCCGGCTTATCATGGGTTTCTACCTTACCAATTCCCTAAGCGGCTTCGATCTCTATTCGATTTCAATATCAATTGACAAGCGCAAAAGATATTAAACAGATTGGATTCCTATTCCGAATTAAGCAAACGGATTAATACAATCGCGAATTAAGCAAACACGATATAGAAACGCAATTTAACGACGAAGCGACGTAAACAACGATTAACAGTTAGGAATACAATCATACGAAATTAATCAAAATATTCCATGAAATAACAGATTAAGCAAATGCAAATTCATAGGATATAATTGAAAGAGAAACGAAATTGAATTGATAAAATAAAAACCTCAAAGCTTTTGGAATTCGATTACAGTAGATCGACTCTGGATGTTTAGTTCTCCATTCAAGCGTACAGAGCAAAAGAGTCGAAACAAAATTGTGAATAGTATAACGTGATAAACAGTAACACGGCTGCTAGACCTATTAGGAATCAGCCAAAAAACGTTTATGACCCAACTGGGTCGAATGACAAAACCAGACCCACTACTAAACGACCCAAAAACTGAAAATAAAATAGTGCTGCAGCTTCAAACGCAATTCTGGGAAATATAGATTCCGATTCTGACTTTGACTCCAACATAAAAGTTGTAGCTCTTTCTCTTAGCTTTCCGGCGATTATTAGAACGCCTCAATCGGACTCCCGGAACTCCAGTTATGATCGTTTCCGTGCAGACTGCTAAAGCTGAAAAATAAATACGAAAATCAAATAACAATAAAAATAAATTAAAATATAAAAACATAATAAAATAGAAAAATAAACAAACTAAACCATAGAAATGCCTAAGTACAAACATAAAGGAATGTGCATCAAAATGCACTGATCGAGGGTTACCGCTGTTCTTGTTCGTGGGTTACCGTTATTCTTGTTCGAGGGTTACCGCTGTTCTCGTTCGTGGGTTACCGCTATCCTCGTTCGTGGGTTACCGCTGTTCTCGTTCGAGTGTACTTTTAGTTCCTGTTCGTGGGGTACTATGGTTCTTGTTTGAGTGGTGATCTGTGTTCTATTTCGATGTGTTGTTGACTATGGGTGTTGGTTCCGTGGTTTGACATTTTATGTTCCGTATGGGACACCATTTGGGGCCGAACATTTGGCTTTGTACTATGTGTGTTACCGGCAGTCCAGAATGCCCGGTGGGCGGCAACAAGTCCTACCACCTTGCATCATTGCATATTTACATTCCAAAAAATGATGTACAAAAAATAACTAACATACATGTTCCTTTCATCTCCAAGGAATCGTATCTTTAAGTATCGTGCCGAGCTTTTCTATCTCTTTCTTGTCAAAAATCAAAACACGAGAATTCCTTGGAAATCGAATGAACATGGCATTGCACGCATATCATGCATCTCATACATTCCATGCATAACAGTTGTTCAAGCTCGAGGATCTCTTATTCAGACTTGGTACTCTCTTCAGGCTCGCACACTTGACTTGTTACTATTGTGAGCTCAAAGGTTGGTCATGGAATAACTTTGTGGGGATTTTTACCAAGAGGAAAGCTCAGGTGGGGTTCTTTCGAAGACTGGTCTTATTCTCATTTGCTTCCATGTTTGCTTTATTTGCAACTGGTTAAGCTCCGTACTGTATTGATGTTTGCAAGTTCTCTGCTTGATGACGATGACACTAGGTGTGAGTTCTAATCTGGGGCACCTGGTCGTGATGTTATGATCTACAAGTATTTGAAGTTGCTTGGGGCTCCCGAACGAGGGATAAGCAAGACATTGTCTATCTTGAGCTTTGCACCATCTGCATTGCTCGAATCCCTAAAGCACTTACAAAATTCCATGTGACTTCGCCAGAATTCTCCGATTTAGAATGGGCCACTTGATAATGCTGTATCGTCTAAGGATGTGGAAGAATTGTTGAGAATCATCAGGAAGTCTGATTATAAAGTTGTTGAGCAGTTGGGTCAGACCCAGTCAAAGATTTCCATCTTGCAACTGTTAATGTGTTCAGAAGGTCATAGAGATGCCCTCTTGAGAATTCTGAATGGTGCTTATGTGCCACACGAAATATCTGTGAACCAATTAGAGGCGGTGGCCAATAACATTTCAGCTGGAAATGGCGTGGGGTTCAGTGATCGTGATCTTCCTCCGGAAGGAAGAAACCATAACAAGGCTTTACATATTTTGATTGAATGTAAGGGGACGACTTTGTCCCGTGTTCTGGTCGATACTGGGTCTTCCCTGAACGTGCTTCCCAAATCGGCTCTCATGAGAATTGACTATGCTGGTGTCGAGTTGAGGCCCAGTGATTTGGTGGTGCGCGCTTTTGATGGTTCAAGGAGGTCTGTGTTTGGAGAGGTAGATTTACCAATCCAAGTGGGTCCTCAGATCTTTACCACCACCTTTTATGTAATGGATATTCATCCTGCTTACTGTTGTCTGTTGGGACGACCGTGGATTCACAAGGCTGGCGCTGTGACATCCACTCTTCATCTGAAGTTGAAGTATCCGGTTGATGGTAAAGTGGTGACGGTTTGTGGTGAAGAAGATTACATCGTGAGTCACTTGTCCTCTTTCTGATATGTGGAGATCGAAGGTGAAATACATGAGACGCCATTCCAAGCGTTTGAAGCTGTAAATGCTGTGAGATCTCCTCCTTATGAGATAACGAAGCCAGAAACGGTTATGACTTCCCTGAAAGATGCTCAGATTGTCGTCGAGACTGGAAAGATAGAAGGCTGGGGGCAAGTAATTGATGTGCGTCCCAAATTTGACAAGAATGGTCTTGGTTTCAACTCTGGAAAGCAGAAGGCATTGCCAAAGCTCAATGTCCTTATCCCGATCAAGTTTGTGAGTGGCGGTGTCATTCAAGATGGTCAGGTGTTTACGGTGATTTCCGGTAAACAACCGCTAGTCTTCCAAACTATAATAAATATGATTTGGTTACTTGCAGGATCGACTAGATTGATCCTAGGACACATAGTCAAGAAGATTGTTATCAATGTTTGTTCGAACCATATTCATTATTTGTCTTCTTCAATAAGCGTTGTTCGATTAACAGAACAAATAGTCTTGACAATCACTTTGTTACATATAAATGTGACTTCATCGAAGTGACACGACATAAAAAATTAAAAGGACAATCGAAACGTAAAGAATCTTAAACTGCAGAAATATAAAAGACTTTGAAAGTAAATAGCATGAAAGTAATTCGAAAGTAAATGACATTAAAGTAAAGATGCAGAAACGTAAATGGCAAGAAGTAAACGAAATGCAGTAATTCTGAAAGATATTTAAAAGCAAAGGATAATACACATGTATTAAAATGGTGGTGTCATACGTACATTTTCTCAGCGAACTCTTTCTCTTAACGCTTGATACTTGAGTAAATATGTGAGTGATTTGTACAAAATGAACACACAGAATCCTAACACTAAGACTCCTATTTATACTAGTTTCGACCTTAACGGTCCTATACTAATCTGCTGCCACGTTTCTCATCAGAACTTCCAGCGAAGCCATCTGTTGTTGAACGGTTACGAAACCGTCTTCGAATTTCAAATCTTCCCGCCTGAGTCCATCTTCGACGCGTGGCAGTGTATTAAACAAACACTACTAAAAAACACGCTAAGTAGTAATACTTGAATACATATTCTATGAATTCTGTCTAAGTCCCGAAGACATATGCTTTCATTAATCTTTCAGCGTTCACTCATCTTCATCGAACTTAGAAGTCTTTATTTTTCGAAGCATGACCATCAGTAGCCATTCTTTTACTTTTTAAGGGATGGCCATCAGTAACCATCTTTCCTTCGATTCTCAACTCCTTCGAAGGACAAACAATATAAAACGAAATCTTCAGCTAACAAATTGCCCCCAATAAATGCCTGTTTCGAGAATCAACAGAAATAGGCGTTTCTTGTCATTACAAGATTTCGTTTTTATGATCCTTGAAAGTTCCAAGACTGCTGACTATCGTCATAATCACTGATAACACTGTTTCCGAAACGTCTTGTCATTTTCAAAGATGTCTTCTCATAACTTACATTCCCACGTTTTAACCTTACTTCCTGATCATTACTCCTACATACTAGGAGTGAAGCTAACTCATTCGACCGCCGTTGGATTAAATCACCAGCCGCCACGTGTCTCTCGGGCTTTACCCAAAAGATTTAAAAAGGTTTCCGTTAAACCTTTAAATACTTGATCTTGTGTCTCTATACCGCCTTTCATTCATCTTCTTCACCAAAAAATTGAAACATCTTCACTCTTTTTAGAATCTTGTTCTTTTAATCAAAAAATTTCTTCATGGCTTCATCTTCAAATGTTCTTCAACCCGCTTTGAAGCTCCAATCAACCACACGTTCTGGGGAACGAGAGTTCGTTCCAAACCCTAATATTGAAGAAATACGCGCTATTTACGCTTCCCAGGTAATCATTCCCTTTGAACTCTCTGGAAAAACTCTTGCCTTTATGGGTCCGTTACCGAGTGAAAGTATCCAATCTATGAATAAGTTTTTTCCTGCTTACTACAAGACTAGACCATTAGTTAGCAAAGTTAAGATAGATGAAGACGGTCGCTCTCCTTTAGGCAAATCTGCTAATATTGAGGAAACTTCAACCACAATCCCTTTAGCTTTAAACAAAATTAGGTTAAACTATATGACCAATTCTGTAAAAGTGTTTAGGTCAATCCCTTTAGCCAAAGATCCTGACTTGTACTATGCCTGGCTAGAAAGGGTAGAGAAACAAAAAGGATCCTTCTGGAAAACATTAGGAATATACGATTTGATTCAACTGTCAAGAACGGGTCTAGAATACAACCAACCCATGTTAGTAGCAGCGGTTCATTTTTGGGATGCTTCTCACAACACCTTTCATCTCCCATGTGGAATGGTTACCCCCACGCTTTTCGACGTGGCCGCTATTACAGGACTTCGACCAACTGGTGAAACCTTCGATCCCAATGAAATGGATAATGACACTATTGGTTTTAACGATTCGCAAGTCACTTATACGCATTCATCCAGAAGCATCATATTACCACTGAAGCGACAGTATCTGATGAAGAGCATATTGCTTTTCTAGCATTATGGCTTTCACGATGTGCCTTCTGTTCAAGGTCTATCCAAGTTGCGAAAAGGTACCTTTGCATGGCTAATCAATTGCATGCTGGGAAAAAGCTCAACCTCAGCCAACTACTTCTAGGGTCTCTTTATGAAAACCTTAGTGAAGCTGCAAACCTTACCAAGAATTTCAAATCTGGTAGTTTACTTTACGCTGGTCCTTTCTGGCTATTGCAACTGTGGCTTAATGCTACATTCGAAACTCATCTTCCCTTTCGAGGAGATGTCAATGAGGAGGATAGCACAATCAAAAATCGAACTATAGAGGGGACCAGGTTAGCTTACCTAACTCCAAAAGAGGAAATGGGAAAGCTTCATGAACATTTCCTGGCGTATTCGATGATGTTTGCTCGGCGTGACCAGTTCGATCCTTCTATGGCCCCGTTTGTACACAGAACAATAGGTCCTGAATGGTTTACTCGAAAATTTCCACCAACATCTCAGGATCAACAAACTGAATCTATGGAAATTTGGGAAGCCTTTCTGACTCCAAGATTATTTTCCCACCGTCTTCGACCATCAAAGGGTCAATGTATCCTCATGTGTTATCAACCGAATTTGGTCTCGAGACAATTTGGGCTAACTCAAATAACACCCAAGTGTTTATATGAGAAAAGGAACCATATGTGTTTCCACACTTTGTATTTGACTGAAGAGGAATGTGAACAAAAAATCGACAAATACGTTGACGTCACCAATCTTTCTCCTATTCCTTTTGAACCTTCTTTTTACTCTACACCAGATTTTCATCAATGGTGGACAGAGTATTATAGCTCTCAAATTTTTGATGCTGATAGCCTTGCTCAGGAACTAACTGCAGCTTTCAATGATGTGCAGGAGAACTTCCAAAAAGGTACTTCCACTCATATTAAAGAAATCCAAGCTTTTCAAAAATTATTTGAAACTATCTATAGGCCTGATGATCTTAGTCGGACTGTTCGTGAGGCTGCAGTTACTTTGCGCGAAAAGTTTTCCGCCAAACTAAATAAGTTGAAATTGCCCTCGTATGTTCGACCAGAACTACGTTATGAAGTGGCTTTCAAACTCAATCCTCCAAAATTCCCCCCACTACCAAGTGCTGATTTTGGTGTGGCTCTAAGTCCTCCTTTCCCAGACTGGTTCGTGTGTGGGAATGCTCTCAAAATTCTTCAAAAGAGTACCAAAAAACACGCTGAACGAGTGGTTCCGACTAAGCATACCTTGGATACTTTCAAAGGACATCTTCATATAGATCTTAAACATGTTCGTGTCCTGACTCCAATACCCGAAGGTCTGGACTAAGGCAATCTTTTCGACTGACTTATCTTTTCTTTATTGATATACTGATTTCAGTCTCAACTACAGCTGTTGCACGAAGGAGGAAGATTAAGGAAGCTTCTGCCCCAAAAGACTCTGGGACATCTAAAAGCAATAAACCAAGTGGGAGTGACTCCCTCGTCACTGATAAGAAGCCCACGGTACATACTTATCTCATACTCTCAATCTTGTACAATATGTGATTAATACTCATCTTTCTCATTTTCCACTTGCCAGAGTTCGAAACCCCCAACGGGTTCGAAGCGTAAAGCTTCTTCGACCACTGGTTCAGATGGCAAAGATAAATCCCCTCCTCAAACTAGACAAGGACAGAAGAAAAAACACAAAGCTGTTACCCCTTCAAGAAAAGGGAAAAAGGCAAGTCCTTCCAAAGCTGTTTCTCCTAGTGATAAAGCGTCATCTGAAGAGTCTCCTTTGAAAGCTGCTAGTAATGCTTTCGTTGTGGAAAGCCATAATTCAAGTCCAGACAATATTCCACCCAAGGTATTTTGGGTTTGTCCCACATATTATCTTGTGATTTTAACTAAATAATTGTACTGACATTCTACCTTGTTATTGCAGGATGATGCCGGCACTGCTACTTCCGGTTTTAAAGACCCTGGCCTCACCATTGATGTTGACAAACTTTATGGTAGTTGTCAAACTTTAACTTTCGTTAACTAAACTCCTCAAAAGTTTATTATTATTTTTTTTTGAATAACTTTACTCTGTTTAACATAGGTACCTCTCAAAATCAAACTCGTGTTCTTTCGCCAGTCTTTGAAGACGTTAGGCCAATTGCTACCATATTGCGTAATGAACCAGTCGAAGAAAGCCACTCTACTGACGAATCCCCACCTACCCATCAAGGCAAAAATTTGGAAGAGGATCATCCATTCTCAGGCAACGACAATATGAACCAGCAATCACATGACAACGAAGATTCTGCGTCGGAGAAAGATGCTATGGAAGAGATTTCTCAGCCTGAAAAACCAGTTTCTTATGGAACTTCAACTCTTGACGCAAAAACCATTCCTGAGACAACTTCGACGCCTGCCCCTGCAAAGCTTACTCCTTCAGAGCTCGAACAACTTAAGCAAACTGATCCTCTCAGTTTCTTAAAGGCCATTATGAATGTGAATACTCCTTCGCCTCCGGAGCTTAATGTCTCACCAGCTGTAACTGCAGACTCTAGTGACAAGGAAGATATTCCCAGTCTTCTTCGACAAATAAAAGAAAGATTCTTTGGGGTCAATCTTGTAGATGTTCTCAACCGGGACCCTATTAAGAGCCACAACTTAAATCAACTATTAAAGAAAGTAGATTTGCTTCAAGTTTCCACAGAAGTTTCAGAGGTAATTGTTCTGCTGGGCTCTCTACTCGAGCAGCTCCAAGCTAACATCCTTCGAAGGCAAAATGTCGAAAAAGAGTTATCTGAGACAAAGGCCTCGCATGACTCTTCATGGAATTCTGCTATGGACGCAACGAAACAAGGTGAGGCCCTCAGGCTCAAACATTCAGAAAATCAGAAGGCCATTGATGATTATGAGAAGAAAATCGGCTCTTGGAAACAAGAAATCAAAGTACTCGAGGGCAAGATAAAGGAGGCTGAAAGTTGTCAAGTAGTCCTACAAAAGTCTAATCAACAAGACTTGCTCGAAGTGGTTCAGTCAGGAATGAAACATTTCGAGACTGCACAAAAGTTAGTGCCAGAAATCGAAAGGTTGAAGAAACACCGGGCACTAATTGAACTTCGCATGTCTTCATGGGAGACTCAATATTTGAAGATCAAAAAGGATCTCCCTGAGGATTTCAACTAAATGTTTTCGATCTTGTTACTTATTGCACCTTTATTTTGTAATCGAGACCACTATAGACATATAATATTTGTACGCTTGACTCCCATTTATCTCTATCATATTTGCCATTGTTGATTTAGCAAATCTTTCAATTTCTTGTCAAGATATATCTTTAGATTTCCTACAGTGCTTTTATTAAATGCAACATGTAGAACCTGAACATCCTTCGCAGCACTCTTGCCTCTAGACTTGACATTTCCACTTCTTCTAGCCATAATCATTATTAAAAGTGACGTCACTTTCTCCAAAACGTCGGTTTTAAGACGTGCGTGCATCAGTTTAATGATTACTTCTCAACTTCCAAGGGCGGGAAACGGCGGAAGCCATAACTTCTTTCTTTGGAAAACCAACCGCAGTCCAATCACTCATTGGCAATTAAAACCCACCCTTCAGTATTCCCCTTCTATATAAAGGGTCCAATATCACCTTTATTTCTCATTCATGCGTTTTCTCTCCAAACTAAACACAGAAAAAAGAAAACACACACCTTCTCTTTCAGAACAACTTTCTTACCTTACAATGGCTGAACCTCTCTTCTTTAACGACATCAAAGCCCTCATTAGAGGCGAGTTCAGACTCTCTGAGGATGAACTTGTTCGCCATTTCATCACCATCGAAACCCTGTTTGTTAACCAGGAACTAGACTTCTACTTTGAGGAAGTCCTGGAGGGTGCTATTTACCCCAACATGGTGGCAGAATTCTGGATGAATGCGTCTTTACGCATAGATCCTGAAGGTAGGACCACTATTGATTCTGAGATTCGACACGCCCGTCTCAGCATTACTCCCACCACTATTGCCAATCTGATAAAATGCAATAACTCCGGTGAAACTTTTGATGACAACAGTTTCAGCATGACTACTCATCTCATGCTGAGAACTCTTATGGACAATGACCGCTTCAGTGCCAAAGTCATCAGGATCTGGCACCAGATGCTCGTGGGGAACTTCCAACCTCGGCGGACTGACGAAAACAACATCATGGTTGAAGACTTGGAGTTCATCCTCTGTGGTCTTCGAGGGAGGAAAATTAACATCCCTTTGATGATCTTCAAGGGACTTGTTAAAGCTGTCTCTGTCGGTGTTGACCGTCGAGGGGTTGTGACTTGTCTTCCCTACGGGAGACTTCTTAGTTACATTTTTCTTAAGAAAGGTGTAGTGAGGAGGATGCGTGATTCTGGAGCCAGAGATATGTTCGAGGCTGAACCTTCTCCTGTGTTGTCTTTGGACAATTTAAACCAAAGGATTGACTAGCAAGTTTTTACCTTAGGTTTAATCTTTTTATATATATATGCCTTCCTTTCTTTTGTAACCTCAGATCCTATTCTTTGGATCTTTTTGTAATGAATGTACTTCTACGCTTGAAATGAAAAGAATATTTTGGTGTCTTCTTTGATTTTTCTTTCCATAATTCTTTCTGATTGTGAAGCCATTTTGATCAATGTGAAGTATACTTTTGACACATGCCTGACCATTTTGGCTTTTCGTAGTACCCTGAGTATCTACGTCTTTGCAATCTTTACTTCATGCATGCTAGGTTTATATCTCTTCAAATATTTCCCGTTTACTCTCAAGATCCTATGATCTTCTGCTAATTCTTCAATTTCGTAAGCATTGTTCGAGAATACTTTTAAGATTCGAAAAGGTCCTTCCCAATGTGGGGACCATTTACCAAGTGCCTGATTCTTTCGATCTATAGGTAAAATAACTTTCCAGACTAAGTCATTATTAACAAAAGTTTTACCTTTCACCTTTTTATTATAAGCTCTGGACACTCTTTCCTTTTGCCTTTTTATCATTTCCAGTGCTCGAAGTCTGTCTTCGTCCAAATCTACTAACTCATTCATCATTAACTCCCAGTATACGTTGGGAGGAATGTCTGCTTGTCTTTGTATCCTTACTGATTGCAAACATATCTCAATTGGAAGTACTGCGTCATGTCCAAACGTCAACTGGAAAGGAGTTGTATTCGTAGCTTCTTTTGGAGATGTTCGACAAGCCCAAAGTGCTTGATCTAAAGTCTTATGCCAATTCTTGGGTCTCTTTCCTACATGCTTCTTGATAAGGCCAATTATTATTTTGTTTGCTGCTTCAACCTGTCCATTTGCTTGGGCGTAATAAGGTGTAGAAGTAAATAACTTGAAACCTATTTCTCTGGCAAAATCTTGCATTTTTCGTCCAGTAAAGACTGATCCCTGATCAGTTGTTATACTTTCTGGGATTCCAAATCTATATATAATGTGTTTCTGAATAAACTCAATCACCGCCTCTTGATCCACATTTGCTAGTGGTATTGCTTCGACCCATTTTGTGAAATAGTCTATTCCTACCAAAATGTATCTTTGCCCTTTGGATGACTTGGGGTGAATCTCTCCAATCAAATCTAGTGCCCATCCCCTGAAAGGCCATGGTTTTACTATTGTACTTAGTTCGTTTGCTGGAGCATGTTGGATACCTGCATGTTCTTGGCACTCTTGGCACCCTTTCGCGAACTCTATGCAATCCTTTAGCATCGAAGGCCAATACATCCATTAACGAAACAAGAGCCATTTCATTTTGTGCCCTGCTTGATGTGCACCACATGCCCCACTATGTACGTTCGACAGAGCCAAGTATGCTTCTGCTTCTCCCAAGCATTTCAACAATACCCTTTCAGGAGTTTTCTTGAACAATTCATTTCCCATCAGAAAATATGACAGGGCTCTATACTTGATTTTTCTGTCTGTATCCGTCGAAGGATTTTTCAGATAGTTAATAATTGGATTCCTCCAATCTGTGTCAGCCAATGAATCTATATTTAGTACCTCGAATTGTTCTTTATTGGCATAACCCAATTGTGAATCTTCCAGATCACTTGGCGAAAGTTTAGTAAACATTGCTCTTCCTCTTACTTCAATCAACTCTTCCAACTTTTCTTTTGATACTTTATATCCCGAAGCTAATTGAGCCAAGTCGTTTGCTTCCTGGTTATTCACCCTTGGTACATGTTTTAATTCCACGTATTCGAATTTCTTGAGAAACCTATTTGCGATGATAAAATACATGATCAAATTCTCTTTGATGCACTTGCACTCCTTTGTCAATTGTTTGATGACCAATTCGGAGTCTCCTCTAATTTCGATTCTGGTTGCCCCCAATTCTAACAAAGCCTCAAGTCCAGCAATTAAAGCCTCGTATTCAGCTTCATTATTGGAGCATGATGGACCTTCGATTTTATACTTGAGCTTTGTTGGAATTCCCTCAGGAGAAATTATCAACATTCCAATACCAGTTCCCTCTATATGCGTTGAACCATCGAAATATAACTTCCAAGGTTTCAAATCTACACAATGCTGATGATTCTCAACCACCGCATGGTCGACAATGAAGTCTGACACAATCTGACCTTTCATTGCCTTGAGAGGCTGAAATATTAATGAATATTCAGTAAGGGCTAAAGCCCATTTGCCAATCCGACTATGTAGTATTGGCTTAGATAACATATGTTTAATAACATCATAATGAGATGAAACGTAAACATCAACTGGCTTTATATAATACTTGAGTTTGATACAGGAGAAATACAAACAAAGGCAGAGTTTTTCTATATCAGTATATCTAGTCTCTGCATCATTGAGTACTCTACTTAAGTAATAAATGGCTCTTTTGATGCCATTCTCATCCTCCTGGGCAAGCATGCTGCCTATTGTTTTATCTGATGCTGAAATATATAGGCGCATGTGCTTCTTCCCATTTGGGGGAGATAGGATTGGTGGACAAGTCAAGTATTGCTTTATCTGATCGAAAGCTTCTTGATGTTCAGCACGCCATTCGAATTTTCCTTGCTTAAGCCGAAGTAGAGGTGAGAAAGCTTGCGTGCGTCCACTTAAGTTAGAGATAAATCTTCTTAAGAAATTTATCTTACCCAACAATGATTGTAATTCTTTCTTCGTGGAGGGAGACTTGGTCTCCATAATGGCTTTTGTCTTGTTTTGGTTGATTTCTATCCCTTTTTTGTGGACTACGAAACCCAAGAAATTGCCTGCCTGCACAAAGAAAGCACATTTAAGGGGGTTCATCTTCAAGCCATATTTCCTCATCCTTTCGAATGATTGGCTCAGATGATCGAGATGACTCATACCCGAGGTAGATTTTACCACAATGTCATCTATATACACTTGCATGAATGTTTCTATGAAGTCGTGAAATATAGAATTCATTGCTCTTTGATAAGTTGCCCCTGCGTTTTTTAAACCAAAAGGCATCACAACCCATTCGTAAGTGCCTATTGCTCTTGGGCAACGAAATGCTGTCTTGGATACATCATCTTCTGCTATAAAAATTTGATTGTATCCCGAATATCCATCCAACATGCTCAAATACTCAAAACCTGCGGCCGAGTCTACTAGCATTTCTGCTATAGGCATGGGATACTCGTCTTTCGGAGTAGCTGCATTAAGGTCACGAAAGTCTATGCATACTCTTAATGAGCCATTCTTTTTAATTACAGGTACTATATTAGCAATCCACTCAACATACCTTGTAGTTCGGATAAATTTGCACCGTAAGAGTCTTTCGACCTCTGCTTTAATCTTCGAGTGAATCTCTGGCGCGAATCTTCTGGGAGTTTGCTTTATTGGCTTCTTCCCTTCTTTTATTGGTAATTTCAATTCGACTAAATCTCTTTCGAGACCAGGCATCTCATCATAATCCCAAGCAAAACAATCTCTATTGTCTTTCAACATTTTGATGACCGTTGCTTTCAATTCTGGTTCTAGTTTTGCGCTGATATATGTTATTCTCTTTTGATCATTGTCTCCAAGATTGACTTCTTCAAGTGGATCTTGGGCCAACATCTTTATGTTCGACGCCATCGGGTCTTTTTCGAA
This sequence comes from Vicia villosa, assembly GCF_029867415.1. NCBI lineage: Eukaryota > Viridiplantae > Streptophyta > Magnoliopsida > Fabales > Fabaceae > Vicia > Vicia villosa. Next base: position 264,995 of record NW_026705145.1, on the reverse strand, counting down.
TCCCAACGGTTCTTCGTCGTATATTGCATCTAACCTTTGACTTGGTTCTTCTCCTATGATCTCTTCAACTGGAACCGTATCTTCAGGGAGTTCGAAACTCGTACGTATTTCCAATTCTGATATTCCTTCTTTGGTTAGAACTGTATCTATCTTTGTATTTGATAGTTCGGCTTCGAGAGCCGTTTTTCTTTTGTTCTCGGCCACATAGGCCGAAATATTTTCGAAGAACGCGGACTCAGACATGATTAATGTCATCGTCCCAGCCCGTTGGCCGTACTGCTGGATAATTCTCCGATGGTGCTGGATCTGGTGGACCATCCATGATCTCCCTATCCCATTGGAATCCATTTGGGTGTAAAGTCAAATAGTACATTGCATTTTTGTTTGGGGTATACATCTCTTCAGCAGCATGACAAGGGCCTATGTTTGCCAAGTTCCTGTCGAAGTTGTTTTTGTTCACCTGGTTGACCTCAGCCATGTAGTAACTCTGATCACCTTCGATATTCTCCACTATACCATCTTCTCTCCAAATTGTCACCCTCTGATGCATGGTTGAGGGTACAGCCGCTACTCCATGAATCCATTCCCTACCAAGCAAAAGGTTGTAGTTTGCCTTTGCTGGTATAACCATGAACATGGTTGGCCTGGTAACTGAGCCTACTGTCAAATTGACTTGAATAACTCCCAGAGTTTGTCCTATTTTGCCTTCGTAGTTAGATAAAACCATGTTATGTGGCCTTATATCCGTATCGAACATACCAATTCTTTTTAGCATGTATTGAGGCATTAGGTTCACTGCTGCTCCCCCATCAACTAGGACTTTATTTATGCCCACGTTCTCAATCTTAGCCCTAATATAGAGTGGCTTCAAATGATTTCGCATACCCTCATCAGGCCTTTCGAAGAAAGCATTCTGTTCTTCTACTGCACCGTTATTCAGCACATAGTAACACACGGGTTTGTGTTTTGCCATTTCTTCGATATCAGCCTCTTCACAGTCTTCTACTTCAGTTTCCTGATTAAACTCGTGAGGGAGTACAGAGACAACATTGCAATTCAAGTTTATAGATGACACTCCATCAGAGTCAAAATCATTTGTCATTCTATCCTCTTCTTTCCAAGAATTTGAACGCATCTTGTCTTCTTCATCCAAGAGTTTTTCAGCTTCGAATAGTCTGCGTTCCACCGGAGGTTTGTTCGACTTTGCCCCCTGGTATGGGACTTGGTTGCTACTAGAGTCTCCAGCTTCTCTTGGCCTGTATTCCTTCTGAGCCTTTTTTATTCTCTGATGCCTTCTCCACTGGGACCGAGACATAGGATTTTTTCCTTTATAATTCTCCAACCGATACACCTCTCGATTTGATCTTTGAAATTGTTTCCTATATGCCATTGCAGTTCTACCACCTTGGTCCCAACTTCGCCATTTGTTGGTTCTTGCATCAGCTTGTACCCACCTATCCCTGGGTGCATTTGCAGGGACTTTGAACGTCACCCTTCGAGTCCTAGGATGTGGGCTATCAGGCCTCTTTGTTGGAGTCCAAATGTCGAAACCGTACAGGTTGGGACGCAACCCCTGAGTTTCTTGACTCATGTAGCAATACACACGTTCGAATGATCGTGCTAGCATTTCGTCATAGACTGCCCCACATCTTGGGCAGAGAGCAACTTCAGTGTTTTCTTTGTGGCATCTGACCAAAAATCCTACCAAGCTTTCCTCCATCTTTGGGTACAGTTGTAGTAGGGGATTTGGCTCTCTTCCTGGGTGATCCCACCTTTCGCGTCGAACCCTCTCGAAGTTGGCTTCGACCCTTTGATTCAGCATGATCGAACACGTTGGACACATCCATTGCTTACCACCATTTCTCTCGTGGCAATTCCAAAGATATTCTTTGAGGCTTTCGGTTCTAGGAGGAACTTCGATGCCCCCATTTTTCCTCGTCAGCCATGTCTCTAGTTCGCCAAATTCAGACACTGGTCGTCTGGCGCTGACCATGTTAACCGCTACTGGAGGAACTTCGGAGATTTGTATCTTCTGGAGTTTCATCCTGAGGTCTTCAGTGACCTCACTGTTTTCTTCCTTCGAGGCTTCAGTTATTTCTGCCTTGGAAGATTCTTCAACATCAGTATTGAAGATTATATCACCATTTAGGCTTTCAGTAGCCTGCTTTCCATTGAACATTGCTTTAGTCTCCACAACTTCGACTTCAGAAACCTCCACCATGTTGATATCTTCTACCTCGCAGAGGCTAGCGTCAGCAATGTTTAGGGGATTGGTATCGACCCTCATATGACTCTTGGTCTTGTCAGCAAACTTCAATTGTTTCCGTGAATTTTCTTTTAACACTGGCCAATTCTTTCAAACTTATCTTAGTTTGACCCATGTAGAATTGCTCATGGAAAAGTCTTTCCAAGTATGCCCATGCATCTATCGAATTTGGTGGCAAAGTAGTAAACCAAATGAAGGCATTTTTTGTCAGTGAACTAGGGAAATACTTGATCCTTAAATCCTCGTTTCCCGCTAAGTCTCCTGCTTCTGTCAAATATCTAGCAATATGTTCCACCGTTGACTCGTTCGTTTCGCCTGAAAATTTTGTAAATTTGGGTACCTTAGCCCCCCTAGGCAATTCTGTCTGCATGATATAATCTGATATAGGGGATGTATAGTTTGGACGTCTAAGTCCAGTACTAAGGCCATTATTGGCCATAACCCTTTCTATCATGGCAGTTAAGTTATTTTCTGTAGCCAGATTTTCTCTTCTGACTCTTTGAACAATCTCATCTGGGTGTTCGTTCCTACCCACAATCCTTAATCTGGGTTGCTCCTCCTCCGTTTCTTGTCGAACGGGGACGGTTCTTTGATTTGAAGCTTCTAAGTTAATTATTGGAGTTCCTTCGAACATCTATGTTCTTCGTGAGGGGCCTACATCCCTAGTAGCCGTTCTAGATGATGGAACTATGTCTTGTACACGTTCTAAAATGGGCCTCTCTTCTTGATTCGAAGGCTGTTTGTCTTTCCTTTTAGGTGGCGTTACTCCCATGAATTCTGCCATTCGATTCATCTGAGATGATATCTTTTGGAAAGTCTCCATGTTTTCTCTATTTGTAGTAGTAACATTTGCCATTAGTGGGCTTAAAACTGAAGTCAATTCTCTGGCCAAAACCCCTACCATATCATGGTTGCTCGCATCCATTTCTTGTCGAAATGCTGCTTGGTTATTTGTGGTAAAGTGAGGCATCTGGGTAGAGAAACCAGCGTTATGTGCACTTCGACCCACTGAACTAACATTTGGTGAAAATGTCGCATTGTTAGTTGGGGCATATATATGTCCTGCCCCTCGTACGCCTGTTCCATATGGGTATGGCATTCCGTATGGATTATTTGGTCTCCATTCGAAAGCGGAGTTCGTGCCTTGACCAAATAAATTGTTTGCAGCATTTGTCGAGGCAAACAATACGTCCTCTGCGCTTGTGGATGAGGGTGCGGTTGTCGACACTGAAATTGGAACAGTCCCTGAGGGTGCTGTATTATTTTCAGGCATAGTCTGGGAATTATCTGCAGGTCTCGATCCATTTGGACCCGTTGCATCTCGTGTTTCTTGAGTAGAAGTCGAATTTTCCGCTCCTGATCCTGAACCTTGTGGGGGATCTTGATTACCCCCTGCACTGGCCGTAACGACCATTTTCCTGTTGTACCTTCGTTTGGGAATCGGTTGTGTACTGTTCTTTAATTTACCGTTCCTAAGGTTCATACAAGATCTTGATATTGTCTAGACAAAAATAAAGCAATTGATTAAAACAATCTGCTTGACACTGTCCCACCGGGTGTGCCAATTTGTTTACGGTGATTTCCGGTAAACAACCGCTAGTCTTCCAAACTATAATAAATATGATTTGGTTACTTGCAGGATCGACTAGATTGATCCTAGGACACATAGTCAAGAAGATTGTTATCAATGTTTGTTCGAACCATATTCATTATTTGTCTTCTTCAATAAGCGTTGTTCGATTAACAGAACAAATAGTCTTGACAATCACTTTGTTACATATAAATGTGACTTCATCGAAGTGACACGACATAAAAAATTAAAAGGACAATTGAAATGTAAAGAATCTTAAACTGCAGAAATATAAAAGACTTTGAAAGTAAATAGCATGAAAGTAATTCGAAAGTAAATGACATTAAAGTAAAGATGCAGAAACGTAAATGGCAAGAAGTAAACGAAATGCAGTAATTCTGAAAGATATTTAAAAGCAAAGGATAATACACATGTATTAAAATGGTGGTGTCATACGTACATTTTCTCAGCGAACTCTTTCTCTTAACGCTTGATACTTGAGTAAATATGTGAGTGATTTGTACAAAATGAACACACAGAATCCTAACACTAAGACTCCTATTTATACTAGTTTCGACCTTAACGGTCCTATACTAATCTGCTGCCACGTTTCTCATCAGAACTTCCAGCGAAGCCATCTGTTGTTGAACGGTTACGAAACCGTCTTCGAATTTCAAATCTTCCCGCCTGAGTCCATCTTCGACGCGTGGCAGTGTATTAAACAAACACTACTAAAAAACACGCTAAGTAGTAATACTTGAATACATATTCTATGAATTTTGTCTAAGTCCCGAAGACATATGCTTTCATTAATCTTTCAGCGTTCACTCATCTTCATCGAACTTAGAAGTCTTTATTTTTCGAAGCATGACCATCAGTAGCCATTCTTTTACTTTTTAAGGGATGGCCATCAGTAACCATCTTTCCTTCGATTCTCAACTCCTTCGAAGGACAAGCAATATAAAACGAAATCTTTAGCTAACACCAGGTTAACGCCATTGTCGATGGGGAAGAGGTGGATAGTGACTGTGATTTTGATAACTGGGTTCGTCCAAGTATTCCCGGGGAGATGTCTCGCAACTGGACAATCGAAGATGTCATTCAATTTACACAAACTCAGGAGTAAATTTCTTGTTTTTACTTTTCTTATCATGACATAATTCCTACGCTCTGCCCAAGGCGTAATGAATCATTTGTAGGGCCATGCAGTTTGCATTTTCAAAGTTAATCATGAAATAAAAGGACGTTTTTTGCATTCAAATGTTTTGCTCCTTGTCTTTCTTTTTAACTTTTTCCTTTAAATGGCAACGTTTTTTCATACACTTGCACATAGCTTAATAAAAATAAAACTAAAATAAAAACATCAATCATGCAGATGTTCCACCACCACGGATTCCATTGGTAACAGTTCTGCTATCGCTTGTTATGATTTTGACAATCTGATCTACCAAGCCGAGGAGGAAGCTTATGAAGATTGTGATCTTCCCGATGAGCTGGCCAGATTATTGAAACAGAAAGAGAAAGAGATTCAGCCACATCAGGAGGTAATCGAAATGGTGAATGTTGGCACTAAAGAGCAAGTCCGAGAAGTCAAGATAGGGGTTGCGCTTGAGAATAGTGTGAAGCAGAGGCTTATTACCATGTTGAAAGAGTATGCGGACATCTTTGCTTGGTCCTATGAGGATATGCCAGGTCTTGATACAGATATTGTGGTACACCGTCTACCTCTCAAGGAAGATAGTCCTCCTGTTAAGCAGAAGCTTCGAAGGACTCGCCCAGATATGTTTAAAAAGATTAAGAAAGAAGTTGAGAAACAGTTTGATGCTGGCTTTCTGCAAGTTGTGAATTACCCGCCGTGGGTTGCGAATATTGTTCCTGTGCCTAAGAAGGACGGAAAGGTCAGGATGTGTGTGGACTACAGAGATTTGAATAAGGCGAGTCCGAAAGATAATTTTCCTCTTCCCCATATTGATGTGTTGGTGGATAATACTGCTCCTTTTAAGGTGTTTTCTTTCATGGATTGCTTCTCTGGGTACAATCAGATCAAGATGGCACCAGAAGACATGGAGAAAACAACGTTTATCACACCATGGGGAACTTTCTGCTATAAAGTCATGCCTTTGGGTTGAAAAAACGCAGGGGCAACATACCAGCGCACCATGGTGACTCTTTTTCAAGACATGATTCACAAAGAGATTGAAGTGTATGTTGACGACATGATTGCAAAGTCTCACACTGAAGAAGAGCACTTGGTTCACTTGCAGAAGTTATTTGAAAGGCTTCGGGAATTCAGTCTGAGGTTGAATCCAAACAAATGCACTTTCGGAGTGCGATCCGGAAAGTTGTTGGGCTTTGTTGTTAGTGGAAAAGGTATTGAGGTTGATCCTGCAAAAATAAAAGCCATACAAGAGATGCCTGAGCCGAGAACAGAAAAAGAGGTTCGTGGTTTCTTAGGGAGGTTGAACTACATTGCTAGATTCATCTCTCATCTTACGGCCACTTGTGAACCAATATTCAAATTGCTAAGAAAAGATCAGACGGCCAGGTGGAATAATGATTGTCAAAAAGCTTAGAAAAAGTGAAAGAGTATCTGCAAGAACCTCCGATACTGATGCCTCCAGTTCCAGGAAGGCCTTTGATTATGTACCTCACAATTCTTGAAAATTCAATGGGATGTGTGCTGGGTCAACATGACGAGTCTGGCCGAAAAGAGCATGCAATATACTACATTAGCAAAAAGTTTACCGACTGTGAATCCCAATACTCACTGCTCGAGAAAACTTGCTGTGCTTTGGTGTGGGCTGCTCGCCGGCTGAGACAGTATATGTTGGTTCACACCACCTTATTGATTTCCAAGATGGATCCTATCAAGTATGTCTTTGAGAAGCCCTCTCTTTCCGGAAGAGTAGCTAGGTGGCAAATGATCTTGACGGAATATGATATCCAGTATACTACTCAGAAAGCCATCAAAGGTAGTGTGTTGGCAGATTATCTTGCGCATCAGCCTGTTGAAGATTATGAACCGATGAAGTTTGAATTCCCCGATGAGGATGTTTTGTACATCAGAGATTGTAACATTCCCGGACCAGAAGAAGGACCCGAACCAGGATCGCGATGGACGCTCGTGTTCGATGGTGCCTCTAATGCACTCGGGAATGGTGTTGGAGCTGTAATTACTTCTCCATCAGGTTTTCATATTCCGTTTACAGCCATAATTTGTTTTGATTGCACTAATAACATGGCTGAGTATGAAGCCTGCATCTATGGTATCGAAGCTGCGATCGATTTACGAATCAAGTACTTGAAAGTTTATGGGGATTCCAATGTTGTCATTAGCCAGATCAATGGAGATTGGGAGACTCGCCATCAGAATCTGATTCCATACAGAGAGCATGTGATGAGACTTATTCCGTACTTAGATGAGATCACATTCGAGCACATTTCTAGAGAAGAGAACAATCTTGCTAATGCTCTCGCTACTTTGGCTTCCATGTTCAAAGTGAAGTGGGCCAATGAGGCGCCTAACATCACCATTAACAGGTTGGATGAGCCAGCATTCTGCTTTGAGGCTGATGTTGAATTGGATGGTAATCCCTGGTACCATGATATCAAAAAGTTCCTCGAAACTCAAGAGTATCCTCCCGAAGTGTCGGTGACTGATAAGAAGTTTCTGAGAAGGTTCGCGGCTAAGTTCTACCTTAATGGTGGGGTATTGTACAAGAGGCATCATGGCGGCGTTTTGCTCCGATGTGTTGTTAAGGAAGAAGCATCAAAAATCATAGAGGAAATGCACGAAGGCGAGTTTGGTACCCATTCTAGTGGGCATACGATGGCTAAGAAGATCTTAAGGGCTGGTTACTATTGGTCCATAATGGAAACTGATTGTCATAATCATGTCAGAATTTGTCACAAATGCCAGATTGATGCTGATAAAGTGCACGTGCCGCCTGTGCCTTTGAATGTCTTGACTTCTCCGTGGCCTTTCGCAATGTGGGGCATTGACATGATTGGATATATTAAGCCTACCGCTTCCAATGGACATCGCTTCATTTTGGTTGCCATCGATTACTTCACCAAGTGGGTTGAAGCCGCATCTTATGCGAATGTTACTAAGCAAGTGATTACTCGCTTTATCAAGCACAACATAATCTGTCGTTATGAGATTCCTGAGAAGATCATTACTGATAATGGATCGAATCTCAATAACAAGACGATGAAGGAGCTTTGTGAGTCCTTCAAGATCAAGCACCACAATTCTTCTCCGTATCGTCCAAAGATGAATGGTGCTGTTGAAGCGGCCAACAAAAACATTAAGAAGATTGTGCAGAAGATGGTAGTGACCTACCGAGATTGGCACGAGATGCTGCCTTTCGCCTTGCATGGCTATCGCACCTCTGTGCGTACATCGAATGGGGCAACTCCTTTCTCACTTGTTTATGGTATGGAAGCGGTACTACCAGTTGAAGTTGAGATTCCTTCCCTGAGGATTATGAAAGACGTCGAGCTTGACGAGTCAGAATGGGTACAAAATCAGATGGATCAGTTGAACCTCATCGATGAGAAACGTTTAGCGGCTATTGGACATGGTCAGGTGTACCAAAAGAAGATGAGAAAAGCTTTTGACAAGCGGGTGCGACCCCAAAGCTACAAACCAGGTGACCTGGTGCTCAAAAGAGTTATCCTTCCTCAAGGTGATCCTCGAGGCAAGTGGACTCCGACGTATGAAGGCCCCTTTGTTGTGCAGAAAGTGTTCTCTGGCGGTGCCATGATGCTTGCAACGATTGATGGCGAGAACTTTCCGCACCCGGTGAACGCAGATGTAGTCAAAAAATACTTCGCATAGACTTGATAAAAAAAAGAGAAAAAAAAGAAAAAAGATAAAAAAAAAGAGAAAAGAAAGGAAAAATGAATCAGGCAAAAGAATGAAAAAGAAACAAATATACCCGCTAAGTTGAAAACCCGAAAGGGCGGCTTAGGCAAAAAAGGGACAAAAGCGAACGACTACATCTCGCATGCCACCTTGGCAGTCACTCTTCATACATGCTTAGGGCTCCCGACCGAGGGATAAGCAAGACTCTGTGTTCTTGAGTTTGCACCTGGCAACTCAAATCCCTAAAGCATTCTCTAATTCCAATCGTCGTGTTTAGGGCTCCCGACCGAGGGATAAGCAAGACTCCGTGTTCTTGAGTTTGCATCTGGCAGCTCAAATCCCTAAAACACTCGCCAAACCCCGTCGGGTCCACAAGTTCAGTGACATTATCAGATCGGGCAGTGATCAATCCTAATGAGTACGGTCTTCCAAAGCAAGGAGATGAGAACGTCGAGGTTATAAAAGTGATAGCGGGATCGAAACCAATGGATATCTGTTTCACGTTGCCATTTCTCTTGTATTCAATAAATGAGTGGTTACCTCTTACTAGGAACTACTTCTGAAATGTGTTCGCTCTTTTACGAGCATTCTATCCGCAATTAATAAAGATCTTTTTATCTTAAACATCTGTTTTCTTTTACTGTTTTGTTTGCATAAAATGTCATGAGTTTATGTTAAACTTTGCATATGAAAACTGCATTGCTTTTATAATACATGATTAGAAATGATAAAATCTTTGAATTTACCTTAAAGTCTTGTGTAACCAAGATGTCATGCTATATCCTGGGGAATTTTCATGTGTTTACCTTGCAGGTACATCATTCCGAGTATGTTGTGTCAGCGCGTAGGTGGATTTATCCAAATGGGAGATTCTCATTCCCCAGCCGAGTCTAGCTAATGAGATATCCTCATTCCCCAGCTGAGCGCATCCTAATGAGAGATTCTCATTCCCTAGCTGAGTACGTCCAGATGAGATTTTCTTTGTTCCAAGATTCTCACATGCTCAGCAAAGTACATCTCGATGCATTCTCCATGCTGCTGAAGTCTTATTCCCCGGCGGAATGTCTTCTCCCCAGTTGAGTCATGATTGGATGGTATCAGATTCCCCAGCAAGCTCTTAAAATGATACATGTATGAAATATTTACAGTAGTGCAAGTTAGAGGCAAAAGGAATGCTTAGAAATTGAAAAAGTATGCAATGTTTTAGAAAATTTTCCGCATGTGTCGACACATATAAGTTATGTGTCGACACATATAAATGCCTAGAATTGTTAGGAGATCTTTAAATAAGACATTTTGAGGTTTGTAAATAAATTTTATTGGAGTGCCAAGATTCCAAAAGCAATCACTTCCTCCTTCTTTACTTTCAGACAACCCTCAATCTCTAGAAGAATTTAGACCTATTTGTTTGCTCGGTAGTTTGTATAGAATAATGTTTGCTAAGTTTCTAGCCAATAGAATAAAGAAGGCGGTGAATGGGTTGATCTCTAAATCTCAATCGACTTTTTTGGTTCAAAGGCAAATGTTTGATGTAATTTTTCTTTTGAATGAGGTGATGGATTATTCTAAAAGGTTAAATAAGAACTTAAGAGATGTCTCATTTTAAAGGTTGACTTTGAAAAAACTCACAACAAAGTGTCTTGGGATTATCTTATATTCTTGTTAAAAAGGACGCGGTTTGGGAATTCATGGATATTATGGATGAAAGCTCTAATTTTTTTGAGTTCAATGTTGGTGTTGGTAAACGGGAGTTCCACCAAGGTCTTTGATATGGAGAGAGGCTTGCGTCAAGGAAATCCTTTATCTCCTTTCTTGTTTCTACTGGCAGTAGAAGGTTTGACTGGTTTTGTGTGTGAATAAGAATTAGTTAGAAATTGATATGGTCTCATTAAATGTAATTATTTAGTGTAATTACCGGTATAGCCTTGTAACCACTATATATATACGAGAAATAATAATGAGAAAGGTATCAAGCCAAGAATTATTGACATGGTATCAGCCTCGTCGATCAAACCTGTGATTTTTTGGTTCTGATTGCTTCAGTTTTGTTGTTCATCGTGTCTAGGTCCTGATCGATCACCGCGGAATTTGTTTCGTGCAGATGCTATTCTGATTCAGGGGTTAGGGCTTTGGTTTGCTTGGCGATTCCTTCACGAATCGTGATTCTGGGTCGTGTTTGGTTTGTTTTCTCGGTTGCAATTTTGATTTTTTTCTTGGATATTCTTGATTTGAGATTCTGGATCGTGATTATCTTCTCCTTCCAAATCGCGGTTGCACACTGTTTGTGGCTTGTGGATTATACTGTTCGTGGAGTATCTTGAATTATCCTGGTTCTCTTGGTTTGGTTGCTGTTGCACTGTTTGTGGATTGTAAAGTGTATTTGTTGCACCCCAAAATTTGCCCTCTTTATTCGAGCTATAAGTTATTAACGGCGTTTATTTCGTCGTTCGCAATGTGAAAAAAAAGCAACAAAGAGTTATTGTGATTTTAATAAAATACAGTGTGAAATATGGTTCAAACAGTTGAAATACGAGAAAATTCACAAGTCGTATTCTGAGAGTAATATGAGCTGAATTCCCGCGCTAACCCGATCGTTTCGACGATATCTACAACTTTCATGCTCGGCTCGGAAGCCAATTCTTTGAGGAAGGTTGTCGGATCCACAAATTACTCAAGAATTCACGGTGAAAAATAGTGCTGAATGTAGGGTTTCGTGCCTCGAAAAATTCATATCTCACAATCCGCTAGTGGGATTCGCTTGAAAATTTAACTGGAGCTCCGTGCCGTCATTACCGAGATTTCATATGTTCGGACCGAAGGCCAATTATGCACCGAAAACTCCCAGCATTTTTAAGATCGTCACGTTCTTTTGATAAAAAGTGAGTTTTCGAGTATGTCGCGCCGAGTTTGAAAATTAAGAACTTCTTCGATTTTTATCGTATGAAGTCCGTTCCGGTGGCATTTTCTTGGAAATTTCGTTAGCTTCGATTCTTCGTCACACGTGCCAGGTCAGATTTTGAGCCGAAGATAGGGTTTAATCGAGTTCTTTGAGCGGTATGCGCTAAATTCTGCACAGTCGCGCCTGTTGAACCGACGTTTCTCGTCATTCAAACGCGCGTAATTTCTTCGTCGCTTATCCGATTGAGACGATTCTCGCGGCTATGATTCTCGTCGCTTATTCGAAATTCAGAGCCGAACCGAGTTTCCTTAAAAACGAGCCAAAATAAGACGCACCGAGGGCAATTTGGACATTTTGCGTTGACAATATATAAACTTTTTCTCTTCACAAATCAAGGAGGGAGGACTCTCATAATTTCCATTCACCATTTTTCACAAACAGTTTCTCTCAATTCTCTCTCAATTCTCTTGAATCAAAACTACAAATTACACAAAACTTTCATCAATATTCATCAATTTTCATCAAGATCAAGAGCATGGATTGAAGAAATCAAGATCCGAAGTTCGAATTCTTCTCCTCTCCTCACTACATAGTGCGCGCCTCTCTCTCCTCTCCTCTTGGATTTTGTTTTCGTGTCGCGTTCGTGTTGTGTTCGTGTTCGAGTCGCGTTCGTGTTCGCACTTCGGTTAGATCTTCATCCGGTAAGCTTCAAATCTTGAATTAAGTGCTTAATTGTTGATCGTTATGTGAATTTGAATCTAGATCTATATTTTGTTCTTGATTTGTGAATGATTGATGATAATTGATCGGTGATTTGTTATTTTTTTGCTCGAATTGATGATGATCATATGAATGGTGTTTAGATTTAATGTTCGTTGCATATAATTGTTGCTCGTTAATGAGGATTTGTGATATTCGTGTTCGAATCCGTGATTTGGTGGTGATTTCGTGCATATAATCATTGATGTTCATGTATATGGTTTACGACGCACTCAAAGTGTTTGTGTAAATGCGTGCGGTGAATTTTTGCGTGATAATTGACTTGTTTGATGCTTAAATCATGAGTTGAATATGTTTCGTAGCTTGATCACTATCGTACATGTTAATTCTTGATGTCGTTGTTGCATTAACATGATCTTTGCCTTGGTTGACGCGTCGCATTCGCGCTTTGCTCATAACATGCTTTACATTGATGTGTGATCGTGTTTGTGCCTTCATTTTCAAGAGCATTTCTTCGCATGTATATCATGATATTCGATGTTTGTTTGTTTTGATCTCAAGTCAGCACGGTTTTGGATTGAGTGCGAATGGCTCCGAAGCATTAAAAATGCATAAAAACCTGTTTTTCTGCGCCAGGAACCGGGTTGTCCCAGGCGGGAACCGGTTCCCACTCAATCCAAAATTGCTGATTTTCTGTGTTTTAGTACCAGGAACCGGGTTGTCCCTAGGTGGGAACCGGTTCCTGCGTTGTTTTTCCCCTCTGGTTTTTGCACCAGGAACCGGGTTGTCCCTAGGTGGGAACCGGTTCCCAATTATCTCAAATATGCATGCCCCTGTGTTTTTGTATCAGGAACCGGGTTGTCCCTAGGTGGGAACCGGTTCCCAGTTTACTCTGTTTGGCCAGTTTATGGTTTTTTGTACCAGGAACCGGGTTGTCCTATGCAGGAACCAGTTCCTGTGTGCTATTTTTGCGTTTTCTTTTCTAACTTCTATCTTGCATAACTTTTCGCTCGTAACTCCGATTTGCGCGTTCTTTATATCGTCGGAAAGCTTATGAGACGTACTATCATTCTACATGCTTAATTTTCATTAACTTGTAGATCAGTCATGTGTGGTTTCACTTTGATATTTCATCGTCCATTTCGTGTTTACATTACTTGCCCATTTCTTTTTGCTTTATAATAATAACGCAATTCCGATTGCGGTGTTTGTTATCTCTAACTTGTGTGCTAGTATGCAAGGCTTTTGGATAGTCACCGACCGGCGCTTATTGTTCGAGTGTTCCGCTTCACTTGCGGACACAATCCTATTCATTTGTATCGTGTTCTCATTCGGGAGACACGATCCTTTTACTTTATATCTGCTTGTTTGGTTTGCTTGTTCCTCTTGCAGGTGTATTATGATTATGCTCGTCGCACAAGTCGACATTTGTACGCTTTATGGCTAATCGGTGTGCTGACTATTTGCTCTTGCTTTGCTAGCTCGCTCGCGGGATCTTAGTTTCTTCGCTTCGCTTTAGTTTACGGATCATCATCCGTTTGGTATTGATTCCGTTACATTTTACTATTTCTCGCACTTTATTGCTTTCTCGCATCATCTTTTAACATGAGAAGTAGGACTTAGACATGCATCTGGCCAAGCCCTCGAAAGAGGCTCTGTTTTTGTTGGTGTGTTTACATTTGTGCTTTGCGGCAGGGAGTCACGGTGTAATAAGTCCTATATGGCACTCCGTTAAGTCCTCATGGAAGGCACGCGGGAAGGGTTAGTAATCAACCCCCGCCTAGTCTCATCGAGTTTGTTCATTATGCGCACGCTACGCGTTGCTCGCTTCCGAACCTGCACAAGATCTTGTTATCGAGTATGTCAGGAAAAGGGTTCATGTAGCCGGACCCCCGCCTTTCCTATAGCTCGCGTCGCTCGACGTTGATGCTCGGTGTTGTTTACGGTGATATCCGGTAAACAACCGCTAGTCTTCCAAACTATAATAAATATGATTTGGTTACTCGCAGGATCGACTAGATTGATCCTAGGACATAGTCAAAAAGATTGTTATTTATGATGATTCGAACCATGTTTATGATTTGCCTTGAAAATAAGAATTACTCAATCGAAACAATAAAGATTAGTAATCACTTGGTTATACACGTAAACATAACTTCAGCGAAAGGTAAGTCAAGATAAAACATAAGACAAAAACTGTAAAAGTGCAAGAATCTTAAAGTGCAGAAATGTTAAATACTTCAAAGATAAATAACATGAAAATAAAGAGTGCAGGAATGTAAATGGCAGGAAGTAAACGAAATGCAATAATATCGAAAGATACTTGAAAATCAAGGAAAATACACATGTATTAAAATGGTGGTGGTGTCATACGTACATTTCTCAGCGAACTCTTTCTCTTAACACTTGATACTTGAGTAATATGTGAGTGATTTGTACAAAATGAACACACTGAATCCTTACATTAGAACCCTTATTTATACTAGTTTCGACCTTAACGGTCCTACGCTAATCTAATGCCACGTTTCTCATGAGAATCCCCGGAAGGCCATCTGTCTCTGGACAGTTATGCAAACTTCTTCGAATTTCAAATCCTCCCGCCTGAATCCTCCTTCGACGCGTGGCAATAAAACTTAACATTAAAATACCACGAAAACACGCTAAGCATCAGTACTTAACATATTTCGTAAAATTTGTCTAAGTCTCGAAGATATACATTCCTACTAGCTTCAGCATTCGCTATCTTCGTTACAACTTAAAAATCTTCATTCTCGAAGCATGGCCATCAGGAGCCATTTTTATCTTCAAAGATGGTCATCAGCAACCATCCTCCTTCGAGTCTTCACCCTTCGAAGGATCATATTTGCAAAACGAAATCTTCAGCTAACAAATTGCCCCCAATAAATGCCTGTTTCGAAAAACAAGAGAAATAGGCGTTTCTTGTTGTCATAAGATTTCGTCCCTTACTTATCTTTGAAAGTTCCAAGATTATTTAATTGACGTCATAATCATTGATGACCCTGTTTCCAAAACGTCTTGTCATTTTCAAAGATGTCTTCTCAAAACTTACATTCCCATGTTCTGACCTTGCTTCTTGATCATTACTCCTATATACTAGGAGTAAAGCTAATAATTATTTGATCGCCGTTGGATTAAATCAACGCCCGCCGCGTGTCCCTTGGATTTTACCCAAAAGATTTGAAAGGGTTTCCGTTAAAAACCTTTAAATACCTGACTCAGTTTCCTCATACAACCTTCACTCTTATTTCCTCATTCTTTCTTCAGAAGAGAACATCTTCGGTCACTTCCAAACCCATTTTCTAAATCAAACTCATCCATGGCTTCTTCAAATGTTCTTCAACCTGTTCTAAAACTTCAACATCCTATGCAAATAGGGGAACAAGAACACATTCTAAACCCAAATACTGCAGAGGCGCGCGCTATCTACGCTTCTCAGGTAATCATCCCTTTTGAACTTTCTGGAAAACCTCATGCTTTTATGAGTCCGTTACCAGGAGAAACTAGCCCTTCTCTGGATAAGTTCTTTCCTGCTTATTATAAAACTAGACCTCTAGTTAGTAAGATTAGGATAGATGAAGATGGACACCCATCTTTAGGAGAACCTGATAATGCAGCAGAAGCTTCGACTGCAAACCCTTTGGCTCTGGCAAAAATTAGGTTAAATTATATGACCAATTTCGTGAAAGTGTTTAGGTCAATCCCGTTAGCAAAAGATCCTGAACTGTATTATGCTTGGCTAACGAAAGTAGAAGGAAAAAAGACATCCTTCTGGAAAACATTAGGAATATATGATTTAATCCAACTATCAAAAACGGGATTAGAATATAACCAAACCATGTTAGTAGCAACGGTTCACTTCTGGGATGCTTCCCACAATACTTTCCATCTTCCATGTGGAATGGTTACCCCTACTCTCTTTGACATAGCTGCTATCAAAGGGCTTCGACCAACTGGGGAAACTTTTGACCCAAATGATATGGATACTGACACCATTAATTTTAACGAGGCAACAGTTACTTATACTGCCTTCATTCAGAAATATCATGATACAACGCAGGAAGAAGTCTCCGACGAGGAGCATATTGCTTTCTTAGCATTATGGCTCTCAAGGTGTGTTTTCTGCTCCAGATCCATACAAGTTGCAAAGAGATATCTTTGCATGGCTAATCAGCTACATGCTGGAAAAAGACTAAACCTGAGCCAATTAATCTTAGGATTTCTTTACGAGAACCTTGGTGAAGCCACGAACCTTACTAAGAATTATAAAAATGGTTCCTTGCTCTTCGCTGGCCCTTTCTGGTTATTGCAGTTGTGGCTTAATGCTACTTTCGAAACTCATCTTCCATTTCGAGGCATCGTCAATGAAGAAGATGATGACATCAAGAATCGGACTGTAGAAGGCATCAGGTTGGCTCATCTAACTCCGAAAGAAGAGACTGGGAAACTACGTGAACACTTTCTAGCATATACAATGATGTTCGCCCAGCGTTATCAATTCGACCCTTCTATGGCTCCATTCGTGCATAGAACAATTGGTCCTGAGTGGTTCACTCGAAGGTTTCCAACAGTTTCTCAAGATCAACAAACTGAATCTATGGAAATTTGGGAGGCTTTTCTTACCCCATAGCTGTTTTATCACCGCCTTCGACCTTCTAAGGGCCAATGTGTTCTTCTGTGTTATCAACCAAATCTGGTTTCGAGACAATTTGGACTGGTCCAAGTAAAACCCAAATGTTTGTATGACAAAAGGAACCATATGTGCTTTCACACCTTGTACTTATCCGAAGAGGAATGTGAATCAAAGATTGCCAGATATGTTGGCGTTACCCGTCTTTCTCCTGTTGCCTTCGAACCCGCTTTTTACTCCACTACAGATTTTCATCAATGGTGGACGGAGTATTATACTACACAAATCTTTGATGCTGAGAATCTAACTCAAGAACTAACTGCAGCTTTTGCTGATGTGCAGGAGAAATTTCACAAAGGTACTTCGACTCATATTAAATAAATTCAAGCCTTTCAGAACTTCTTTGAAACTATCTACAGGCCTGATGATCTTAGTCGGACCGTTCGCGAAGCCGCAGTCAATTTGCATGAGAAGTTTTCTGCGAAATTGGATAAGTTGAAATTGCCCCCGTCTGTTCAACCAGAACTGCGTTATGAAGTGGCTTTCGAACTTAATCCTCCAAAATTCCCTCTGCTGCCAAGTGCGGATTTTGGTGTGGCTCTGAGCCCTCCTTTTCCAGACTGGTTTGTGTGTGGGAATGTCTTAAAATCCTTCAGGAAAGCACTAAAAAACGCACTGCGCGAGTGGTTCCGACTAAGCATACCCTGGATACTTTCAAAGGGCATCTTCATATAGATCTTAAACATGTTCGCGTCTTAACTCCAATACTTGAAGGTTTGGGTTTAGACAATCTTTCGACTAACTCTTCTTATTCCGTTGAAATGCTGATTCCAAGTTTTATTGCAGCTGTTGCTCTAAGGAAGAAAGTTAAAGAAACTTCTACACAAAAAGATTCTGGAGCATCGAAGAGCAACAAGCCAAGTGAGAGTGATTCTGTCACTACTGATAAGAAACCCACGGTATATCCATACTCTATATTTTTAGACAATGTATAACCTGTGAGTAGTGCTCACTTTGTTCACTCCACACTTTCCAGAGCTCGAAACCCCCGGTAGCTTTAAAGAGAAAAGCTTCCTCAACGGCTGTTTCGGACAATGAAGACAAATCTCCTCCCCGCACTAGGCAAGGACATAAAAAGAGACAGAAAGCTGTCACCCCTGTGGGCAAGGAGAAAGGGTCGGTTTCCTCGAAAGTTATTTCGTCCAGTGACAAAGTGTCTTCTGAAGAATCACCTTTAAAGACTGCCAGCAACGTTCTTGTTGTCGAAAGTCATAATTTGAGCCCAGACAATATTCCGACCAAGGTACTTGGGTTTCAACCCATAATCATTTTTATTAACTTTAACTTAATGATTAAATTAACTTTTACCTTGTTATTGCAGGATGATACTGGCACTGCTACTTCCGGCCTTAAAGCTTTCAACTTTACCGTTGATGTCGATAGATTCCAAGGTAATCATAACTTCTTCATTACAATCAATAGACTCCTCAGAATCTTGTCACTATGATTAATTCTGGTTTGTTTAACACAGATGTTTCTCAAACCAAATCTCATGTTCTCTCACCAGTTCTTGAAGATGCTAGGCATCTTGCAACCATCTTTCCTAATGCGCCAATCGAAGAAAGCCATTCGACTGATGAATCCCCACCTACCCATCAAGGTAAAAACCTGGGAGAAGATCATCAATGCTCAGGTAGTGATAATGCGAATAAGCGACCAAATGGTAGTGAAGACACTGTGTCTGAACAAGATGCCATGGAGGAAATTTCTAAACCGGATAAAAACAGTCCTCAAGAAACTTCAACCTTTGAAACCATAGTTACTCCTGGAACAACTTCGACGCCTATCTCTGCGAAACCTACTTTTTCAGAATTGGAACAGCTTAAGCAAACTGACCCTCTTAGCTTCCTAAAGGCCATGATGAATGCGAATACTATTTCGCCCTCTGAACTTGAGGTCTCTCCAGCCGTCCCTACAGAATCTGGTGACAAAGAGGACACCCCTGATCTCCTTCATCAAATAAAAGAAAAGTTCTTTGAAACCAATCTTGTTGACGTCCTTAGTAAGAATACTACCAAGAGTCATAACTTGAATCAACTTTTGAAGAAAGTGGATCTGTTTCAAGTTTCAAAAGAAGTTTCAGAGGTGATTGTCTTGCTGGGTTCTCTAGTCGAACAACTCCAGGCCAATATTCTTCGAAAACAAAATGTCGACGAACAGCTGACTGCGAAAATGACCTCTCATAATTCTTCGTGGAAATCTGCTATTGATGCAACCAAACAGGGTGAAGCCCTTAAGCTTAAATATTCGAAGAACCAGGAAGCATATGACGAATGTGAGAAGAACATCAACTCCTGGAAGCAAGAGATAAAAATGCTCGAAGAGAAGATAAAGGAGGCTGAAACTCGTCAGGAAACTATTCAAAAGACCAACCAACAAGATCTGCTCGACGTAGCACAATTGGGGATCCAACACTTCGAAACTGCCCAGAAGTTAGTGCCAGAAATTGAAGAATTGAAGAAACAACGGGCGTTGCTTGAACTTCGTATGTCTTCATGGGAAGCTCAGTATTCGAAGATCAAAGATAGTCTCCCTAAAGATTTTAATTAGTTACCTCAAACTTTGTGCTTCGTTATCATGTTGTACTTTTGCTTTGTAATCAAACTCTTCGCAGAATATATATGTATGCTTAACTTTTATCTGCTTAACTTTTATCTTCCACTTTGTCCATATTTTTGCAATACTCGCAAGCAGTGTTTTTAGCAAATCTTCCAGATTTCGCCAAAATCTATTTTCTAATTTGCCACAGTAATTTTAATTAATGTAAAACACGTGATCTGACCATCCTTCGCACCCTTTAGCTTAGACTTGACGTTTCCACTCCCTTAGCCGTAATCATTATTAAGTGATGATGTCACTTTCTCCAAAACATCTCTTTAAGACGTGCGTGCATCAGTTTTTCATGATTGCATCTCAACTTCCAAGGGCGGGAAACGGCGGAAGCCATAACTTCTCTTTGGAATACCAAACGCAGTCTAATCAAACATTAAAAATTAAACCGTTCCACTCCTGCCCCAGGTCTATATAAGGGCTTAACATCATACTTCTTTTCTTCACTCTTGTTCCATAAAACTTTATCTTGAAACTTCGTTCCTCCCTTTGCATTTTCTCAAACACAAAACCAGAAAAACATTTCCAAATTTTTCTCTCCAAAATGGCAGTACCCCTTACTTATAACAATATCAGAGCTTGCATCAAAAAAGAGTTCAAAGTTTCTGAAGAAGATTTTGAAAGCAATTCCATAAGCATTAGTGCTTTCTTTGTTAACCAAGAGCTTGATTTCTATTATGAAATCTTGGAGGGACCTGTTTATCCTAACATGTTAGCATATTTTTGGATGTTTGCGTCTCTACGCATAGATCCAGAAGGTAGAACCACTGTAATCTCTGAGGTTCGAGGTGCCCACATTAGGATCACTCCCACCACTATCTCTAACCTAATGAGATGCAACAACTCTGGGGAGACATTTGATGATAACAGCTTCAACATGACCACTCATCTTCTGTTGAGGACTCTCATGGACAATGACCCTTTCAGCGCCAAGGTCATCAGGATTTGGCACCAACTCCTTGTGGGTAATTTTCATCCACGAAACCATGATCAAAATAGCATCATGGTGGAAGATTTAGAGTTTATACTCTGTGGCTTTCGTGGGAAGAAAATCAACTTTCCTTTGATGATCTTCAAAGGGCTTGTTGAGGCAGTTTCTATGGCTGCTGCTCGTCAAGGGGTTGTGACGTGTCTTCCATATGGGAGACTCCTATCTTACATATTCCTCAAAAAGGGTATAGTGAGAAGGATGCACAAATCTGGGTCCATGGATATGTTCGAGGCAGAAAGCTTGCCCCTACTATCCCTAGAAGGTCTAGACCAAAGGATCAATTAGCAAGTGGTTTGCCTTAGGTTTTCATGTTTTCTCTTTTGTACTCTTCAACGTTTTGGGTCATGCTCTTAGGCTTCATTTTGTAATGCATGTAATCTTTCACTTTCTAATGACAAATATTTTGATGTTTCTTTGTCTCTTTACTTTATTTATCGTATATTTTGATCACAAAGCCATTTTGGCATTAGTTCAACCATTTTGGCTTACGTAGTAACTTGAATATCTACGTTTTTGCAATCTTTACTTCGTACATGCTTGGTTTATATCTCTTCAGATATTTCCCATTTACTCTTAAGATCCTGCGATCTTTTGCTAATTCTTCGATTTCGTAAGCATTATTCGAAAATACCTTTAACATTCGAAAGGGCCCTTCCCAGTGTGGGGACCATTTACCAAGTGCCTGATTCTTTCGATCTATAGGTAAAATAACTTTCCAAACTAAGTCATTATTGATAAACGTTTTACCTTTCACCTTTTTGTTGTATGCTCTGGATACTCTTTCCTTTTGCCTTTTTATCATCTCCAATGCTCGAAGTCTATCTTCGTCCAGGTCTACTAATTCATTCATCATCAACTCCCAGTATATGTTGGGAGGGATTTCTGCCTGTCTTTGTATCCTTACTGACTGCAGGTATATCTCGATTGGGAGTACTGCGTCGTGACCAAACGTCATTTGGAAAGGCATTGTATTTGTAGCTTCTTTTGGAGATGTTCGACAAGCCCAAAGTGCTTGGTCCAAAGTTTTATGCCAATTCTTGGGTTTTTTCCCCACATGTTTCTTGATAAGACCAATTATTACCTTGTTTGCTGCTTCAACTTGTCCATTTGCCTGAGCATAGTAAGGTGTAGAAGTAAACAATTTAAACCCTATTTCTTTGGCGAAGTCCTGCATCTTTCGTCCAGTGAACACTGATCCTTGATCAGTAGTTATACTTTCTGGGATTCCAAATCTGTATATAATATGTTTTTGAATAAACTCAATCACAGCCTCTTGGTCCACATTCGCGAGTGGAATTGCTTCGACCCATTTTGTGAAGTAGTCTATTCCTACCAATATGTATCTTTGACCTTTAGACGATTTGGGGTGAATTTCTCCAATCAAATCTAGTGCCCATCCCCTAAAAGGCCATGGTTTCACTATTGAACTTAATTCGTTTGCTGGGGCGTGTTGGATACCTGCATGTTCTTGACATTCTTGACACCCTTTCGCAAACTCTATGCAATCTTTTAACATGGAAGGCCAATACATTCCATAACGAAACAGAAGCCATTTCATTTTGTGTCCTGCTTGATGTGCACCACATGCTCCACTGTGTACATTTGAAAGAGCCAAATATGCTTCTACTTCACCCAAGCATTTCAACAATACACCTTCAGGAGTTTTCTTGAACAATTTGTTTCCCATCAAGAAGTATGACAGGGCTCTATATTTCACCTTCCTGTCTGTGTCTGTCGAAGGATTTTTTAGATAGTTTACTATTGGACTCCTCCAATCTGCATCTGTCAATGAGTCTATGTTTAATACTTCGAACTCTTCTTTGTTTGCGTAACCTAATTGTGAATTCTCCAGATCACTTGGGGAAAGTTTAGTAGACATTGCTCTCCCTCTTACTTCAATCAGTTCCTCTAACTTCTCTTTTGATACCCTGTATCCTGAGGCTAACTGTGCCAAGTCATTTGCTTCTTGGTTGTTGGTCCTTGAGACGTGTTTTAATTCCACATGTTCGAATTTCTTGAGCAACCTATTTTCTATGACAAAGTACATGATCAAATTTTCTTTGATGCATTTGTATTCCTTTGTCAGTTGTCTAATCACCAGTTCAGAATCTCCTTTAATTTTGACTCCGGTTGCCCCCAATTCTAACAAAGCTTCAAGTTCGGTGATCAATGCTTCGTATTCAGCTTCGTTGTTAGAGCACAAAGGACCCTCGATTTTATACTTGAGCTTTGTTGGAATTCCATCAGGAGAAATTATTAGCATTCCAACTCCAGTTCCTTCTCTATGAGTCGAACCATCGAAGTATAGCTTCCAAGGTTTCAAATCCACATACTGTTGATGACTCTCAACTACTGCATGGTCAACAATAAAATCTGACACAATCTGACCTTTCATTGCCTTAAGAGGCTGAAATATTAGTGAATATTCAGTGAAGGCTAAAGCCCATTTGCCAATTCGACTATGTAATATTGGCTTTGATAACATATGTTTAATAACATCACAATGAGACGAAACATAAACATCAACTGGCTTTATATAATACTTAAGTTTGATACAAGAGAAATATAAACAAATGCAGAGTTTTTCTATCGCAGTGTATCTAGTTTCTGCATCATTGAGTACTCTACTTAAGTAATAAATGGCTCTTTCGATGCCATTTTCATCTTCTTGTGCTAACATGCTGCCTATTGTTTTATCTGAAGCCGAAATGTATAGGCGCATGTGTTTCTTTCCATTTGGGGGAGACATAATTGGTGGATGAATCAAGTATTGCTTGATTTTATCAAAATCTTCTTGATGTTCCGCACGCCATTCAAACTTTCCTTGCTTGAGTCGTAGTAGAGGTGAGAAGGCTTGCGTGCGTCCACTCAAATTAGAGATGAACCTTCTTAAGAAGTTTATCTTCACCAGCAAGGACTGCAATTCTTTCTTCGTGGATGGAGGCTTGGTTTCCATAATAGCCTTCGTTTTATTGTGATTAATTTCTATCCCCTTTTTATGAACCACGAAGCCCAGGAAATCTCCAGCCTGCACAAAGAAAGCACATTTGGGGGGATTCATCTTTAAGCCATGTTTTCTCATTCTTTCGAATGATTGGCTTAGATGATCAAGATGATCGCAATCTGAGACAGATTTAACAACGATGTCATCTATGTATACTTGCATAAATGTTTCTATAAAATCATGAAATATAGAATTCATTGCTCTCTGGTAGGTCGCCCCAGCATTCTTTAAACCGAAAGGCATTACAACCCACTCATAGGTGCCTATTGCTCCTGGGCAACGAAAAGCTGTTTTAGACACATCTTCTTCTGTAATGAAAATCTGATTATAACCAGAGTATCCATCCAACATACTTAGATATTCGAAACCTGCGGCTGAATCCACTAACATTTCTGCCACAGGCATGGGATATTCATCCTTAGGAGTTGCTGCATTCAGATCACGAAAATCTATGCATACTCTTAATGAACCATTCTTTTTAATTACAGGTACTATATTAGCAATCCATTCAACATACCTTGTGGTTTGGATGAACTTGCAACGTAGAAGTCTTTCGACCTCTGCTTTAATCTTTGAATGAATCTCTGGCGCAAACCTTCTGGGAGTTTGCTTTATAGGTTTCTTCCCTTCTTTTATTGGTAACTTTAGTTCGACCAAGTCTCTTCCTAGACCAGGCATCTCGTCATAATCCCAAGCAAAACAGTCTTTGTTTTCTTTCAACAATTTGATGACCGTTTCTTTTAGTGCCGGTTCTAGTTTCGCGCTGATGTATGTTATCCTCTTTTGACCTTCGTCTCCAAGATTTAATTCTTCGAGTGGATCTTGGGCTAACATCTTTATATTTGATGCCATTGGGTCCTTTTCGAATCCCAGAGGCTCTTCATCGTAAATTGCATCTAGCCTCGGACTCGATCCTTCTCCTAGGATCTCTTCGACTTGAACCAGATCTTCAAGGGATTTAGGGCTCATATGTACCTCTGAAACTGTCATTTCTCTTTTGGTTAGGACTGTGTTGATCATTGGTAATTCGGCTTCGAGAGCCGCCTTTCTTTTGTTCTCGGCTACGTAAGCCGAAATCTTTTCAAAGAAAGAAAACTCAGACATTATTAATGTCATCATCCCATCCTGTTGGCCGTATTGTTGGATAATTCTCCAATGGTTCTGTATCTGTTGGGCCATCCATTATTTCCCTGTCCCACTGGAACCCATTTGGGTGTAGAGTTAAGTAGTACAACGCATTTTTATTTGGGGTATACATCTCTTCTACAGCATGACAAGGTCCTATGTTTGCCAAGTTCCTACCGAAGTTAGTTTTATTAACTTGATTAACTTCAGCCATATAGTAACTCTGATCCCCTTCAATATTCTCTACTATACCATCTTCTCTCCAAATGGTTACCCTTTGATGCATTGTCGATGGCACAGCTGCAACTCCGTGGATCCATTCTCTTCCGAGCAAAAGGTTGTAGTTTGCTTTTGCTGGTATAACCATAAACATAGTTGGCCTCGTGACTGAGCCAACTGTTAAATTCACCTGAACAACTCCCAGTGTCTGTCCTATCTTGCCTTCATAGTTAGATAAAACCATGTTGTGTGGCCTTATATCGGTATCGAACATACCAATTCTTTTCACCATGTATTGGGGCATTAGGTTCACTGCAGCCCCCCTATCTACTAGGACTTTATTAATGCCAACATTTTCAATTTTAGCCCTTATGTAGAGTGGTTTCAAATGATTTCGCATACCTTCATCGGGCCTCTCGAAGAAAGCGTTCTGCTCTTCAATTGCATCGTTGTTTAAAACATAGTAACACACAGGTCTGTGTTTCGCCATTTCTTCGATATCAGCCTCTTCGCAATCTTCAACTTCAGTTTCCTGATTAAACTCATGAGGGAGTACAGACACAACGTTGCAGTTGAGGTTTATAGATGACACCCCGTCAGAATCGAAATCATTTGTCATTCTATCCTCTTCCTTTCAAGGACTGGAATGCATCTTTTCTTCTTCTTCTAAAATATTTTCAGCTTCGAATAGTCTGCGTTCCACCGGAGGTTTGTTTGCCTTTGCCCCCTGGTGTGGGACTTGGTTGCTACTAGACTCTCCAGCTTCTCTTGGTCTGTATTCTCTTTGAGCCTTTTTCATTCTCTGGTGCCTTCTCCACTGGGATCTGGACATAGGATTTTTTCCCTTGTAATTCTCCAACCGATATATCTCTCGATTTGAGGTTTGAAATTGCTTCCTATATGCCATTGCAGTCCTTCCTCCTTGGTCCCAACTTCGCCATTTGTTGGTTCTTGCACCAGCTTGCACCCATCTGTCCCTAGGTACATCTGCAGGGACTTTGAATGTTACCCTTCGAGCTCTAGGATGTGGGCTATCAGGTCTTTTCGTTGGGGTCCATATATCGAAACCGTATAGGTTAGGACGCAATCCCTGAGTTTCTCGACCCATGTAGCAGTACACCCTCTCGAATGATCGTGCCAGCATTTCGTCATAGACTGCTCCACATCTGGGACACAGTGCAACTTCAGTGTTTTCCCTGTGACATCTAACCAAAAATCCCACTAAGCTTTCTTCCATCTTTGGGTACACTTGTAGCAAAGGGTTTGGTTCTCTCCCGGGGTGTTCCCATCTTTCGCGTCGAGCCCTTTCGAAGTTGGCTTCGACCCTTCGATTCAGCATGATCGAACACCTTGGACACATCCATTGTTTTCCGCCATTCTTTTCATGGCAATTCCAGAGATAATCTTTGAGGCTTTCCCCTCTTGGAGGAATTTCAATGGTTCCCTTTTGCCTTGTCAACCATGTCTCCAATTCGCCAAATTCAGACACTGGTCGTCTGGCACTGACCATGTTAACAACTGCTGGAGGGGCTTCAGAAATCTGGATTTGCTGAAGTTTTACCCTGAGGTCTTCAGTGGCCTCACTGGTTTTTCCTCTCGAAACTTCAGTTATCTCTGTCTTGGAGGATTCTTCAACATCAGTATTGAAGACCGCATCGTCATTTAGGCTTTCAGTAGCCTACTTTCTGGTTAACATTGTCTCATCTTTCGCAATGTCTACCTCAGATACCTCTATCATGTTGACATCCAGTGGTTCACACAGGCTAGCGTCAGAAATGTTCAAAGGATTTGTGTCGACCTTCATGTGACTCTTAGTCTTGTCAGCAAACTTCAAACGTCCATCCTTGATATCGTTTTGAATTAGATCCCTAAAAAGAAAACATTGTGAGGTTTTATGGCCCAAAAAACCATGATATTTACAAAAGTCTCTCTTCTTCCGTTGTTCTAACGGAGGAATTTTGGAATTTGGAGGCAGTATCATTTGGCCATCTTTTACTAGTAAATCAAATATTTCGTCACACTTAGTGACGTCGAATGTGTAAGTTTTCTTAGGGAACCTATCGTTCTTATCGTTTTCTACTGGGTTTTTTCCATTTGCAGGATTGAGTAATTTGCAAGCATAAGGTGGCGCTCCTTTCAGTTCGGCTAAATCTATTTCGACCTCTTCTATGCCGTATGAGTCGCTGAAAGATTCGTCATCAGCGTCTTCCGCCTCGACGTATACTACCCTTTCCTTTTTATATCCCTTGTTTGCCCTAGCTTTTTCTGCTTTCAAACGTTCGACTTGTCGAACCCTATCTGCCAATTGGGCCATATCCCTAAGGTACTGAGTATCTAGTTTCTTTCTAATTGAATAATCTAGACCACCGGCAGCCATTTCGACCAATTGATGCTCTGGGACTGTTGTGAAACACCTTGATTTCAACAGTCGGAACCTATTCAGGTAATCATCAATTGGTTCTGTAAACTTCCTCTTAATGCTGTCCAATTCTTTCAGACTTATCTTGGTTTGGCCCATGTAGAACTGTTCATGGAACAACCTTTCTAAGTGTGCCCAAGCATCTATCGAATTTGGTGGTAAAGTAGTGAACCAAATAAAAGCATTCTTTGTTAGCGAACTAGGGAAATATTTGATCCTTAAATCTTCGTTTCCTGCTAAGTCTCCTGCTTCTGTCAGGTATCTGGCAATATGTTCCACAGTTGACTCGCTAGTTTCGCCTGAAAACTTTGTGAACTTGGGTACTTTAGTGCCTCTAGGCAACTCTGTCTGCATTATATAATCTGATATGGGGGATGTATAATTTGGACGTCGAAGTCCAGTACTAAGGCCGTTATTGGCCATAACCCTTTCTATCATGGCAGTTAAGTTATTTTCCGTAGCCAGATTTTCTCTTCTGACTCTCTGAACGATTTCATCTGGATGTTCGTTCCTACCCACTATCCTTAATCTGGGTCTTACCTCCTCCATTTCCTGTTGGACGGGAACAGCTCTTTGATTCGAAGCCTCCAAATCTATTACTTGGTTCCCTTCGATTGCCGTTGTTCTTTGTGGGGCAACTACATTATTAGTGGTTGTCCTAGACGGAGGGACCACATCTTGAATACGTTCCATAATGGGTCCTTCTTCTCGATACAAGGGCTGCTTGTCCTTTCGTTTAGGGTATGGAACTCCCATGAAATCTGCCATTCGATTCATTTGAGATGATATCTTTTGGAAAATCTCCACATTCGCTCGATTCGTACTAGTAATATTTGTTGCTAGTGGATTCAAAATTGAAGCCATTTCCTTGGCCAAGACCCCTAACATATCATGGTTGCTCGCATCCATTTCTTGTCGGAATGCTGCTTGATTACTTGTGGTAAAATTGGGTATTTGGGCAGAGAAGCCAGTATTTTGTGCACTTCGACCCACTGAACCAACATTTGGCGAAAACGTCGCATTGTTAGTTGTAGCATATGTAGGTCCTGCCCCTCGTACGCCTGTTCCATATGGATATGGCATTCCGTATGGGTAGTTTGACCTCCATTCGAACGCAGAGTTCGACCCTGGGTTGAATAAGTTATTTGCAACATTTGTCGAGAAAAGTGGTATCTCGTTTGCGCTTGTGGATGAAGGTGCGGTAGTCGACACTGAAACTGGAATAGTCCCTGATGGTCCTGTATTATTCTCAGGTATAGCCTGGGAACTATCCGTGGGTCTCGATCCATTTGGACCCGGTGTATCCCGCGCTCCTTGAGTAAAAGTCGA
This sequence comes from Vicia villosa, assembly GCF_029867415.1. Lineage (NCBI taxonomy): Eukaryota > Viridiplantae > Streptophyta > Magnoliopsida > Fabales > Fabaceae > Vicia > Vicia villosa. Next base: position 236,265 of record NW_026705145.1, on the reverse strand, counting down.
TACATGCGTAGAATTTGCCGCTCCTGATCCTGAGCCTTGTGGGGGATCTTGATCTCCCCCTGCACTGGTCGTGACGACCATTTTCTTGTTGTACCTTCGTTTGGGAATCGGTTGTGCACTGTTTGTTAATTTACCGTTCCTAAGGTTCATACAAGGTCTTGATATTGTCTAGACAAAATAAAACAATTGATTAAAAAAAATCTGTTTGACACTGTCCCACTGGGCGTGCCAATTTGTTTACGGTGATTTCCGGTAAACAACCGCTAGTCTTCCAAACTATAATAAATATGGTTTGGTTACTCGCAGGATCGACTAGATTGATCCTAAGACATAGTCAAAAAGATTGTTATTTATGATGATTCGAACCATGTTTATGATTTGCCTTGAAAATAAGAATTACTCAATCGAAACAATAAAGGTTAGCAATCACTTGGTTATACACGTAAACATAACTTCAGCGAAAGGTAAGTCAAGATAAAACATAAGACAAAAACTGTAAAAGTGCAAGAATCTTAAAGTGCAGAAATGTTAAATACTTCAAAGATAAATAACATGAAAATAAAGAGTGCAGGAATGTAAATGGCAGGAAGTAAACGAAATGCAATAATATCGAAAGATACTTGAAAATAAAGGAAAATACACATGTATTAAAATGGTGGTGGTGTCATACGTACATTTCTCAGCGAACTCTTTCTCTTAACACTTGATACTTGAGTAATATGTGAGTGATTTGTACAAAATGAACACACTGAATCCTAACATTAGAACCCTTATTTATACTAGTTTCGACCTTAACGGTCCTACGCTAATCTAATGCCACGTTTCTCATGAGAATCCCCGGAAAGCCATCTGTCTCTGGACAGTTATGCAAACTTCTTCGAATTTCAAATCCTCCCGCCTGAATCCTCCTTCGACGCGTGGCAATATAACTTAACATTAAAATACCACAAAAACACGCTAAGCATCAGTACTTAACATATTTCGTAAAATTTGTCTAAGTATCGAAGATATACACTCCTACTAGCTTCAGCATTTGCTATCTTCGTTACAACTTAAAAATATTCATTCTCGAAGCATGGCCATCAGGAGCCATTTTTATCTTCAAAGATGGTCATCAGCAACCATCCTCCTTCGAGTCTTCACCCTTCAAAGGATCATATTTGCAAAACGAAATCTTCAGCTAACAGGTGTACGCACGCACCGTTTTCCTTTACGATCCGTGACGGCTTGGTTGCTGAGAGGAACTCGCTCCTCTTGTCTATGGCCCGATCATTTTCGCGAGGTCTGATGCTTGGTTGACTTGGGTCGAGTTGCTCCCCTTGTCTATGGTGGGAACGCCTTTCTACCATTCGGCCAGTGTCGTTGGTTTGTTTGCTTTACGAGCGGATGCTCATTTGTGTGCTATTTGTTTGCTCTCGCTTCTCCCCGTAGGCTGATTAGTTTAGTTTAGACTGGTACCCTTTGTATGCTAACATTAGGTAGCAAGCTTTCCCCCTTAGCTTAGGTCTTCCTCATGCATCTTTTAAAACACAAACCACACTCTTTGATTTTCTTTTCTTAAGAACTTGTTATTTCCGCTCCATTCCCAGCATAAGTCTTCAAAGGTCGAGCAGCGGAGTGTGAATGTAACTCGTTCACCTAAAAAACACAAAACAAATAGAAATTAGTTAGCCGAGCTACGGTACCTCTGATTCCTCAAAAAGGATACGTAGGCAGCGGGATAGGGCTCGTGCGAGTATAACTTTTTCTTTTCCCTACATTTTGCATGCATCTTAGTCCAGATTAGCGCAGTTTGTTTACACACCCATAGTATTAGACACAGGCGTGGATACCATCGATTACGATGGGCGCGAGGGGTGCTAACACCTTCCCCTCGCGTAACCGACTCCCTTACCCTTTTTCTCTGGTCGTGAGACCGTTGTTTTGTTTTGTGGTTTGCTGGCATTCCCTTCCTTTTCAGGATAAACATGTTAGTGGCGACTCTGTTAATTTTCGCGGTAGCGACAATATTGTTTGTGACTTTTTCTAGGGTACCTTGGTTTGTTTGTTGTTGCTGAAGGTGGATTGTTATTATTATTATAATTATTATTATTATTATTATAATCTATTAATTAGTGAGGTTGAATTTTATTAAATAGTGAGGTTGAATTTTTTTGCATACTAATTCAAATGGCTTTCGAAAAAGAAAGAGATAATTTTTGTGTTCGTTTTACCGGCAAAAATTATTCGACATGGGAGTTTCAGTTCAAGATGTATGTTAAAGGAAAGGGATTATGGAATCACTTATATGATGTTTCTAAGGCTCCAACAGATAAAACTGCTTTAGATGCATGGGAAACTCAAGATGCTCAAATCATCATTTTCAACTGCTCAAGAAATATGGAATTATCTGAAGCGCATTTACAACCAGGAAAATTCGGCAAAACGTTTTCAGTTGGAGCTAGACATAGCCAGCTATAAACAAGGTGATTTGTCTATTCAAGAATACTATTCTGGTTTTTTGAATCTCTGGACAGAACACTCTGCTATTATACATGCTAATGTTCCCAAAACCTCTCTCGCGGCTGTTCAAGAGGTCTACAACACAAGTAGGCGTGATCAATTTCTCATGAAACTCCGTCTAGAATTTGAGGTTGTTAGAGGTGCTTTGCTCAATAGAAATCCTGTTCCTTCTTTAGATACTTGTGTTGGTGAACTTCTAAGGGAGGAACAACGTCTACTTACTCAAGGAACCATGTCTCATGATGTTGTCAGTTCCGAACATGTGGCAATTGCATATGCTGCTCAAAGTGGAGGAAAGGGTCGTGATATGCGACAAGTCCAATGTTTTTCTTGCAAACAATTTGGACATGTTGCTCGTAGCTGCAGTAAGAAGTTTTATAACTATTGCAAACAACAGGGTCATATCATCTTTGATTGTCCCACACGTCCTCCCCGACCAGCACAACGTCCAGCTCAAGCATTTCAGCTCACATGTCGGGTTCCTCTGAATACTTGCAAAATTTACATTCTTATAATGGTAATCAGCAAATTCAAATTGCTGATGGTAATAAACTTCCTACCACTGATGTTGGTGACATAAACTCTAACTTTCGTGACGTGCTTGTATCACCCGGACTTGCTTCCAACTTATTGTCGGTTGGCCAATTGGTGGATAACAATTGCAATGTTAATTTTTCTCGTGTTGGTTATCTTGTGCAGGATCAGGTGTCGGGGAAGGTGATCGCGAAGGGAAGGTTTTCTCGTGTTGATAACAATTATAATGTTAATTTTTCTTGTTTCCGCTCCAGTTTAGTTCTAGTCATTTAACTTTCTGAGGATTGGCATAGAAAATTGGGCCATCCAAATTATGTTGTCTTGTCTCATTTATTTAAAACTGGTTTGTTAGGAAATAAACATGATTGTCCTGCTTCTATTTTATGTTCCGTTTGCAAATTGGCCAAAAGTAAAACACTTCCTTTTCCGTCAGGTGCTCATCGTGCTTCTCCTTGTTTTGAGATGATTCATAGTGATGTGTGGGGAATGTCTCCTGCAGCATCTCATGCTCACTGTAAATATTTTGTCACATTTATTGATGATTACAGTCGCTTTACTTGGATATATTTTCTTAGATCTAAGTCTGAAGTGTTTTATATGTTTAAGAAGTTTTTGACATATGTTGAAAATCAATTTCAAGCAAGTGTTAAAAAAATTTTGATCTGACTCAGGAGGTGAGTATATGTCTCATGAATTTCAGGGTTACCTACAACAAAAAGGGATCTTGTCTCAACGGTCTTGTCTCGATACCCCCCAACAAAACGGGATGGTGGAGCTAAAGAATCGTCATTTGCTTGATGTAACGCGCACCTTACTTCTTCAAGCTTCTGTGCCATCCCGATTTTGGATAGAGGCTCTTTCCACAGTTGTATTCTTGATTAATCGTCTTCCTTCTACGGTTATTGATTTTGATTCTCCCTTCTTTCGGCTTTTTAAAATTCAGCCTAATTATAGTGATTTACATACTTTTGGCTTTTTAAAATTCAGCCTAATTATAGTGATTTACCTCCGTTTGTATGTTATGATGTTTTGAGTTACATACTATTCAATGTGCATTTATGGGGTATAGCAACTCTCATAAAGGTTTTGTATGTTATGATGTTTCTAATCACCGTTTTCGAGTTTCTCGGAATGTTACAATTTTTGATAATCAATATATGTTTCATTCTCTTTTTCCTGTCACAAATAATATTGTTATTCTTCCTAATTTTTCTGTGATGCCTCGATCTATAGAACGTTACAAACTAGGAATCACATATGCCAGACAACGCAGAAAACAGGTTCCCACCGCCCCTCTCGACACAGATCCGCCACCTGATCCTGAACCGTTTGAACCACGACGTTCTGGTTGAATATCTAAAGCACTAGATAGATATTCACCAGACAGGTATTATTCCTCACATACTTCTCTGACTGCCTCACTGTCTAGCATATCTATTCCTACTTGTTATGCACAGGCTGTTAAAGACTTGCGCTGGATAAAAGCAATGAATGAGGAGCTTCAGGCCCTTCAAGAGAATTTTACATGGGATATTGTCTCTTGTCCCCCCTGATATCAAACCCATAGGCTGCAAATGTGTGTATTCTGTGAAACTGAATTCTGATGGGTCTCTCAACCGTTTCAAGGCTCGATTGGTTGCCTTAGGAAATAAGCAGGAATATGGAATTGATTATGATGAGACATTTGCGCCGGTTGCCAAAATGACATTTGTTCGTACGATACTCTCTATAGCCGCTTCTAATGGGTGCTCTTCACCAAATGGATGTGAAAAATGAATTTTTTTTCATGGTGACCTGACGGAAGATATCTATATGACTCCTCCTCAAGGCTTATTCTCGTCATCTAAAGGTGTGTGCAAGCTCAAACGCTCCTTATACGGTTTGAAACAAGCACCTAGAGCATGGTATGAAAAATTCTGCTCTACTCTACTTGGGTTCTCCTTTACTCAGAGTCAATATGATTCTTCTCTATTTATTCATCGAACATCTACTGGAATAGTCCTACTTTTTTTATATGTTGATGATATGATTATTACTGGTTCTGATAATGCTTCGATTCAAAGCCTTAAACAACAATTACAAGCATCGTTTCATATGAAAGATCTTGGTAAGTTGCATTATTTTCTTGGTCTTGAGGTTCACTCTACATCCAAGGGTATATTCCTCCATCAACACAAGTATGCCACAAATTTAATTTCTATGGCTGGTCTCCAATCGGCTAATCCACTGGATACTGCTCTTGAGGTTAATGTTAAATATCATTGTGATGATGGTGATATGTTGTCTGATCCCTTCTTGTATTGTCAACTCGTGGTTAGCCTTAATTACTTGACTATTACTCGCCCTGACATATTGTTTGCTGTTCAACAAGTAAGTCAATTCATGCACTCTCCTCGCCACCTTCACTTGGCAGCAGTTCGTCGTATAATTCGTTACTTGAAGGGAAGCTCTCATCGTGGTTTATTCTTTCCTACTGGAGTTGCTCTTAAATTGAGTGTTGTTAGTGATGCCGATTGGGCAGGGTGTCCTGATACTCGATGATCTGTCACTGGTTGGTGCATGTTTCTTAGCTCTTCATTGATCTCATGGAAAAGTAAGAAATAAGCGAGAGTCTCTAAATCTTCTACTAAATCCGAGTATCGTGCCATGTCTGCTGCTTGTTCTGAAATAATTTGGCTTCGTGGTCTTCTGGCTGAACTTGGATTTCCTCAAGTAGCGCCAACTTCACTTTATGCTGACAATACAAGTGACATCCAAATTGTTGCGAATCCTGTTTTTCATGAACGCACCAAACATATTGAAGTTGATTGTCACTCAATCCGTGACACTTATGATGACCGAGTAATATCGCTTCATCATGTCAGTACGCAATTGCAGATTGCAAATATTCTTACCAAGGCTGTTCCGCGTCCACGTCATCAGTTTCTTGTTAGCAAATTGATGCTCATTGACAAGAAGCATCAATTTGAGGGGGGGTGTGAATAAGAATTAGGTAGAAATTGATTTGGTCTCATTAAATATAATTATTTAGTGTAATTACTGATATAGCCTTGTAACTATTATATATACGAGAAATAATAATGAGAAAGGTATCAAGCCAAGAATTATTGACATTGTGTATATTGTTATTTCTCAATGAGCTTCTCCAATTTGTTGATGAGACGGTCATAATTAATGATGATTACTTGGAAAATCTTTTGAGTATCAAAGCAATTTTGAGGGATTTTAAAGTGGTATCAGGGTTAAGTATAAATTTTGACAAAAGTAGTCTTTTTAGTATTAATATCTCCAATTCGAACTTGTAGGCAGCTTATGAGTGTCTAGCTTGCAAAGTTGGTTCCTTGACTTTCAAGTTTCTTAGAATTTCTATTAGAGCTAGCCGTAGAAAGAAGTCAACTTGGACTCCTATTTTGGACAAACTGAGAAGGATACTGTCAGAGTCGCATGGTAGAAATCTCTCTATTGGAGAATGGGTAACCCTCCTAAAAATGGTTTTCAATAATTTTCCTATTTTCTTTTTATCCTTCTTCAAAGCTCCTAAGTCAATTATTCAAGAGATTATAAAGATTCAAAGATCTTTCTTGTGGCGAGGTGTTGAGTCGAAGAGAAAAGTTATCTGGAATAGTTAGGATAACATTTGCAAAACCAAATCCGAAGGAGGTCTTGAAGTCAAGCATGTTGGAAAATTCAATTATGCCCTTCTAAGTAAATGGTCTTGGAGATTGCTAACAAAAAATTATTATAGTTGGTCTGATTTGATGTTTTTCAGGTATGGTAATATCCAATCGCATATTTTGAAGGATGTGTGTTCAGTCAAACGCAAAAAAGACTCGATCTGGTGGCCGGATGTGAAAAGTATGAGTCTGTCCGATTCGAGCAGTAGAAATTGAATCACAGGATCTATGTCCAACAAACTAGGCAACAACATTCGCTCGAGCGAGAAATCCTTTCTGCAAGATGTGGTACGGTACTGTTTGGAGTTGGGACCTCAAGATGCCATAGAATGATTTAAGTGAAGCTGAACACTGGTGCAGTTGAACTAATTGCAGGGCATCATGCTGATGATTGAGCCGAAACAGGACTAGAACGACGATTTCGAGTGGTGGCGTCATAACAATGACTTCTCAGACAAAAATGCTTATATAGTTCTTATTTTGGCGAGTATCAATTGATAAAAATGAATAAACTTTTGTATATGATATATGCAAAACATGTGTAAATTTGCAGTACACAAATATAAATATTTACTTCATGATTATTCAATACATGGATCAATACCTCACAATATTTAAATCTCACAGAAAAATAAAATTGTACATCTACGTGTGGAAAAGAAATTTGTTGAGCAGGCAACAAGCTAGTTTGAAAAAGTAATTGGGATCTATAAGCACTATAATTTTAATGTAAAATTTTGGTTACTGGTGAATGGTGATCTTCTGTACAAGCACACAAACTCACTCATGTAACCAAAGTGGTAAAAAAAACTTTTGGGAGTATATTGTATATATATATTATGCATATAAGATTTAATGTGTTGTTGGTTGGTGTGTTGACTTGTCTTATTGTTGCTACCTTTGTAATTCTTGTTTACAAAGAGGGCAGCATGATATGATTTTGAGCCATTGATCAACACATTTTAGATGGAACATATGTGAACAAGGTAATTGCCTAACTTCTTCTTTGTCTTTGTATTTGGCCAAACATATGCAACATTCCTGTCACCACAACCATAAACACAAAACTATACATTAAACTACATATACATTTTGATTTTATAAAATTAAAAAGAAAATTAAAAAATCTTATAAAATTGTTTAAGATACAAATTTGTTTACAATGTATAAAATTCATTTACAATGTATAAAAATAAGTAAAATATTATGGGTTCAAACTCACACACATGCAATTTGATGTCTCTATATAAATATCAACTAAATTGTTTTAACATGATTTGTAGTTATTTAATAGACAAAATGTCACATATGTCTGATTGACTGATAGTATAAATATAAGTAGACAAAATGTTGAATGTGTTTACGAGTGATAAAATGAACCAGGCCATCAGTTTAACCTACTATTTTAGTATATTGGCTAAAGTTTATGGCCCATTCCTCTATTTTGTCTATTCCTCTAAGTTTCTTTTTGTGTGTTTTGACGGGATAGATACGACTTTTTGCCACTTATAGGTTTTTCTCTAGGCTTTGGCAGAACAGACCAAAACAAGACAGACTTTTTGCCACTTATTAGTTACGATGGATTGTCGTTGTAAATTTTAGGTTTATCTAAATGTCATCTGACTCGGGTCAAAAATAGATCAAAGTAAACACATCATTAGAAGAAAATTCGAACTTGAATCTTAACAATTAAGCAAAATCAAAACCGATTCTTCATTCTAAAGCTAAAAGATAATATGTATGTATCTATCTATGTTACTTACCGGCTCATCGCGGATCAATCTTTCACTGCATTGAGAATCATTGTCCAGATCTAATTTGGTATGCCCAACTTTAAATCTCCAACATGGAAGTTGTGAGATTTGATCATCAGAAGCACCTCTAGAAGAGGATCCCATGTTCATGTCATAACCAAGGAGGATGGTAATGAGTGGAACACAACAACAAAGCAACAAAAATAGAAGAAAAGGAAAAGAGTAACAAATTGCATTCCAAATAAGAAGGATTATGCATAGGATTTGGAGTTTTGGAGCTTGTTGTAATGTTCCAAAACGTGAGTCAAATGACCAAACATTTCCCATCACAAACCATATTGCAAAGAATAGCTCTAGTGAACTTCTGCATTTGCTCATCAAATGTGTGCTCCTATACACACTGCATTGCACAAAAGAATTCATATTAACTAACAAATTAAATATTTTTTAATTAGAAATTTTTCACTTTTTAAATTAGTTTTTAATTGATGTATCTATTTTGAATTGAAATATTTTTTTTGAACAAAAAATATGGCAATTTGGTGAGTCATATCCTTCTCATTTCTTTATCTTCTGCCCTTATCCCATGTGCCATATATGAGGAAACTTAGGCCCACTTCACCTATAGGAAGGGCTTGGGGGAAAAAAATATCACTTTTGTATCTTTGCACTCACTTATCTTTTTATTGATTTATTAAGTAATACAATTCAATTTCAAGAAGACAATTATTAGATTCTTTAATGCATAAGAAACTTGAAGATTCTATCTTGAAAATTCCACTCAGTCTAGATTTAAAAACTCATAATTTAACATGCATAATTTTCAAATTATTTTAAATAATTTTTTATAATAATTTTTTGAGATATATTATTTTAAAAAATATACGAATTTTATTATATTAAAATGATCAATAATGAATATTTAAATTATTAAATATTGAAATTATTTTAATTTATAGCTAGTAAATTTAAAAAATTCTACATTTTTTTTTAAAAAAAATTCTTATCAAAATTATTTTATAAACTACAAAAATGTGTCTAAGTCAACGTGTTTGGTCTTGTATGACCCACTTTTGTTTTTTTTTTTTAAGTTTTCTTTACTCTTTTTCTCCTGAAAATCATGAAAATATGGTTGCTTCATATTTAAGTATCATATTGCAGTCTTCTATTTTTCTTATCATTATATTTGTTTTATTAAAAAAATCATTCATTCCAAAAAATTATAATAAAAAATCAATCATTTAAAAAATTCTTTTGAATGGAAATGGTCTATTTTTAAGTAAGCATTTAAATTGATGTATCTATTTTGAATTGAGTGATTTTCTCAAAAACAAGAATATTTGTCAATTTGGTAAGTCATCTCCTTCCCATTTTCTTATCTTCTGCTCCTATCCCATCCCATGTGCCATATCTGAGGGCCCTTAGGCCCACTTCACCTATAGGAGGGGTTTGAGGAAAAAATAAAATATTACTTTTCTATCCTTAGCACTCACTTATCTTTCTATTAATTTTTTAAAATAATCAATTTTATTTTCAAGAAGATAATTATTAGATTCTTTAATGCATAAGAGAAGATTCTATCTTGAAACTTCCAGTCAGCCTAAATTAAAAAAATCTTCGTTTTAACTCGCAATCTCAACTATGTCAGTTTCATCTGCTTCAACTCGTCATATATATGTTTAAATTTTTTATTGATCTAAATAAGGCGAGTATGTCTATTTGCCATCTCTAAATAAAAAATTACGAACTCAAACTCACCTATATTTATCTCGTCCTGCATCAATCCGTCTTATATATGTGCGAGTTTGGACCGCTTTAAACAGGGCGGGCGAGTATATCTATTTACCACCTCTAAATCGAAAAATTATAAATTCAAACTCGCAACATCTTAATTTTTCATTAATAGATGAATTTTATTCATTAAATTACTAAAAAGAAGAAAAAAAATCATGCTTAACCAATAGAATACCATAAAACAAAACTTCCTAAAATACCTGTTTTCTTCATTGTTTGTTTGTTGTTCAACATCATAAGAAACACCAAGAGCATCATCACCACCACCACCATGACTCAAACCAATTTGACAATACCGAACACAAAGCAACAACAAACTAAGAACACATCCAACATCATATCCCACAACCCACACCCTCATAGGCCTAACAGGCTTCTCACTCTTCGAAACCACCAAAGTAAACGTTGTGCTTGTAATTTGAACCAATAAAGCCACCAACTCCAACATCATCCAAGTCCTAGAATTAAAAGGGTTAGAACCAAGATCAGATCTTGGTCCATTTTGGTAATGAAACACTCTTCTCAAAAAAGTGAACCATCTTGATCTTGATATCCTCATAGCCATTCTTGTCATAAAAGAAGGTTGAGATTGAGATAAAGTTGTTTGAGGCATGTTTTGGATGCTACTAGTACTAGCCATGATGCTATTTTCTCCTATTGCATAGTTTGAAGAAAATGAAACCATGTTGCTTGAACTTGAAATTTGAAGTGACCCTTTTGGTTCTAGATATTCATATCATGAAAACTTCACCATAAGCACAAAAACATGCAAAAAAGATTCAAACTTGTGTCACAAATTGAAAGAAGAAGAAGAAGAAGAGAGTTATATATATGTGTATATAGGTAGAAGTTAGAAGGTGGAGATTGGTATGAAGAGTATGTCAAGGAAGGTAAAGTAAGAATCTCAGATGGTGACCAAGAAAATCGACTAGCTAACTTTACTTTGATTATAAGAGACTCTCTCACAACAAGGTTCTGTTTGGAGGGAAGTTAACCGCTCGCCAACTTCATCTATATAGCTATATTTTCATTTAAGTAAGAGTTGCTCAAAAAGCTGTTTTCAGAGTTTATTAGTCCCAACGCAAACATCTTTATATTTTTAAAAGGTAATCTTTTTTAAAAAGATTTAATATTTGAAGATAGACTAAGAGATCAATTACGTTATTCAAAAAATTTAAAAATTAACTCAAGTTAAAATAATTGAACTGGTTATGTTTGGTTAATGAATCAAAATATAATGTACCAACAATTTTAAAATTAAATCAAAATTAAACTTGAATTAAAATTTGAACTCGAATTGAATCAAAAATAAAAATAAAAAAATACTTAAAATAAGTTTTTTTTTTAAAATTGAAAAAAGTTTAACAACTCAATTCTTTAATAAATAGTTCGATTTTAAAAAAATTATTTTCTAACAGTTTGGTACAGTTCAAAATTTTAAAACGTTGTATTAAATAAATAATTTTGATTCGATTCGTTCTTAGTAAATTTAAATAGTTTGATTCAATTCGAGTGGATTTTTATTATAATTTAATTTGATTCAATTCAATTCAATTTTCTCAGGAAGAATATCATAAATAATGTTACATAAAATCATTTAAAATTATACAGAAAAATTTAATACAACAGTTTTTGCATGAGAATTATGAAACATGAATATCTCAAATATGATTTTAAAACTGGAACAACAATACAAATAATAACTAAAAAAATATAAATAAGTTAAATATAATCACGATGTCGTAATTAGTTTTTGTCGATTTGCATTAGTGGATGAGAATTAAACTATATAATGTTTGAGTATATCTAAAAACTATATTTGTTAATTTGAATTGTTGTTGATCTAGAGATTTGTGGTGTGGTAAGGGTTGCCGACCTAATTCAACCAGCAGCAAAAATATTGTGTCATGTCATGTTTGATAGAATGGTGGGTCCTTTTCTCTTCTCTTCTCTTCTGCGTGTTACAATTTTGAAGCATATATTAGTCACACAAATTTATATTTTGTGGGGTAGGTTCTTTAGATTGTTTTGATTTTATTGTTTAAACTTTAAAGTGTATTGAAGACCGACATCATACTAGGTATTGTTAGTTACTTGTATAGCTCTTTTGATTCATGTTGTGCAGACTATGGATTGAGACAGTTTCATCTTGTTTTATTTTGTCAAAGGACAAAAGTTAAGTACAATTTTTTAGATGTGGTTCTTACGAATATGATTCTCCTTTGCAAAATGGGTTATATGTTTAATTGGTAAGTTAATATTTACAAGACTTACTTGGTTGTATTTTTAGAAGTTGAATAGAGAATGATTCATGTTTCCTTCCAATATTTTAAGAGTTGTTTGAGGAGAACTTTTGAATTTTTTATTTTTAAGGCTAATTATATAAATAAAATAAGTTTAAATAAAATAGAATTACGTTAATTTTTTATTTAATTAAAAACTATTTTAATTGGATATTTACTTTAAACTAACCAAAAAATGTCACAGAAATGGGGCGACCACCGAAAAAGGTTTCTCTGGCACCGGAGGTAATTGTTAGAACAAGATAGGTTCTGCAATACGTCTCTGAATTTTTATGATAGCAATGTGTATGTGAGTATGAACAATTTTGTTATACTAACGTTTGTTTTATTGAGTACTTAACAAACAGGTTATGATTTTGATGAAAAGGCGTGGCCAAAACATCGAAAGCCACCAGGTTTTATTTTCGCGCTACACACGTTCTGATGAGCAGTAGCAACTACTTCAGAAGCAAAAGCATCTGAAGTTATCACTCTGTTACGAAGTCTGAAGAAACCAGTTCTGAAGACCAAGTGCTGAAAGACTCTGAAGACGTGGTTCTGAAGACTTGAAGCTCTGAAGACTCAAATTTCTAAAGACAAAGGATTTTGAAGACCAAGTGCTGAAGACTCTGAATATGTGACTCTGAAGACTTGAAATTCTAAAGAATTCAAAGCTTATTCTCTTTTCTTCCAACTCATGTTGTGAGTCTCTGAAGTTCAAGAAGAAAAGAAGATAATGTTACAATGTAATACGAGGTACAAGGTACAAACGAATGTTTTGTTCCACTATCAAGAAAGGACGAATGTTGTGTACTATCTTTTCTCCCACTACGTTCAAGCCGCCAAACTTCTGGAAGTTCCATAACTGCCCTCCAATAGATATATTATTGTATTGGCTATATAAGGGCTTGAAGACTCAAAGAAGAAGCTACCAATGCACGATCATATTCACTCTGGATAGACTGCTAATAGCTTCATATTTCTTTTAGTCTTAGATTTGAAAAAGCAAAGTTTACATCCAGCTTGTGTAGGAGCATTATATTGTAAACAAACCCTGATCAAAGGTTGTTTGATTGTTCCTAAAGAGACCGAATGAAGGTCAGTAGTCTCGAGAAGTCTAGGATTAAAGAGTCTTAGAGGTTGTTAATCACAGGGGTTGCCTGTGCAAGATTGTTAGTCACTGGCGGTTGCTCGTGCATTGTGGTTAGTCACTCGTGGTAGCTTGTGCAAGGTTAGTCATCGGCGATTTCCCGTGCGATTGTAATCAGTTTGATTATAATGGATTAAGTCCTTGAACGAGAGGCGAAATCACCTCGGAAGGGTGGACAGGACTAGCTTGATATTTTTCAAGTGAACCAGTATAAAAATACAGTGTTCTTTCCTTCTTGCACCTTTTTGTTATTATCAAGAGTAAAAAGTTTGTGGTTTTAAGAAAGGGAATTGTTTTTATTAAAACCACTATATTTTAAAAACCGTATTCAACCCCCCCCCCCCCCCCTTTCTAATGTTTTTCACACCTTCAGTTGGCATCAGAGCTCCGGTTCTGAGTGGTGATAAAGAGTTTGAATCTTTATTAGGCACTTAACAGTGTTCAGTGCCAATCTAGGCTGTGTGAAAAACAATGGTTGAACCCGAAGGAACTCCTACCAACAATGCTACTATTGATAATAGGGATAAAGATCATTATAGTACCAAACCTCCTATGTTTGATGGAGAAAATTTTGATTATGGGAAGGATAGAAGTGAAACATACTTCATGGCATTTGACATTGATCTCTGGGATTTTGTAGCTGATGGCTACAGTTATTTAGTAGATGAAAATGGTGTCAAAATTGCAAGAAGTGCAATGACTGATGATCAGAAGAAGGCTTACAAGAATCCTTTCAAAGTCAGGTCAATCTTGTTATCTGATATTTCTCAGGTTGAGTATGATAAGATCACTAATAAAGGGAATGCAAAGTCCATATCCGATTCTCTTAAAATGACTCATGAAGGAAACACTCAAGTTAAGTAGACAAAGGCTCTTGCCCTAATCCAGAAATATGAGGCCTTCAAGATGGAAGAAGATGAATCTGTGGAAACGATGTTTTCAAGCTTTCAGATTCTTGTTGCATGACTTAAGGTTTTGGACAAAGGTTATTCTACATTAGATCATGTTAAGAAGATTATCAAAAGTCTGCCTAAGAAATGAAGACCAATGGTAACTGCTTTGAAACTATCAAAGGATCTGAACAACACCAGTCTTGAGGAACTGATAAGTTCTTTGAGAAGTCATGAGATCGAGCTTCAAGAAGATGAACCTTAGAGGAGAGGAAAATCTTTGACTCTAAAGTCTAAGTCTAAAAAGACAAAGGCTTTTCAAGCAGAAGAAGAATCAGAAGAAGAAGACTCATGTCAATATGAGATGTCTCTGATATCCAGAAGATTGACTCAGCTATGGAAACATAGAAAGAGCAAGCTTTAAGGATCAAGAAGATCAAAGGAAATAAGTGGATCATCTGGTCAAAGGAGAGATTCTGAACAAGAAGTTATATGTTATGAGTGAAATGAACCTGAACACTACAAGAATGATTGTCCAAAGTTTAGGAAAGAAAACAAGCTTAAGAAGATGTTCAAGGCCAAGAAAGGTCTCATGGAAACATGGGATGATTCTAAATCAGAAAATGAAGATTCTGATGAAGAAAAGGCTAACGTGGCACTCATGGCTGGAGCAAGCACAAATGAATATATATCAGAGAATGTATTGACTATTGATGATGTGTCAGACTCTGATGATAAAGAAGAATGGTTACTCACTATATACAACGAGAAAGGTGTATGTTCCAACATTGGGAACTTAGGCTTGGAGACCTTTTTGCTTTCAAAGATAATCAAAAAGGCAAGATTATTGACTCAGAAACCAAAGCCAATAAGTGTTTGTTGTTAAGGATACCGTAGAAGCTGTAGAAACTAAAAAAACTACAAAATCTAAAACACAAAAAACATACTATGGAAGAATATTTTTTGTAGAATTTGTTGTTGATCCGTCTGATCCTTCAGAACTAAAGAAAGAAAAAAATTAATATTATTTTTTGAGAATGATGTTTGAAGATCTTGTTCAGAAACCAAGAGGTATTTGACACCAGTTGGGTGTTCAGAAACAAGCTCAGTGAAGAAGAGGAACTGAGTTTGAAATGTGTAAAATGGAAAAGTGAAATTCCTTTTGGGATTTCAAGCTAAGCGAAGATCAGAATCCATCCACATATATCAGAAGCCATCACAATCAAAATGTGTCACATTAATCAGAAGCTAGCTTATCAGAACATAAGCCAGCATATCAGAACACTTCTGGAAAAGACCATCATGCATTATGAAGGGAGAAGAGGTAAGCGAAAAGGTATGACAAAAGTTATTTTTTATTCATATCTGTTGTGTTAATACTGTTGTCATTTTATCTTATTCGAAACCTCAGTTTATCAGAAGCTTTTTTGTCAGAAACGTCTCTAATTATAGGGAAATTATTTGATTTCCCAGACTCTGAGTATATTAAATTAGTCCCTTAGCATGATTAATACGTGTAACGTCAGTTATATTTATTATTAATCATATCTAATGATTAAAATCAAAATCATGATCTTCATTTATTACCCCTAATGATTGTATTGTTTTTTATTTCTCTCTCTTCCAAATACTATATGCACACTCACACACAATCGCACTTTTCACTTCCACACATCTTTTGTTAGAAACCCAAAACCCTAAACCCTAGTTCTCTCAATTGTTCACCTGAGTTGAATGCTCAAGGCTGGGAAAACTTCTTTGAGAGGCTTGTTGGACTCGTTTATGAAGCTCTAGTAAGAGATTTATGGAAACGAGCAGAATGTGATGGCTTCTATATTGTGTCTCATGTTTTGGGAAACAAGATTGTTATCACTGAGATATCTGTCTTAAATATGCTAGGAATGACATTCTTGGATAGAGAGCGTGTCTATGGAAAAAAGAAAAAATCAAAATTTGTAAGATATGCTATTCATAGAGAAATCTTCAAGAAATTTTCTCCAGGAAAGAAGGAATATAAAAGTATAAATCTCCATGATAAACTCAGAATCTGGCACAAGATCATTCTAAACTGCATCAATCCAAGAACAGGTTCTGCCGACTACTTCAATGTCGATCAGAAGTATAAGTTGTACTATATCCATTCTCACCAAAATATGAATCTTTTGTCAATTATATTTAACTATCTAAAGGATGCCATCAAGACTACTAGAACAGATGTCATTCAATCTAAGAAGACCAAGAATTACATACCCTTTGGACGTCTGCTGTCTGACGTATTTGTAGAAAGTGGTTTAATGGATTTCTTGATTAAATAAGCTAAATATACAAAAGATATCGTTCCATCCATTGGAGAACCTCTAAATATCAAGCCTGTGAAGAACATGACAATGATCAAGCAATTCCAAATTGCTCCTCCAACACCCCCATCTGAAATTGCTGAGAGAAGAACTCAAGTGGAAAATTATTCTTCTTTCGTTAAAAGGGATAGCCTAGAAGAGATTCTTGAGTACATAGCTATGATGACAAGAGCAGGAGTTGATATATCTTGTGATATACATAAAGATCCAGTTACTACATCAAGTCCTTTAAAACCCGCAAAGGTAAAAGGAAACAAACATCAGAAGGTCCTGAACGCATAATAAAGAAGAAGCATGACAAAGGTCAAGCTTTAAGAACACTCCTTTGGCTACTGATTCATGTAAAACAGCTTATACAGGTAATTCATCTGTTCCTTTGACCTCTGAATCTTTAGATAAGGTTGTTAGTGAGATATCATCCTCCACCATCACTATTCCTATATCTTCAACATCATCCACCTTTCAAACAACCATTTTAGAACTGATTGTTACATCAGTTTCAAATACCTCAACTTTTCTAGCTTCCATTTTTTAACCCAATTTTAAAACTTTACCAGATTCATGAACAACTTCTATATCAACACCTTTTGATCTTGTATCCCTCATAATGGGCTCCACCTCAAACAATCCAAAAACACTTTCATTTCCTTATCTTACTCTTCCCATTCCATTATCACCTATTCATACATACACTTCACTGACTACCACTCCTTTATCTGAAGTATTCCACTCTGCCACATCTCAAAACCTACTTGAATCAACTCCTCAATTGTCTACCAACAATGATTCACCATTGTCCATTCACTATGATCCCTCTTTACCATCATTATCTGAAAGTTCATTTGAAGTTCTTTATGATCAACCTCTTGCTAGAATACTTCCTGAAAGAATCTACTCAACTACATCTGCACCATCCTTTTAAGTACCTTTTGAACTACCATTAAATGGGCCTTACAAAACTTCTGAACTTCTTAATCTAACTGATCAAATAGCTAAAATCCAAACACCTATCAACCAACTCCACCCAAAATTCCCAAAACCTTGGATAAGTTCATTAATATGTTTTATAGAAAGGATAAGAAAAGGATTTCAAAGGTCATAGGAGAAGCTAGCACTAGCATTGATCACTAGACTCTAGATATCTATTGGAAGAATTTCCAGAAATGGATGACATCTGAGTTTGAGAAATTTATGAATTTCTCAAATGCATAAAGGGTTGTGAAAGAGAAAAAAGAAGAAGAAGAAGAAGAAGAAAGAGAAAGGATCATACTCTACAACCTACTTGTTGCTAAGCAGAAAGCTGATGAAGCCATAGCAGCTGAAGAAGCTATACTTTAGGCTCTTCAAGATGATGAAGAGGAGAAGCTTCAAAAAGCTAAAGAAGAAGCCACAAAGGCTAAGGAAGCTGAAGACAAGAAAAAGGAAGATGAAGCTGCTACTATTATTGTTTCTTCTACTGATCCTGTCATTATCCGCTTGGAGAAAGTTGATAATGAAATCAGAGAAGATCAGGCAAGATACAAGAGAGAACAAGAATTTTTCAAGGAAAACTTCATGGCACACATAGGTTTCACTAGGAGCCAGTTTAACCACTGTGTATTCAAATTTCGACCTAGAAATTTGACTTAAGCAATTTTTTGAACACTTTGTGTGCAATCGATTCAAACCAAAATTTTCTTTGAATTTTGTTGATATGAGAAACCAATTACAATCACATTGATTGTAATCAGCTCAACAAAATTGTTTGAAGTATTAGAAAAATAAATAATCTCTATGCATCAATTGCACAATCAACGGTTTAACAATTTACACGTAAACATAAAAGATATATATATATATATATATATATATATATATATATATATATAGAGAGAGAGAGAGAGAGAGAGAGAGAGAGAGAGAGAGAGAGAGAGAGACACACACACACACACAAGAATTTTTTTTAGGCAGTTCCCCCCATCTTCCTTGCTATAAGTATGTCTGCCCCTAATTCTAAAGGAATTGAGATAATGAAAATTTAACCTTTGCAAATGTCGTTTACAAGAGAAAAAGTAGAAATCCAACTCTAAAAATTCTATGGCTGATGTTGATCCTATCTTCCTCTCTTCCCTTGATCTCGAGCTGGGTCAAGTAACCTTATACTTCCAATTTGATCCTCTGATTACCATTACTCCTTCGACAAAACCCTTTTCTTCAAAGCTTTCACTCTGTTGAATCCAAATTAAGAACATACCATGACCTAAGATTACCAAAGTGATCCTCCTGTTACCGTTACTCCTTTAACAGAAACTCCCATTCTTTAAAGCTTTCACTCGGCTGAATCCAAATTGCACAATCTTGTGAAATCCCCCCAAATGAATCTTTGATCGTAGAAGAAAATCCCAGATGGATTTATCTTGAAACCCCCAAAGATCTTTAAACTCAATTGATTACACCATATCCTAATTGCATCTTAACAAACTATCTCTTAGTGACACAACAAAAATGATTATGTGTAGTTTTTCTATGTATGCAATTAGAGAGGATGAAAATGATGAAAATATTTGTATATTTTTGGTATCAATGATGAGAAATAATGCATGAATAACTATAATATGTTTGAGTGTGTGAAATATTAAAACAGAAAGAATAGGGTTGCAAAATTACAAAATTTGACATTTTGAACAGTGAGAGTCGACTCGTTTAAAGTGGGAGTCGACTCCAAATGGACAAAATTTTTTTGAGAAATATACTTCAGTAGAAGTCAACTCATAACACGTGGGAGTCGACTCCTTCGTGTTATGTATCGACATCAAATACCTGGGAGTACTTTACTCATTTTGGAAGAGAAATTATTTTTCAAAAGCTTTCAGTGGGAGTTGACCCACAACTCGAGGGATTCGACTTCTTAGTGTTGTGTGTCGACTCTAAGACCCATATGTATTGACTCCTTTTTGACATAGAGTTTCATTTCAAAAGGCTCTCAATGAGAGTCTACTCCTAACACGAATGAGTCGACTCTAAATATGATTTTTCATGGAAAATGATATTTTTGACATTTTTAACTTGACTAAATGCTTTTGACTTGTTCCCTAAGTTTCATAAGATGAAAATGACACCTAGACATAGAGAGATAAGGTCCAATGTATAAATACTACATATTACATAGTTTTGACATCATTAGAAACAACTAACATAGGATATTGCACTCACATACCCTCCTTATGATGATGGCAAAACATACAATGTATTTGTAATCTTTGATCATACCCCCCCTTAAATATGTGCATCTTCCTTTTATATTATCAACTAAACTTCATTTATCTTGCATATCTTATCACTCTTTGCAACCATCGCGAAAAAAATGGGGACACCCATTTCTGCGACAGTACAACAACCGTCGTAGATTCTAAATTGTGGCTGTTTTAACCGTCGTAACCTGACAAAATAACTGTCGCAATCTGCCAATTTTCTTGTGGTGAAAAGAGGTTGAGCTTTAACAATGCAAAACCATTTTTTAAAACAGGGAGAAAGTGCTAAGATTTAACAATACTAAGTACAAAGTAAAATAGGAGGAAAAAAGAGTGAGTACCTTGACAATTTTAGTCAATACCATTCTCATTCCTTTAGACTTTTTGAAGGATAGAAAAACACTTAGAAAGGGGGGGTTTGAATAAGTGTAGCTTTAAAAACTTGACAGATAAAAATAAATTGCACAGTTATTTTTATCCTGGTTCGTTGTTAACTAAACTACTCCAGTCCACCCCCGCAGAGATGATTTACCTCAACTGAGGATTTAATCCACTAATCGCACGGATTACAATGGTTCTCCACTTAGTCAGCAACTAAGTCTTCCAGAGTCTTCTGATCACACACTGATCACTCCAGGAACAACTGCTTAGATACCCTCTAAGACTTTTCTAGAGTATTCTGATCCACACGATCACTCTAGTTACAACCTGCTTAGATAACCTCTAAGACTTCCTAGAGTATTCTGATCCACACGATCACTCTAGTTCCTTACAACTTAATGTAATCAATTCTAAGAGTATTACAATTGCTTCTTAAAAGCTATAATCACAAACTGTGATATTTCTCTTAACGTTTAAGCTTAATCTCACTAATATATTACAACAGCAATGTAGTGAGCTTTGATGAAGATGAAGATTCTGAGCTTTGAATAGAACAGAGTTTCAGCAAGTTAATATGAGTTGTTTTGTTCAGGATCGTTAACCTTGCTTCTCATCAGAACTTCATATTTATAGGCGTTGGAGAAGATGACCGTTGAGTGCATTTAATGCTTTGCGTGTTCCGTACAGCATCGCATTTAATGTTATACGCTTTTGTCAACTACCTCGAGCCTTGTTCACGCTGTGTCTACTGACGTTGCCTATAATAGCTTTTAACGTTCCTTTTGTCAGTCAGCGTAGCTTGCCACTTGTACTTCCTTCTGATCTGATGTTTGTGAATACAACGTTTGAATATCATCAGAGTCAAACAGCTTGGTGCAAAGCATCTTCTGATCTTCTGACCTTGAGGTGCTTCTGAGCGTGATACCATCAGAACTTCAGTGCTTCTGATCTCATGTTCTTCTGATGCTTCCATAGACCCATGTTCTGATTCTGCTTCGACCATCTTCTGATGTCTTGCCATACCATGTTCTGATGTTGCATGCTGAACCCTTTGAGACAAAGCTTCTGAGCGCTGAATTATGCATACTCTTTATATATTTCCTGAAAAGGAAATTGCATTGGATTAGAGTACCATATTATCTTAAGCAAAATTCATATTATTGTTATCATCAAAACTAAGATAATTGATCAGAACAAATCTTGTTCTAACAATCTCCCCCTTTTTGATGATGACAAAAACATATATAAATGATATGAATTTGCGATCAGAAAGAGCAGACGGCAAAAGACAAATTACACAGCTATAGCATAAGCATATGAATATGTCTCCCCCTGAGATTAACAATCTCCCCCTGAGATAAATAATCTCCCCCTGAAATAAATACTCGAAGAACTTTAATTAAAAGACTTCCCTGATTATTTCGGTAGAGACGATCACATAAGCTTCTGTCTTCAGAGAATTCATAGCTTCTGACTTCTGCTTCCATTGGACAGCTTCAGAACTAGAATTTCTTTAGATCCCTAGAACACTCACAGCTTCTGATTCCTGCTTCCATCTAGGACAGCTTCAGAACTTGAATTTCTTTGATCTTCAGAACATTCACAGCTTCTGATTTCTGCTTCCATTTAGGACAGCTTCAGAACTTGAATTTCTTTGATCTTCAGAACATTCACAGCTTCTGATTTCTGCTTCCATTTAGGACAGCTTCAGAACTTGAGTTTTCTGGATCTTTAGAACATTCACAGCTTCTGATTTCTGCTTCCCTCGGATAGCTTCAGAGCTTTGAATATCTACCAACATCACTTCATGCTAGATTTGTATCAGAACATTGTTGAATGTACCAGAGCATCATCAGAGCATCTCTACATCCTGAAATGTTACAGAACAAAAACTAAACGACAAAAGTCAGCATGAACGAGTCAGAACATAAAATGTATATTTGAACACATGATATGTATCAGAGCCATATAGGCTGAAATAATGTATCAGAGCAAATAGAATTTTGTCAGAGCAAATAGACAAATATGGATCAAATTCTATTATCAGTGCTTCTGATTCATTCTTCTTTCTTGCTTCTGATTTCTGAAGCTTGACAGCACTCAGCTTGCTTCAGTTTCCATGAGTTTATTCTTTTTACAGAATAACACTTCTTATGGTTTTGCTTCTTGTGTTTGCTTTGAAGATTCTCTTCACTTCTTTATACCTGCAAAACACTTAAACTATATAGAACTTGCAGTTCTTGTTAGAAAATGTGTGGGAGCTTTACCCAGCAACTGATAGATTAATCAAATCATTTAACTGATAGATTAATCAAATCATTTATCATTTATCTTCTCCCCCTTTTTGTCATAACATCAAAAAGAATATTTCAAAAGATTCTGATGAATAAAACGACAAATAAAATCACTGGAATGTAAAAACAAAGAAACTTTTCATTGATAATCAAAAGATATTACAAAAGGTTCCTATGTTTAACAAGATGAGAAACATTCCTAGCAAATACATAAAAAGTCATTCCAAGAGGAAATGACTACAAAAATTAAAAACAAAACCCTAGCAAGACACATTCTGTGTCAACCCATCAAGAATCCCCGTGGTCTTCTTGTCTTCCAGACTAGAACCTCCACTGTAGGAGAGATTCAAGAGACCAAAGAGGAAGAGAGGGACAGTTCACAGACAGAGAACTGTTGTTGCAAACGGGGCTTTCCCTTAACATAGAAGTTAAGAATATCATTCTTAACCTCTTCCCATAACTCAAGAAAGTCTTCTGTCTTTGGGTGAAAGTTGATAACAACATCAAAGAAGAGGTCTGACTTGAGAGGTATTAGGAGAGCCATCCCGAGATATACAGAGATCTGCCGCCTTTGAGTCATAGATCTTCAACAGGCTTAGAGCATGATTAAGAGATCCAGACAAAGGATTCAAGATGAACGCTAGGTTTGAACTAGGATTTTTAAAAGAAAGAAAAACTTTGTTTGAGCAAGAGAAGAAAACGGAAGAGAGAGAGAAAAACTTGATGAGGAATGCAAAGAGATAGAGAAGGAGAACACAGACAGAGTGTAATAGAGAAAATATAAGAGGGAAGGAGAAGCGTTTGAAGAGTATTTAAAAGAAAATAAAATGAAACAAATGATGGATAGCATTTAATGTTACGTGACATGAGGAGAGATAATAAAGACAAATGAGGTGACTAGCACAGTTACCTATGGTTGGCGTCCCTTCAACTGCACGCGCGTTTATCCATGAACAGTAACGACAGGTTTACCATCCCGAGATAAAACGTTACAGCTGTTTTGCTTTAAAAGAGGTTCTGAATCAACTTAGACAATGAAACGTTAGTAATAGCCGAATCATAATTTCTAAAAGATTTCAATCAGAACTTCTGATAAAAAAATCCACATTCATTTCAGAAGATACTCATACGTAAGAACTTCTCATCTTCTCATTCTGGGCATAAATCCATACTGATGTTCTTCAGAATGAACTTAAACCTATCTTCAGCCAGGGGTTTTGTAAAGATATCAGCCCATTGATGGTCTGTATCAACAAAGTTTAAAGATATAACACCCTTCTGAACATAGTCCCTTATGAAATGATGTTTAATCTCAATATGTTTAGCCTTTGAATGAAGAATAGGATTCTTAGATAAACATATAGCAGAAGTATTATCACAGAATATAGGAATGTTACTCTCATATATCTGATAATCTTCTAACTGACTCTTCATCCAGAGCATCTGTGTACTGCAACCAGCAGCAGCGACATATTCTGCTTCTGTTGTTGATAGAGCAATAGTTGCTTGCTTCTTGCTATACCAGGAGATCAAATGACTTCCAAGAAATTGGCAACTTCCTGAAGTACTTTTTCTTTCAATTCTGTCTCCAGCATAGTCAGCATCGCAGAATCCTACTAAGTTGTATTCTTTAGATTTTCTGTAAACTAAGCCAACATTAGTAGTACCTTTCAGATACCTTAGAATTCTCTTAACAGCAGTTAAATGAGATTCTCTAGGATCTGATTGGAATCTAGCACACAAACAAACACTGAACAGAATGTCAGGTCTAGAAGCAGTCAAATATAGAAGAGATCCAATCATGCCTCTGTATAACTTCTGATCTACCTTCTTACTTACCTCATCCTTACCTAGGATGCATGTTGGATGCATAGGAGTTTTGGCTTCTTTGCAGTCTAGAAGATTAAACTTCTTCAGAAGTTCCTTCACATACTTGGTTTGGTGAACATACGTTCCTTCTGATGTTTGATTTATTTGTATTCCAAGGAAATACTTGAGTTCTCCCATCATGCTCATTTCAAACTCAGCCTGCATAGACTCAGCAAACTCCTTTCCAAGTGTAGCATTAGATGTTCCAAAAATAATATCATCTACATATATTTGACAAATTAAAATATCCCTTTTAAAGGTTTTACAAAAGAGAGTAGTGTCCACTTTTCCTCTAGTGAAACCATTATCCAGAAGGAAAGAACTTAAGCGTTCATACCAAGCTCTGGGAGCTTGTTTCAATCCATACAACGATTTCTTTAGTTTAAAAACATGATTAGGAGACATAGAGTCTTCAAAACCAGGAGGTTGATGGACATAAACTTCTTCATCTATATAACCATTTAAGAAGGCACTCTTAACATCCATCTGATAAAGAGTGATGTTATGTTGAGTGGCAAATGAAATTAATAGACGAATAGATTCTAACCTGGCCACTGGTGCAAAGGTTTATGTATAGTCAATCCCTTCTTGCTGACTATAACCCTGAGCCACCAGTCTGGCTTTGTTCCTTACCACTTCACCTTTCTCACTGAGCTTGTTTCTGAAGACCCATTTTGTACCGATTATATTGAATCCATCTGGTCTAGGAACAAGATCCCAAACATCATTCCTTGTAAACTGATTCAGTTCTTCTTGCATAGCAATTATCCAGTCTGGATCTTCTAGAGCATGATCAACAGAAGTTGGCTCGATCAAAGATACAAGGCCTAATTGACAGTCTGCATTGTTCTTAAGGAATGCTCTTGTTCTGATTGGATCATCCTTCTTTCCAAGAATGACATCTTCTGAATGATCAGAGATGAGTCTGGATGATCTTCTGACAGATGGTTCTTCAGAAATGCTTAGATTCTCCAGAGAAGCTGATACTTGATTTTCAGATTCTTTGCTTCTGAGAAGCTCTGCTTCTGATGCGTTGCTTCTTGGCTCAACAACTTCTGATATATCAATATCACAATCTGCAAAATTATCAAACTGCTTTGGTTTTTCAGAACCAAGCTTATCATCAAACCTGATATTGATTGATTCTTCTACAATCAATGTTTCAGTATTGTATACTCTGTAGCCTTTTGAGCGTTCAGAATATCCAAGAAGGAAACATTTTTGTGCTTTGGAATCAAATTTACCAAGATGATCTTTAGTGTTCAGAATAAAGCATACACATCCAAAAGGATGGAAATATGAAATGTTGGGCTTTTTATTCTTCCACAATTCATAAGGAGTCTTATTTAGAATAGGTCTGATAGAGATTCTATTCTGAATATAGCATGCAGTGTTTATTGCTTCTGCCCAGAAATGCTTAGCCATATTGGTTTCATTGATCATGGTTCTGGCCATTTCTTGCAGAGTCCTATTCTTTCGTTCTACAACTCCATTTTGCTGTGGAGTTCTAGGACAAGAGAAATCATGGGCAATACCATTTTCTTTGAAGAATTCTTCAAAGGATCTGTTCTCAAATTCACCACCATGATCACTTCTAACCTTTATGATTTTACACTCTTTTTCAGATTGAATCTGAATGCAGAAATCAAAGAACACTGAATGAGACTCATCCTTGTGTTTCAAGAATTTTACCCACGTCCAGCGGCTATAATCATCTACGATGACTAATCCATATTTCTTCCCTCTGACAGATGCTGTTTTGACTGGGCCAAACAGATCAATGTGCAAGAGTTCTAATGGCCTTGAGGTAGAAACAACATTCTTGGACTTGAATGCAGGTTTGGAGAACTTGCCCTTCTGACATGCTTCACAAAGAGCATCTGATTTGAATTTCAGATTAGGGAGTCCTCTAACAAGATCCAGTTTGTTAATCTGAGAAATCTTTCTCAAACTAGCATGACCTAATCTTCTGTGCCAGACCCACTGCTCTTCAGAAACAGACATAAGACAAGTCACCTTCTGACTCATAAGATCTTGCAGATCTGTCTTATAAATGTTGTTCTTCCTCTTGCCTGTAAATAGGATTGAGCCATCCTTCTGATTTACAGCCTTGCAAGACTTTTGATTAAAGATTATATCATAACCATTGTCACTCAATTGACTGATAGATAAGAGGTTATGTGTTAATCCTTCTACAAGAAGTACATTAGAAATGGAAGGAGAGTTACCAGACTTTATAGTTACAGAGCCAATTATCTTGCCCTTCTGATCTCCTCCAAACTTGACTTCTCCTCCAGACTTAAGCACCAGGTCTTGGAACATAGACCTTCTTCCTGTCATGTGTCGTGAGTATCCAGAGTCCAGGTACCACGACATGTTGTGCTTTGTCCTTTTTGCAGCCAAGGATATCTGCAATAGGAATAATCTTATCCTTAGGTACCCACATTTTCTTGGGTCCTTTCTTGTTAGATTTTCTCAAGTTCTGATTGAACTTGGGTTTAACATTGTAAGCAATAGGAGGAACAGCATGATAATTTTTAATGTGAGTTTCATGATATTTCCTATGTTGTGTCACATGCTTTTTGGTGTGTGTTATGTGAAAACTTTGAGCATGTGAAGTGTGCCTAATATCATGGGAGTGGCCATACTTGAACTGATCATACAATGGCTTGTATGTGAATTTCATTTCATCAACAGGTTCAAGTTTGTATGGGGTTTCACCCTCAAAACCAATGCCGACTCTTTTGTTTCCAGACACAGCATATATCATAGAAGCTAGCTGACTTCTGCCAATACTTCTAGATAAGAACTTCCTGAAACTTAAATCATATTCTTTCAGAATATGGTTTAGACTAGGAGTGGATTTTTCTGAATCAGAAGGAGATCCAACATTATTGGATAATTTTAAAAGTTTTTCTTTTAATTCAGAATTCTCCAACTCAAGCTTCTTTGTTTCAAATTCAAATAGCTTTTTCAGCTCTTTGTATTTGAGACTAATCTGAGACTTGAATTTCAGAAGTTCAGTTAGACCGGAAACTAACTCATCTCTAGTAAGTTCAGAAAATACCTCTTCAGAGTCTGATTCTGATGTAGATTCTGATCCGTCATCTTCTGTCGCCATCAGCGCACAGTTAGCCTGCTCATCTTTAGAGTCTGAATCATCTTCTGACTCATCCCAGGTTGCCATAAGACCTTTCTTCTTATGAAACTTCTTCTTGGGGTTTTCCTTCTGAAATTTTGGACATTCATTCTTGAAGTGTCCAGGCTCATTGCATTCATAGCACATGACCTTCTTCTTGTCAAATCTTCTGTCATCAGAAGATTCTCCACGTTCAAATTTCTTTGAACTTCTGACGCCTCTGAACTTCCTTTGCTTGTTCTTCCAGAGTTGATTTAGCCTTCTGGAGATCAAGGACAGTTCATCTTCTTCTTCAGATTCTGATTCTTCAGGATCTTCTTCTCTAGCCTGAAAAGCGTTAGTGCATTTCTTGATATTGGATTTTAATGCAATAGACTTACCTTTCTTTTGAGGCTCATTTGCGTCCAGCTCTATTTCATGGCTTCTCAAGGCACTGATAAGCTCTTCCAGAGAAACTTCATTCAGATTCTTTGCAATCTTGAATGCAGTCACCATAGGACCCCATCTTCTGGGTAAGCTTCTGATGATCTTCTTTACGTGATCAGCCTTGGTGTATCCCTTGTCAAGAACTCTCAATCCAGCAGTAAGAGTTTGAAATCTTGAAAACATCTTTTCAATGTCTTCATCATCCTCCATCTTGAAGGCTTCATACTTCTGGATTAAAGCGAGAGCTTTAGTCTCCTTGACTTGAGCATTTCCTTCATGAGTCATTTTCAAAGACTCATATATGTCATAGGCCGTTTCCCTGTTAGATATCTTCTCATACTCAGCATGAGAGATAGCATTCAGCAAAACAGTTCTGCATTTATGATGATTCCTGAAAAGCTTCTTCTGATCATCACTCATTTCTTGCCTTGTCAGCTTTACGCCACTGGCATTTACTGGATGTTTGTAACCATCCATCAGAAGATCCCATAGATCACCATCTAGACCAAGAAAGTAACTTTCCAGTTTATCTTTCCAGTATTCAAAGTTTTCACCATCAAATACCGGCGGTCTAGTATAACCATTGTTACCGTTGTGTTGCTCAGCAGAGCCAGATGTAGATGCAGGTGTAGACTTTGCAGTTTCATCAGCCATCTTTTACTGAAGCGTTTTTCTCTTCCTGAATCTTTTCTAAACACGGTTAAGTGCTTGCACCTTAGAACCGGCGCTCTGATGCCAATTGAAGGATAGAAAAACACTTAGAAAGGGGGGGTTTGAATAAGTGTAGCTTTAAAAACTTGACAGATAAAAATAAATTGCACAGTTATTTTTATCCTGGTTCGTTGTTAACTAAACTACTCCAGTCCACCCCCGCAGAGATGATTTACCTCAACTGAGGATTTAATCCACTAATCGCACGGATTACAATGGTTCTCCACTTAGTCAGCAAATAAGTCTTCCAGAGTCTTCTGATCACACACTGATCACTCCAGGAACAACTGCTTAGATACCCTCTAAGACTTTTCTAGAGTATTCTGATCCACACGATCACTCTAGTTACAACCTGCTTAGATAACCTCTAAGACTTCCTAGAGTATTCTGATCCACACGATCACTCTAGTTCCTTACAACTTAATGTAATCAATTCTAAGAGTATTACAATTGCTTCTTAAAAGCTATAATCACAAACTGTGATATTTCTCTTAACGTTTAAGCTTAATCTCACTAATATATTACAACAGCAATGTAGTGAGCTTTGATGAAGATGAAGATTCTGAGCTTTGAATAGAACAGAGTTTCAGCAAGTTAATATGAGTTGTTTTGTTCAGGATCGTTAACCTTGCTTCTCATCAGAACTTCATATTTATAGGCGTTGGAGAAGATGACCGTTGAGTGCATTTAATGCTTTGCGTGTTCCGTACAGCATCGCATTTAATGTTATACGCTTTTGTCAACTACCTCGAGCCTTGTTCACGCTGTGTCTACTGACGTTGCCTATAATAGCTTTTAACGTTCCTTTTGTCAGTCAGCGTAGCTTGCCACTTGTACTTCCTTCTGATCTGATGTTTGTGAATACAACGTTTGAATATCATCAGAGTCAAACAGCTTGGTGCAAAGCATCTTCTGATCTTCTGACCTTGAAGTGCTTCTGAGCGTGATACCATCAGAACTTCAGTGCTTCTGATCTCATGTTCTTCTGATGCTTCCATAGACCCATGTTCTGATTCTTCTTCGACCATCTTCTGATGTCTTGCCAGACCATGTTCTGATGTTGCATGCTGAACCCTTTGAGACAAAGCTTCTGAGCGCTGAATTATGCATACTCTTTATATATTTCCTGAAAAGGAAATTGCATTGGATTAGAGTACCATATTATCTTAAGCAAAATTCATATTATTGTTATCATCAAAACTAAGATAATTGATCAGAACAAATCTTGTTCTAACACTTTTAGCATCACTGAGGAACTAAACATCTCAAGCAATCATTAAGGTTAAGTATCCGAGTGGTGTGTGAGACATACCATGTGTTTCATGGATACAAACAAAGTGAGAGTTAAGTATAAACAAAGATATCAATGTATATGCTTAAGTATAAAAGGGTTATGAATAAAATATATGACATACCTCAAGATCATATCATGTATGTATGAGTATGATGTATGATGGATGGATAAATATCTCATGAATGTAGGGTTAGTAGATAATATGTATAAATACAAAGGTAATAACATAACCTAAATGTAAAGGTACAAAGATGTGAATCAACTAGCATATGTACAAGTGGATAATCAAAGAGATCATGGCAATCAAGTTAATATCGACATGGTATTGCATTGAAATCAAAAGATCAAAGGATCTTGGATTAGCGTTTTAGTATGTACACTAACCTAAACCTAATCATTTAAAAGTTTAAATAAAACCCTAGGTGAATCAACTAAGGGATCATGTTTTTCTTTTCAAGATTGACTTATCTTAACCCTAATTGATTCACTTAAATATGTACAAGCTATTTGGTGAGAATTCATTTGAAAATGTGGCCTTTTAAAGGCATAAAACATAACATTTTGATTTAATTAAAAAGGTTTTTAATAAATATTAATTTTGTGATTTTAAAATATTTCATAAAATATGTCACTTAGAAGTTGTGAAATAAAACAAATAAAACAAGTCATAAAAAATAATGTTTTGGCCTTGGGAGGACTTGAACCCACGCCCTTGTCTTCACAAGTGAAAAGATTTACCACTGGGCCAAGCGCCCATGGTGATAGAGTAATGATCTTAAGAAAATAAATATGAAAACAAGCCCGGAATGCATTAAATAAAAAATATCACAAAAGTATAGGGCAAGGGGGATTCGAACCCTAGACCTTGGATATGGAAAGTGACTAAAGGCGCGTGTTCTACCACTGGGGTGGCTATACATTCGTTTACTAAAACGCAAACCATTAATTATATTTTAAAACAAGTTTCAGAGTCAAAAATGAAATTAAATGGTATATACAAATGATAAATGCTAACTAATATGGGGTTAATGATCCTTACATGATTCTAAACAAAATGGTATCAAGTTTTAATCAAAAGGAGACAAAAATAAAGGAGTTCAAGTTTTGAAAGCTTACCTCTAAAGTGGAAATTGAAAACTGGATTTGAGCACCTCTTGAAGTGTTGTGATGATTTGAATAGCTTCACCGAACCCCCAGAAAGCTTTTGCAATGCCTACTTTAGATTGGAAGTACCTCAATCTTTCTGGAAAAATCAAGTTGCAGTGTTGAACAAATGAGATTATAAGATTTATGTGTTTCAGTGATGATTGGATGCATACATAAGTGTTTATATGCTATATGGGATGTGTTTGGATGATTAGTTTGCAAATAAATTTCAAGGAGGGGGAAATTCGGAAGTTTGGGTTTGAGAGCTTGCAACAATGGTGTTTTTGTGCAAATTCTGGTTTGTGGAGCTCTAAGGCTTTCCTCTCTATTTATAGAGGTTACAAATGGCTCATGTGACTTGTAGAAATCAACTTCAGTTCATATGGAATGGTAGTTTGATCAATTGGTTTCTACAAGTTTCAAAAATGTGGCTTGCTTCATGATGAAGAAAGGAGTGGTTGAAGGAAGGTGATCTTTTTGGAAATGGATATGAAGCTTTTTGCAATTTCATCCATAAATGGTATAATTGAATGGACAATGCCTCTAACAGTTGTGTAATGCATGAAGAGTTAGTGTAATTCTCAGATTATGGAGAGACTTAGAGGTAATTGCTTTTGATAATCACTTTTTCGATCACCAAACCACCCCCCCTTATTTCGATTTTGCATTTAGTTAATAAAATCAAGAATCCTTGCGATACGACTCGAGCCATTGTCGCTGTACTACGTTCTAAAAATAACTCGTTTTGATCCGTGCGCGACAGCGGATCAAATTGGCGCTGTTGCCGGGGATTCTTGTGAATATTAACTGATATTAGAGTCTTAGGTGTAGTGTTTGTGCGTTTTGGCCATAGGTTCCTCGCGGTTTCGGCCATAACGCCTCTAGAGTCGAAAAAAATCGGTTTTTGGGAAAATTTCACCGTTTCGAAAATCTGTCCCGACAGTTAGGTGTGAAAAAAATTCCGAAAAAAATACCAAAATTCTATTTTTACGTCATTAGATTATTTTCGGTGTAAGTTTATTTTTTTGAATTATTTTTAATCGATTTGCTTCATTGTGTTTGTTTTAGGGACATAGTTGGCATTTTCACGATTGTTGCTGCGTTTGCTGTGCACTAGTCCTGGCTACTAGGTCTTCCTGTCCTGAACTTGTTGCTTTTGATCCTGAGGTAGAGAGAACCTTGCACACACTTCGTAGAGCAGGCCAGGCTAGCAATAGTTCACCTTCACCGACCATAGTTGAGTCTGATTCTGAGTCTGATTATTTGCATAATTTGTTTGATTCTGATTCTGAACTTGCTTTTGAAATGGCTGAAAATAGAACTCTAAGGCAACTTGAAGCCCCTGATGTTAATTATAATGGCTTGTGTATTGAATATGATGTTGTGGCTGTTCCTTTTGAATTAAAATCGGGTTTAATACACTTGTTGCCAAAGTTTAATGGTCTTGCAGGTGAGGATCCACACAAACATTTGAAGGAATTCCAGGTGGTGTGCTCTACACCATTGAAGCCCGAAGGTATCACTGAAGATCATATCAAACTTCGTGCTTTTCCTTTTTCTTTGCAGGGTGCAGCGAAGGACTGGATATATGATCTCGAACCGAATTCAATCACAAGCTGGAATGCTCTGAAGAGAGTGTTCTTGGAGCGATATTTTCCTGCATCTAGAGCTGCTTCAATCCGAAAAGAGATTTGTGGCATTAGACAAGACAACGAGTCATTGGCTGAATACTGGGATAGGTTCAAGAAGTTGGTTTCAAGCTGCCCTCAACATCAGATTACCGAGCAACTTCTCATTCAGTACTTTTATGAGGGGTTGTTACCTATGGATAGAAACATTCTTGATGCTGCTAGTGGTGGAGCACTTGTTGACAAAACTCCAGCTGCTGCCAGGGCCCTCATTGAAAATATGTCCCTAAATTCCCAGCAGTTCACCACTCGAACCAATTCTGTCCAAACCAAGGGTGTACATCAAATTCAAGGTTCCTCGAACAGAGCTTTAGAAACCAGACTTGATGAGCTGACCGCTCTAGTCAAACAACTTGCA
Organism: Vicia villosa; assembly: GCF_029867415.1. Classification (NCBI taxonomy): domain Eukaryota; kingdom Viridiplantae; phylum Streptophyta; class Magnoliopsida; order Fabales; family Fabaceae; genus Vicia; species Vicia villosa. The sequence continues at coordinate 202,792 of NW_026705145.1, read as the reverse complement.
GTAGCGAAACCTCAAACATCAACTGTATGTGGCATTTGTACAGCTCATGATCATCCCACTGATACTTGTCCTCTTCTGAAAGATGATACTGTTACCGAGCTGCCTCAAGCTTATGCAGCCAACCTTTACAACCAGAACAGGTACAACAACACTCCTGACTTGTCCACCAACAAATATCACCCCAATTGGAGGAATCATCCCAACCTTCGATATGGAAATCAGCAGCCTTCCCAACAACAGCTCACCGTTCCATTACCCCAGCCACATCACACTCCTCCAGCTACCACTTCCGGACCATCCTTGGAAGATCTTGTTAAACAAATGGCCGTGAACAACCTTCAGTTTCAACAAAGAACCGACACTAGCATTCAGACCTTGACCACACAGATGGGACAACTTGCTACTCAAATAAATAATATGCAAGCTCAAGGTTCGAACCAACTTCCAGCACAAACTGTTGTCAATCCGAATGGTAATGCTAATGTGAGCGCTATTTCTTTGAGATCCGGAAAGGTTACAGAACCAGCCCCTGAAAAAAATAAAAAAATCATTGAGGTAACTTCTGAACTTTCTTCTTCTGAACCTCCTCCAGCTGAGCTTTCTTCTCCTTCTTCTGTTGTGGTTGGAACTGAAAAAAATAAAGAAAATGAGTATGTGCCACCAGTTCCTTTCCCACATAGAGTTCTGAAAAATAAAATAATTGAGGAGGGAGACAAAGAAAAAGAAATTCTGGATATGTTTAGGAAAGTAGCGGTAAACATTCCGCTTCTTGATGTGATTAAGCAAGTTCCAAGGTATGCAAAGTTTCTGAAGGATTTGTGTACAAACAAGAGAAAAGTAAAAGGAAGTGACAGAGTCAACTTGGGAAGAAGCATCTCTGCTTTCATTCATCCCGAACAAAGTGTTTCGGCCATCTCTCAGGTCTTGCCACAAAAGTGCAAAGACCCGGGAACTTTTACTATTCCTTGTAACATCGGGGATAAGAAATTTGATAATTGTTTGCTTGATTTAGGAGCGGGCATTAATGTTATGCCTACTTCTATTTATAATAACCTTTGTCTTGGTCCCATGCAGCATACAGGTTTAATCGTTCAACTGGCGAACAGGAGCAATGCACGTCCCACCGGCATAGTGGAAGACGTCCTCGTTCAAGTTAACGATTTAATTTTTCCTGCAGATTTTTACATTCTGGACATGGAAGGAGAAACTAAGTCAAGCAGAGCTCCCATCATCTTAGGCAGACCGTTCATGAAAACGGCGAAGACAAAAGTTGATGTTGATGATGGAACCATGTCCATGGAATTTGGTGACATCGTCGCAAAATTTAATATCTTCGATGCCATGAAACACCCTGTGGAGGAACATTCGGTTTTTAACATTGAGTTGATTTCTGAATTAGTTGAGGAGAGTTGTTCTGAATTATTTTCACTTGATTTTCCATCTCTCTCTGATTTTGATGATAATTATTCATGTCCTGACTGCACTGACACTAACGTTTGTGCCCTTTGTGCTGAGATTGATGCTTCCTTGCAGCCTGATACATTTCCTACAGGTGAAGTTGTTACCGATGAGGCTATTTTTGCCGTCGATGCTCTTGACATCCCGGCTGCCCCAAGCCTTCCATCCATCATTCAGCCCCCGTCCTTAGAGCTAAAAGAGCTCCCTCGGAACCTGAAATATGCTTACTTGGAGCATAATGAAAAACTTCCTGTTATTATCTCTTCTAACCTTGATTTCAATCAAGAAGACAGACTTTTGCAGGTATTGAAGAGGCACAAGAAAGCAATCGGGTGGACATTAGCCGACCTTCCAGGTATTAGTCCTTCGATGTGCATGCACAGGATTTTACTTGAGGATGGAGCGAAAACAGTAAGGCAGCCCCAAAGGAGGCTTAATCCTTTGATTCTTGATGTTGTAAAGAAAGAGGTAACCAAACTCTTGCAAGCAGGTATCATTTATCCTATCTCTGACAGTAAGTGGGTAAGTCCAGTGCAGGTTGTACCTAAGAAATCTCGACTCATAGTGGTAAAAAATGAAAAGAATGAACTTGTTCCCACTAGAGTCCAGAACAGCTGGAGAGTTTGCATTGATTACAGGAGACTGAACCAGGCTACTAGAAAGGATCACTTTCCTTTGCCGTTCATTAACCAGATGCTTGAACGGCTAGCTTGTAAATCACATTATTGTTTTCTTGATGGTTTTTCAGGTTACTTTCAGATTCATATTGCACCTGAAGATCAAGAAAAGACCACTTTCACGTGTCCATTCGGTACATTTGCTTACAGGAAGATGCCTTTTGGCCTTTGCAATGCTCCTGGCACTTTCCAACGATGCATGATGAGTATTTTCTCTGATTTTATTGAAAATTGCATGGAAGTGTTTATGGATGACTTCACTGTTTATGGTTCTTCTTTTGATGCATGCTTGAACAGTTTAAGCTTGATTTTAGAAAGATGCATCGAGACTAACCTTGTGTTGAATTATGAAAAGTGTCATTTTATGGTTGAGCAGGGAATTGTTCTTGGTCATATTATTTCTGAAAAAGGAATTTCTGTTGACCCTGCTAAGATTGATGTGATTTCTACATTGCCTTACCCTTCTTGCATTCGCGAGATTCGTTCTTTTCTTGGTCATGCAGGTTTTTACAGGCGTTTCATCAAGGATTTCAGCAAGATAGCTCTTCCGCTGTCGAACTTGTTGAAGAATGACGTCACTTTTGATTTTGATGACAAATGCAAACAAGCGTTTGACTTCTTGAAGAAAGCATTGACCTCCGCTCCCATCATTCAGCCCCCTGATTGGACACTTCCTTTTGAGCTTATGTGTGATGCTTCTAATTATGCAGTTGGGGCTGTCCTTGCACAAAGAGTTGACAAGGCTGCCCATGTTATTTACTATGCTTCTAGGACTTTAGATTCCGCACAGTCTAATTACACTACCACTGAAAAAGAACTGCTAGTTATTGTTTTTGCTCTTGACAAATTCAGATCTTATTTGCTAGGTTCCAAGGTTGTTGTTTTTACTGACCATGCAGCTTTAAAGTACTTGCTGAAGAAGCCGGATGCAAAGCCGAGATTGATTCGGTGGATGTTGCTGCTCCAAGAGTTTAATGTTGAGATTAAAGACAAAAGTGGAGCTGAGAACTTAGTGGCTGACCACTTGAGCAGGATAGAGAGAGATGAAGATCCTTTTCCTATTAAGGATGACTTTCCTGATGAGCAGTTGTTTCTTTTGCATGGGATTACACCTTGGTTTGCTGACATTGTTAATTTTCTTGTTGCTGGTGTTTTTCCTACAGGTGCATCTAGATCACAGGTTCACAAGCTCAAGAGTGATGCCAAATATTATGTTTGGGATGATCCATATCTATGGAAGTTTGGTAGTGATCAGGTAATCAGGAGATGTGTCCCCGACAATGAGATTGAATCTATTTTAAAATTTTCTCATGCATCTCAAGTCGGCGGACACTTCGGTCCTCAAAGGACTGCAAGAAAAGTCCTTGATTCAGGCTTCTATTGGCCAACTATTTTTAAGGACGCTTTTGAGATTCATCGCACTTGTAAAGAGTGCCAGATAGCAGGTACCAACATCACTCGCAAGAGTGAAATGCCTCAGCAGCCTATGCTTTTCTGTGAGGTATTTGATGTATGGGGAATTGATTTCATGGGTCCTTTTCCTGTATCATTTGGTTTCCTTTACATTTTACTTGCTGTCGATTATGTTTCAAAGTGGGTGGAAGCTATCCCCACTAGACTAATGATTCTAAAGTTGTTGCAGAGTTTGTCAGGTCTAATATCTTTTGCAGGTTTGGAATACCGCGAGCTATCATAAGTGACCAAGGCACTCATTTCTGTAACCGCACCATGGAAGCCTTACTCCGAAAGTATGGAGTTGTGCACAGAGTCTCTACTGCATATCACCCACAGACTAATGGGCAAGCTGAGATCTCCAACAGGGAGATCAAACAGGTTTTAGAGAAAATGGTGCAGCCAAACAGGAAAGACTGGAGCCGTCGTCTAGAAGACGCACTTTAGGCTCAAAGGACAGCTTTCAAGACACCCATTGGGATGTCTCCTTATCGACTTGTTTTTGGTAAGGCATGTCATCTTCCTGTTGAGATAAAACACCGTGCTTTTTGGGCGGTGAAGAGTTGTAATTTGGAGATGCAACAAGCAGGTATTGAAAGAAAACTCCAATTGCAACAGTTGGAAGAGCTTAGATTAGAGGCTTATGAGAGCTCTAGGATTTATAAAGAAAAAACTAAGCACTTTCATGATAAAATGATTTCTAGGAAGGAATTTTCTGTGGGCCAACAGGTTTTACTGTTTAACTCCCGCCGTAAGCTAATGGTTGGGAAACTTCGATCCAAATGGATTGGCCCCTTTGTTGTTACTAATGTTTTCCCTCATGGTGCAGTAGAAATAAAAAGTGCAGGTACTGACAAAGTCTTCAAGGTTAACGGGCAGCGGCTGAAGTTATTCCATGAAAGTTCGGTGCCTGAAAATGTCAGCATAGAGGAGCTTTCTTTAGAAGCACCTGACTACACTGCAACTTGATCAGGGAGTCCTTCTTTCCTTCTCTCTACTTTATTAGTAATGTCCTTTCATTGAGGACAATGCTTAGTTTAAGTGTGGGGGAGGAAATTGTGTGTTTTATTTGTTTTTTTTGTTTTTGTTTGTTTAATTTCAATAAAAAAATGCATCTTCTTGAAAGTTTTAGGCTACACGCTGATTTGAGTCGGGTTTGCGGAGACTTGGGAAAAATTCACAAGATCGGTATCGTTCTAACACCGTAAGTCTCCTGCATACGGAAATTGATCTGAATTTGTTATTATGTTTTAGCCTTAATTTCTCATTCTTTGACAGCTCTTGAGTAGTTTATTTCAGCAGTCGGCACCATCTCTCACACACTTTACGCAGGAAGCCGATGAATATAAGTGAATGTTCCGAAAAGAAAAGAAAAAAAAAGAGAAAAGAAAAAAAAAAGAGAAAAGAAAAAGGTAATACACCTTCTAAGTTTGGTGATCCTCACCCGGTCACTTAACCCAACGGTTGTGTAATCTTCAAAAAAAAAAAGTTTTCAAAACTCTTTGTTAGTTGGTTCAGCGGTTTCTGGTGCTGAACTTGGTAGGGAGGATTACGGTCCGATCCCCCACAACTACATCTGAGTAAGCAAAGGGTTATGCCACGCAAGTACCGGAACCCCGTGCAAAAGGATCAGAGTCACTAACCGGTTGTCCTGCTATAAGTGTGTGGAGATAACGGGCTTAATGTGATTGCGCCTGAATGAAAAAGAGCAAAAAGGATGAGTAAGTTAGGCTATGGTATAATAATATGATTTGAATTGGTTTGTGTATTTAGGAGCCTTATGTCTGCATATTTGTGGTTAGTGTTCTTACGATGTCCTTAGTGTGCAAGATTAGTACCTGTCGATGCAAACTTACCCGAAAAAGATTTGTAGCCTAGGATGAGTAACTGTTGATGTATTTCTGCTTTCTTTTCATTTTGCTCGGAGTGCAAAAGTTCAAGTGTGGGGGAATTTGATCAGTGCATTTTGATGCACATTCCTTTATGTTTGTACTTAGGCATTTCTATGGTTTGGTTTGTTTATTTTTCTATTTTATTAAGTTTTTATATTTTAATTTATTTTTATTGTTATTTGATTTTCGTATTATTTTTCAGCTTTAGTAGTCTGCACGGAAACGATCATAACTGGAGTTCCGGGAGTCCGATTGAGGCGTTCTAATAATCGACGGAAAGCTAAGAGAAAGAGCTACATTTCTTATGTTGGAGTCGAAGTCAGAATCGGACTGTAGCAGGGCCAGAAATCTCGTTGAAGTTGCAGCACTAGTTTTTAATTTAGTTTCGGGTCAATTTGGTTTTGGGCCTGGGTCGTATGTTTGACCCAGTTGGATTGTAAAACGGGTTGTCTTAGTTTCTCCTAGGGCAGCAGCCGAAACACTATTCACGGTCACTATTCACGATTTTATTCTTGAAGCTTGTACGAACCATCCATGGCGAACTAATCACTTTTGGTTAATCTGCCGTATTCAGGTTCCAATTTACAATGAGATTAATATAATTTTGCTTAATTCCTATTCCTTCAATTCGACTGTATGTTTATCATTTGCTTAATCTGATTATTCATAGAGTAGATTGTTTGGTTCGATTAATCTATGTTCCCAATTTATTCGCGTTTTACCGTATGCTTAATCGTTAATCCGCTGTATGTTTAACCGAATGCTTAATTCGGCAAACGGGTAATATAATTCATATAATATTGTTGCGCTTGTCAATTATATTGTAATCGAACGGGATTGGAATCCGCTTAGGATAGTGATCTTATAATAATCGATGATTGGTAGGAACTGGATCGGTAGATTAACTTATCCCATAATCACTTATTTCACACAACAGCTTATTTCGATAATTGCTTTTGATAATCACTTTTTCGATCACCAAACCAACCCCCCCTTATTTCGATTTTGCATTTAGTTAATAAAATCAAGAATCCTTGCGATACGACTCGAGCCAATGTCGCTGTACTACGTTCTAAAAATAACTCGTTTTGATCCGTGCGCGACAGCGGATCAGATTCCTTGACTAATTTTCTTGATTTTTCTTGATCAAATGAATTCAATAATCTCATATTCATGATTTTGATATTCAAAAGCCCATGGTTGAACATATTTCTCAAAAGTGAAAGGTGACATTGAACAGTTGACTTTTCCCAAATGAATTGCAGTCTTCTAAGTATCAATTGAATCGAGATTGAAAATTCTAGTAACACATGCTCGATGTCAAACTGGATGTTATGACATCCACAATTACGCAGCACAGACAATAATAACAAACAGCATAAAACAGTAAAGAACACACAGAATTGTTTACCCAGTTTGGTTCAAACAACCTACTCTGGGGGCTACCAAGCCAGGGATGAAGTCCACTATTAGCAGTATCAATTCAGAGCTAAACTCCCAGTTTACAACTCCTCACTTAATCACTACCCAATGAACCTTCTACCTAGGTTCTACCTAGATATGGAATATCTCCATTCCACTCCCCCTCAATCACAACAGTGATAACACATACACAATAAACAATTATAGATAGAAGACACACTTCAAAAACACACTTTGATCTACTTAAAAGCTTCAATCAAGAGTCACACACTCGTGCTTAAAAGCTTAGAGTGACACAACTAAAACACAAACTAATTCCAACGCAATCATCAAAGATAATAGCGTGGATCACAAGAGACAGTTACAGAACAACTGTTCTTCACAATTACAATCTTCTATCTGCGTTCCAAATTAGGATTGTAGGTCTTTTTATAAGCAGTCTTGGGCCTTGGGCTTTTTTAGAAACACATTAAGGTTAATAAAGTTAACCTAATTCACACGCCAACTGTCTGTTACACAATGTGCTGTCAATAGGATCTTCTGGACGAAATATGCAGCACTCAATAAAAAGTTTCCTAAACTGATAAAAAGGATAAATCAGGAAACACAATTAACAAATAATAACAGCTCCTGCTGTCACACATGGATGTCATGACATCGATCATGACATTCATTATAAAACCTGTATTAGCTCCACACATATATGCAACCTGCATAAACACGATCAACCAGGTATGTTTTACCAATAATGCAGCCAACATGCAAAACACCTTCAGAGATCTTTCAACCAAATGGATGATATGAGTGGATCTTGATGAGTCATTGGAGATCCTTGAATCATGATTTGAGCCATGGAACTATGTTTTGACCAAAAGTCAACTTACTCGGAGAATTAGGCCTAAAACCCAAATCTGTGCCGGATGAATTTGAAAGTTGTAGATCTTGATTTGAGCTACACCTGGGCTTGGATAATGATAAGGTAAATCACTTGAGTACATGAAAATGCTTGAACCACCTTGTGAGCCACAAAACTCGAATCCGCCTAAGCTCATTGATCAGTCACTTATCTTGGAAAACAAGCAATAAGCAAACACAGTCTTTTGTATATATTTTTTGTTAGAAAATGATGCATGAATAATTAGGAATGATCACACCCTTGATGCTCAATGCAAAATGAGGTGGGACCCCAGGGTCAAAAATTGGGATATAACACTTTCAAATCATACGATCACTTTTTCTCATCTTCCACATTGGTCATAGTAATTTCAAAGGGACTATTTTGGATGGTGATCCATACTTTCCTATAAATGGAATTAAGATGGATACATATCCAATACTTTCAATAACCATAGGTTTCACCGTTGAAACTAGGTACTCTATTATACGCCCCTTTAAGTTCGGAATCCATTATCTAATAATCGATTTCAAAGCACAAGATAAATCGTAGCTCGTGATACCACTTGTTTGACGATAAAGTACGATGTAGAAAGGGTGAATTGAACGCAAATGAAAATTTCTTATTAAAAATTTGTTTTAAAAATATATAACTATGGCCTGTGGAAACAATCTTTGATGGACAATCGTCTATCCCAAACCGTTATCGAAAAGATCGAATATGCGTTAATCGATAAAATGAATATGTAAGTGAGAAAGACAACCAATATATTTTCAGCAAATTACGTTCGAATGTAAATCACATAGCAGTAATCTATTTCCAATGAAATAATACACAAAAATTGACTTAAGCAATTTTTCGAACACTTTGTATACAATCGATTTAAACGATATTTTTTGTTGAATTTTATTGATATGAGAAACTAATTACAATCACATATATTATAACCAACTCAACAATATTGTTTGAAGTATTAGACAAAGAAATAATCTCTGTGTATCAATCGTACAATCAACAGTTTAATAATTTGCAAGTAAATGTAAGAGTGAGAGAAAGAGAGATAAAGACAAGGATTTTTTTAGGCAGCTCCCTAATCGGCTTCGCTATGGGTCCGTTTGCCCCCAATTCTAAAGGAATTGAGATAATGAAAAATTAACCTTTGCAATTGTAGTTTACAAGAGAAAAAGTAGCAATCTAACCCTCCAAACCTTACGGTTGATGTTGATCCTATCTTCTTCTCTTCCCTTAATCTTGAGTTCGGTCAAGTAACCCAATACTTCTAATTTGATCCTCCAATTATTGTTACTCCTTCAGCAGAACCCTTTTCTTTAAAGATTTCATTCAAATGAATCCAAATTAGGAACGTATTGTGACCCAAGATTACTAAAGTGATCCTCCAGTTACCGTTACTCCTTTGACACAAACCCCTGTTCTTCAAATATTTCACTCGGTTTAGTCTAAATTCTGCAATATAGTGAAAAACTCCCAAATCAATCCTTGATCTTGGAAGAAAATCTCAAATGGATTTATCTTGAAACCCCTAAACATCTTTAAACCCAATTGATTACACCAAATCCTAATTGGACCTTATCAAATTATCTTTTAATCACACAACAAAAATGATTATGTGTTGTTATTGTATGTATGCAATGAGAGAGGATGAAGATGATGAAAATATTTGTATATTTTGTCTCAAGGGAGAGAAATGATGCATGAATGACTATATATATATATATATATATATATATATATATATATATATATATATATATATATATATATATATATATATGCGCGCGCGTGACTGTGTGAAAGAATAAAACAAAAAGTATAGAGTCGCAAAATTACAAAATTGGACATTTTTAACAGTGGGAGTCGACCCATATTGCATGGGAGTCGACTCCAAATGGACAATTTTTTTTTTGAGAAATATGCTTAAGTAGGAGTCGACTCATAACACGTGGGAGTCGACTCCTTCGTGTTATGTATCGACTCCAAATGCATGGGAGTCAACTCATTTTGAACAGAAAAATTATTTATCAAAAATCTTTTAGTGGCAATTGACCCACAACTTAAGGGAGTCGACTCCTTAGTGCTGGGTATCGACTCCAAGACCCTATATATCGAATCCTTTTTTACAGAGAGTTTCCTTTCAACATGTTGTTAGTGGGAGTCGACTCCTAACATGAATTAGTCGACTCTAAACATGATTTTTCACTGAAAATAATATTTTTGACATTTTTAACTTAACCAAATGCTTTTGATTTGTTCCCTAAGTGTCGTAAGATGAAAATGAAGCTTAGGCATAGAGAGATAAGATCTAATGTACAAATACTACATATTACCTAGTTTTGACATCATTCAAAACTTTAAGAGAGGATATTGCACTCACAAATGGTTTTCTCATAAGAAGCAACGGTGTCGAGGATGTAATGAAGGTGAAGGTTGAACTCAATAAGGAGTTCAATATGAAGGATCTGGGAGCTGCATCCAGGATTCTTTGGATTTACATACAAAGAGATAGAAAGCAGTCGAGATTATGCTTATCTCAATAGACATACCTGAAGAAGATTGCCAACAAATTTGAAATGTCGAATTCAAAGCCTATTGAGACACCAACAAATCCTCAATTCAAGTTGAGTACGAATTATCGTCCTAGTACCGAAGTCGAAATAGCCTATATGAATAGCATTTCATATGCTAGGATAATAGGTTCTTTGATGTATGATATGGTATGTACAAGGCCAGACATAGCATATGGAGTGAGCCTTGTAAGCAGGTATATGGCCAATCTTGGAAAGGCGCATTGGCAAGCATTGAAGTGGACTTAAGGTACATAAATGAGTCTTTAAACAGAGTCCTGATTTATGGTGGAGTTTGTGGTGATAATAGTAAAGAAGAAATTGAAGGATATGTCAACTCTGATTATGCATGTTGTATAAATTTCACAAAATCTATTTATGGATATGTTTTCACTATGTTTGGCACAACAATCAGTTGGAAAGCGACATTCCAGAAGATCGTTGCCTTATCAACCACTAAAGTGGAATATATTGCCCTTACTGAAGTTGTGAAAGAAGCATTGTGGCTTGAAGTTTTTGTTAAGGAATTGAAACTTCAGGGCTGAGTTATCACTTTTAAATATAATAGTCAAAGGGTCATACACCTGTCAAAGAATTCCGCCTATCATGAGCGAACCAAGCACATGGATGTGAGGCTACATTTCGTTAGAGAAATAATCGAGTGTGGATAAGTCCAAGTGCTGAAGATTTCGACTGAAGATAATGATGCTAATATGATTACCAAGACATTGCCAAGCTGCAAGTTTTTCCACTGTATATAGTGGATAAAGTTGCATGAAGAAATCTAGTTTGTTCCGTCGATGTTGTAGAGTTTGTTCTAAGATGGAGATTTGTGAGATTTTGGGTCAAACTCTAGTGTCGACAAGGATAGCTTCTTGATTTGACAGAGATTGGGCATGTTGTTGAAGTCTATTCACATGCTGATGTCTAAGTCCTGCATGATGTAGTCGAAGTACGCTCAAGCATGCAGTAATCGATAATGCTAAGTTTGTTAGAATGTTGAATAGGATCTGTTTGTTTAGCCCAATTATTTAAGTTGACTTGTAGCCTAAGTTAGCTTAGTAGTCTATAAATAACTAGTTCTCTCATGTTGTTGAGAAAGGTTGACTGTTGTTATTAACTTGTAATATGTAAACCCTAATAGAGAAAGTGAATAGAAAAATAGTTACAACCAATCTTAATATTTTATGGTTCTTCCCTCTTCTCTCTCTTTTGTGAAACATAATAGGATTTCTTGTGTTTATTCAAGAAACTCAATCTTTCTCATAATTTTGATTTGTTCTTGACAGCACTTCTTTCTAACTAAATTTTTTAAAATCTCTACTTATTTCACCATCCGTACATTAGTCATTCAATTGATAATGGAGCCACGTGGCCAATTTGTGCATGAAGTGGTTCCTATTTTGTCCAACATGTTGGCATAGCTAAAAAAGGAAAACCTAACAATAATTAGAGTGCATTATGCATCATGATTACTCCAAATACATCATGATATTTTTAATTAGAGTGCACATCACTTGATATCATGATTGATTCAGGGGCTTCTAACACAACTAGTAGTGTCCATCATGAATTAAATAGGGGTTAGAACACACCTGTCCATCATGATCAAATGATCTAATTGTAACAAGGAGTATTTAAGATTCGATTCATCATACTGGAATATTAAAAATGATGATACTACAATGGAAGACTAGAAGTGCGTGCATATTAAGATTAATCATTAATTCATTATCATTATTATGAAAGAAAGAAGAAAAAAAAGGTGAAGTATATAATCATAATAAAGAGTTGCATACTAAATTAAGTAATTAACCACCGTATTCGTTTCACTTTCTTCACTTTAGGAGATCTAAATTAAGTAATTAACCACCGTATTCGTTTCACTTTCTTCACTTGAGGAGATCTATTTTAAGAAAATTACAGTTTTAAAGTGAAAGAAAGTTGAAAACTCCATCCACTTAACAACTTTTAGATGAAAAGGGGCACAAATAAAAGATGGTTACAATATTCATAATTTCCGAAAACAATTATTAGGAGAGAACATTCTCAAGGCATCTACTCAAAAAAGTGTTTAACCAATTTTCTTTTATATAAAAATCTTAACTCATTTATCTAATTATAGTATCATTAATACAAATAGGTGCAAAATTATATATAAAAAAATTGGTGACCTTACTAGACTAAGAGCAACTGAATTAAGTTGTCCGGATTTTAGTGGGAAAAAAAAGTACTTCATCAATTTTGTATGTGCAAACATACAAGTATAAATAGTAATAAATGATAAAAAAAATTATCGGTTCCACAGATAGTGTATTGAATATAATAATTTTCGTACAAAAAATTCTAAATTAATTAAACATAAACAAATGTAATAAAATGATAGTATGTATCACATGCTCTGAAACAAAATCAAAATTTAAGAAAAAGAAATCAAAACAAAGAAATAATATGTTGGACATTGATATATATAACGACTTCACCTAGTGCATGAATATAAAGTGAGGTGTCGTGACATATGATGACGGAACCCAACCTTTTAGTGTATGTCTACAAAGTAAAATGTGTACCGATTCACTACATGACTTATGCATAAGCCTCTCAAGATAAAACTTGTTCATATTACCCCATGAACTTAGTCTTTTATACCTAAATGAACTAAGTGAGCAAATGTATACATACTTAGTTTTTAACCATATTAGTTCATGAAATCTATTTATAAGATGATGACTTGACCTAATAAACTGATATCCACTCTTAAGGTGATTAAACAAAGGAGTAAGTGTACGACAATAGTTCATATGAACAAAATATATCAAAAGAGCTTATTTATAACATTCAAAAGACTACTTTATCATTAAACTTCACATCATCCAATAAGGTTTTACCTCATACTAAAAAAAGTAAATACAATAGAGAAATATCATAAGCTATACATTTTTAAGAAATAAAATAAAAATGATACATCTAAGAATGATACTTCAATCACTTGAAGTCAGTGGCGGAGCCAGAAATTTTAGGGAGCCTGGGCAAAAATTTTACACTTTATTTTTACTAATTTTATACTCCGTTTCTACTAATTTTGCCCTTGATTTTGTCTAAAAAATTTGTCATTGATTTTGTCTAAAAATTTTGCCCCCTGTTTTTACTAATTTTGCCCTATATTTTGTCTAAAGATTATTAATTTTGCCTCTGGTATTGTCTAAAAATCGACTATTAGGTGGGGGAGTATACAACGAAAGGAGGGGTTGAGCCCGGGCGCGTGCCCGGGCTGGCTGGGCTATAGATCCGCCCCTGCTTGAAGTCTATCAACAACAAAAGACTTCAAGTGTCATGCCTCCCATATTTTTATTTATTCATAACTAATGGGGACAAGAGACTGGACTTGACTCTGTTTCTTCTTTATTTCATGTAACATATTTCAATTTATAAGTTTTAAGCCTTTTTTTCATTTCAATTGCATAACTATTTATAGAATATTCTTCAACTACACAATGTCTCTCTCTGTTTGGGTCTTAGACCTTGAAATATTCATTAATTTCAGCCCAAAGAATAAGACATATTCCTTACTTGCTAGTATGTGTACTACGATAGTACACATCACATGGAAGATGTCTGTTGGCACCTTTACATCAACTAAGGGGTTCCTCTATGACAAATTTTGTAAGTTTTGTCATCTTGTACCCATCTTTATTTCTTAATGCTACAACTCATCCCTAATTTTATCGGCTCGGTATTTCTCGATATTTTTGTCAACTTGTAAAATACAACCATGTCTAGCTTCTTTGAGCTCAAAGTCTGTTGAACACTTGCCTTGAATAGAAGTCGTGACAATGCTCTTCATACTTGCTATCCCTGCACATTAAATAACTCACATTAAATGAGTTATCACACCCCTAAACTTGAATCATTACTTGTCGTTATGTTATGCGAAATGAAAGTAGACATTAAAAACTGTAAACAATCAATATTTTAAGGTCAAAAACAAATTTCCTAAAAGAATTTTCTTTTGTTGGACTATATTCCAACAATGACATTACTCAACTCTGAACAAAACTTCTTATTAAGTAGGCGTGTGTTTGTAACCCATGAAATTAGTAGAGTTGATCAAAGATAACCATTAACCATAATGGATTCTAGTTTGTTTGGATTATCCTATGGTCTAAGCCTCAACTCTAAACTTCATCATGAGAGTTAAATTGATTCATTAATTGTACACGTTTGATTCTTTTTGAACTTGGGGATTCTATTTGCACTACTTTTTCTATTTTGCTAGGTATTCCACCTTTTCACATGACAAAATTTCACTTGTAATGAGTCCAGCCTGTTACCTTGAATGAAACACCTGTTGTTCCTCCAATTTTTGATACATGAAATTATTCATTATTTTTTCTATTTTTCTTCACTTTTCATTTCATTTTTTAAATTGCATTGGTAAATGCAATAGCTTCATTGTGATAGTCTTTTTAATAACACTTCCTCCCCTAAACCTATTCATAGAGCAAGGTTATTCCATAATTTAATAGTAGTTGATGTGATATATGGCAAACTAGGTTTAGAATTCTTATTTAAAGTATAAGTTATGAGCTATGGGAAAATATGATCAATAGTTCGTTTATCCATACTTACCAAGTATATGGAAAAGTAGTAGATAAATTCGATTTTCTTTGGACCGAAGAAGTAACGAGAATATATGAAATATATTTTAAAATTAAGAGTTTTATAACAATGTCTCTAGATGATAGTAAATTTTACTATGTTCATCAGTACAAAACCGCCAAGGAAATGTGAGATATTATTGTAAAGATATATGGGGATGAACACACGAGGCGAAGAAAATGAATATGTCATTGTTAAATGTTTTTCAAAACTTAGAAATATTAGAAGTTGTATTGAAGCATTTGTCACTAACCAATGTCTAAAAGTTAATAATTGGAAAGTTAATCCAATCCTTAAATCAAAATATAGGAGCCTTCATGAATTTTAGGAAAAATCCAAGAAGAAGAAAATTATAGAGAAATTAAAGGAACTAATTCAATTACTCAAAGATGAAGATACGAGCCTGGAAAACAAATAATCATCAACTTCATCATACTCCTATCATGAAATTCTAATGGAATCCTTCAAAATAACATACTTAGTAGTTGAACGATGTTTAGAAGATTTAACATCAAATGAAGGAACCTCAAGTTTGAGAAAATGCGAAGAAGAAGTGTCTTCAAGTGAAATCTTTGAAAGAAGAAAAGGAGAAGAGACATCAACCTCAGGGAGAAATATGAAATAATCCTTTTCCAATGAGAAGGTGAAGTTTTCTTAAAAGCAACTAACGAGGTAGATATTGTTCAGGTAACTAAACCGCCTTATGAATAACTGTTTAGAATGATGACTTAATTAGGGAAAGAAAATGATAAACTAAGAGAACGCAACTTAGGTCTCAAGGAATCTATAAGATATCTTGAAAATATCAATAAGTTATTTAAGATAGAAATAACTAAGATCATAAATTCAAGAAAAGAATGTAAGATTTGTGCCTCTATAGAAAAGGAAGTAGTTGACTATGTGACTAAGTGAGAAAATGCATGCCTCCTTTATTTTTAACCACGTTAGTTTCTGAAATCCATTGATAAAATGATGCCTCAACCTAATAAACAATTATCTTCTCCCAAGGTAATGAGGCAAAGGAATGAATTCACAATAATTCAAATGAACAAAATATATCAAAATAAGTCATTCATAACAATCAAAATATTACTTTGTCATTAAACTTCAAATTATCCAACAACATGATTTTAGCTCATATTGAGCAAAGTAAATACAACTGAGAAAGATCCTAAGCTACGCAATACTAAGCAAAAGGATAAAAATGATACACTTAAGAATGACATTTCAATCACTTACTTTCTTCCATTAGCAAGAGACTTCATGTGCCATGCCTCTCAATATTGTATTGCTTTTAAATTGATGGGGACAAGAAATTGGACTTGACTCTGGTTCTTCCTTGTTATAGATTTTTCTAAGTTCCGAACCTCTTTTTCACTTCAATTGCATAATCATTTATAGAAGGTTCTTCAACTCTCTCTCTCTCTCTCTCTCTCTCTCTCTCTCTCTCTCTCTCTCTCTCTCTCTCTCTCTCTCTCTCTCTCTCTCTCTCTCTCTCTCTCTCTCTCTCTCTCTCTCTCTCTCTCTCTCTCTCTCTCTCTCTCTCTCTCTCTCTTCTCTCTCCTCTCTCTCTCTCTCTCTCTCTCCTCTCCTCTCTCTCTCTCTCTCTCTCTCTCTCTCTCTCTCTCTCTCTCTCTCTCCTCTCTCTCTCTCTCTCTCTCTCTCTCTCTCTCTCTCTCTCTCTCTCTCTCAAAATCCATTAATTTCAGCTCTAGAATTTTGTATATTTAAGTTTAAAAAGTGCATGGACCACGAGTCTGCCCCCCCCTCATGTTTTGCATGTCAGATCAAGATTTTAAGCCTATCTTCCCAATTATATATGTCTCATTTTTTTCAAACTTTTGCAGAATAAACCTAAATGGGACGGACACGTATTTTGCCACCTCTAAACTGACAAATCCATCTTTGGGTTCAACCCTTCAACCTCGTAAAGTTGATTTTAATATTGATATTATTTCACATGAATAAAATCTCCATACAAAATTATATGATATAAACATTCTTAACAAAGCTTTGCAATATATGGTAACAGATTTTAACTTGCAACATTTTTGAACTAAATATTCGATATAGTATTAAGCAAAGTTAAGAGTTAGCTCAATTGGGTTGAAACTGTTTAGTTGTTTAGTTAAAGGTTAAAAGGACCTTGAGATTCAACGTTTCAACTCTTGACAAGAGTGTAAAATATATATTAATAGATAATTTATCATTAAAATAAAAGCGGAGTCGACACAATTGTATAAAGAATATTTCACCAAATTTATTAATTTTTGTTTTCATGCAATAAAAATATTTTAACTGTATTTACTTTAATCGTCAATATGATTTAAGCTCATTGTCAATAACTAGTAAAATCTTATTGTCAACATAGCTTCTTGAATCAAACAAACTCAATAGGTCAACATCCTGTATTTAATTTGATAGAAAGTAGGCCTACCTGAAACGATAACAAGGTTTGACCATTTTATCAAAAAAATTATTAAAAGCTTTGGTTTATAAATCATTTTCTCCCATAACTAAATTTCACATAGTATTCATCATTTCTGTTTTTGTTGATAGGATCATATAATATTCTTCTCAGTTACAAGTACTTCAAATCAAATGAGGGAACATCTACATTTAGACAAAATATTGATAGGTATAAGTCATATTCATGCGTTGTCAATTCATGAATGGTTTACATATATAACAACACAATTAAAAATCATTTTTGTCGATCTTTAAATTCATGAATTTAAATATTTAAATTATGTGGACGTATGTTGCTTGAACAACTAGAATACACAACCTTGAGCTAACCCATGACATTTGCAAACATATTGTTTATTAAGTGGTACCATAGAAAAAGCACATGATTATCAAACAGAAATTATAGGTTTGGTTTGTTTGTGGCGTAATTGACTCAAATTTGACCACATTAAGAATTAAGTTAGTGGAACATGCAACGTATTAATAATTGACATTTTTTATTTAATTACGGAAATAAATAATTATAAGCGGCTTAAATAAAGTTTTGCTTTCAATATTTTAAAAAGAGACATGCAAATGATAATAAATCAATATCAAATGTGTGATCTAAGCTAGATTGACACCACACACCCTATGATAGGGGAGCCTAAATAGGAAAATTTTATTTTGTACCCTTACAATTATACTCATATCCCTACACATAAAAAATTAAGACCGAAATACCCTCGTATAAATAATACATATTTTAAAATTTTCATTTTTTTTTCACATTTCAAAAAAAATTTGAAACACCTAAAAATATATAAATTGGAACACTTTTTCAAAGTGTTCCGGTTAAAAAAAAATATACCGGAACACTTGAAAAAAGAGTTCCGGTAGTCAAAATTTTCAAGTTACATACCGGAACACTTAATTGAAGTCTTCCGGTAATTTTAAAGTTGAATAAAGTAGGTGCTAAGGTGCAAACCGGAACACTTATTTAAAGTGTTCCGGTGGTTTATTTTTTAAAAAAATTCTAGACTTTAAGCAACGTTTTAAAAATGTTGCCTAAAGTTACTGGGAACAGAGCGAAAGCGTTGCCTATGGCAGCGTCACAATACATTTTAGGCAACGGTTTTTATTTGTCAATTACTTTAGACAACGCTTTTAAACCGTTGCGTAAAATCTAGAATTTTTTTAAAAAAATATAACCACTGGATCACTTTAAATAAGTGTTCTGGTTTGCACTTTCAAACCCCACTTTAAATACCTTGAAAACTACTGGAACTCTTTTTCTAAGTGTTCCGGTATGTATTTTTTTAAACCGGAAGATTTTAAAAAAGTGTTCCGGTTTATATATTTTTTTAAACCGGAAGATTTTAAAAAAGTGTTCCGGTTTATATATTTTTTGGTGTTTTGAATTTTCTTTTAAAACGTGAAGAAAAAATGAAATTTTTTTAAATATGTATTATTTAAACGAGGGTATTTCGGTCCAATTTTTTTTCATGTAGGGGTACAGGTATAATTCTAGGGATATAAAGTAAATTTTTCCCTAAATAGAGGTGAGGGGTGAACTTAGAATTTTAAAATTTTATGTAACTATTTTTTTTTTTTTGTCCTAGTAAATTGATTTTTAAACTTTAACTATTATATTATACTAATTGCACCCTCTAAAATTTATTGATGTCCAACAGGTTAAAAAAAATATTGCACCCAAGTTATGGATTGAGCCCATAATATTCTTATTGACCATCACTTTCATTGTTTGTTTTTCTTTTGAATGTTTAACTTATTTGTTTTCATTTCATTTTCTTAATATTTTTTTTTTCAAAATGTTAGGATGCAAAACAAATGAATTGAACAAATATTTTGAGTGAGACTGAACAAAACCTGACCACTATATAGGAACCATAAATGAGTGGCCAAAATCCACCCCTAAATAATGCATATTTCAATTATAAAATAATAAAGTATATATAATATACCATTAACTGTAAGTAAAAAAAATTGCAAAAATTTGAATTATTAAGAGATTAATTAAATACATAATTTGTGTTTCCATAATAACATGACACTTTGCAAAGAGTAAAGAGTTTTCGGTGTCTTTTTCTTATAAGACACTCGAGATTGTCTACGGGTTCAACTGAAATGTCAGCAGAAGGGATTCTTCGCATAAACATGAAATAGCACCCTAGTCTCTACGGCGATCAAATAGAAAAATTAATATTAACGCTATTGGTCCTCGACAACGGCGCCAAATGAGTTAAACTTGGAATTAATTCAAAAACAAACAGGACTTAGGGTCATGATTCTTCCTCTAAGGTTTCCACATAATTGACTTATTTTAAATATAAGAATTCTCGCGCGAATTATAGAAAATAAATAAACGTAGACAACGCCTGCTTTTGTCAGCGTGTTGTCGTACCTTCGATAAACAAGACGCTCATCAACTTTTGCTCGCACAGAGATATTTATCGAAGATCATTACTTTTGCACAGCTATAGAAATGGAACAGTTCTCAATCGCACTCGAGCACTTTCGTATCATCGAATTTGATTGTTTATAAACTTGTTGTCGGGCATCGAGACAAGTTCTTTCGAATCATTATTGATACCTGAGAACCCTTTTACTTCCGTAACAAGTGTAAATTATCAAAACTCAGGCTTGTAAAATAAACGCGATTTGAATTCTCATAAGTAACAAATCAATTACATGGATAATTTAGAGTTAGGTCTCGTGATCCTTCATCCTTATAAAACTACTCACTCATGGTGAGGAATAAAATCGAAGATGCATTTGTATGGACATGTCTTCGCGAGATTTTTCGTCTTTCTTTCAAATATATCTCTCCTTTAATCGTCCAAAAAACTTATTTAAACCTGAAATGAACAAAATCAACAAACTAAAGCATAAAACATGGAAATGAAGGGAAAAACGACTAAAAAGCGGTGAAAAAGATAAAGAAACAACAGATGAAAACGATATGAATACCACATATCAAAAGTGAAAATATATGGATCCTGGATGTGGTGAGATTTAAAGGAAAACGAAGGGTTTATGAATATTGTTAAAATCCTCTAGATGGTTAAAGATTTCCATTGGGAGAAAATGATTTGTAATGTAGTTGGTGTGCTAGTATTTCCTGATTTGGAGGATACTTAATAATTGTGTGGTACTAAGTGGTGTAGAGGACTATGTAATCGAGTAATGGTGTCTCATCGATGCGATCAAATGAGAAGTAAATTATGGGAGTAATTGTGAATCTCATAGGAGATTATTGGACCAGGGTTCTTAGGGTGACTTTGAGCACAAGTTCTAAGGAAATGCTATTATAGTTTAGTGACGATGGTTTCTGCCTCACCATGGTTGTCGGCTACCTATTGACAAATTGAGGAACTGATCACCCTTAATCTCTTGTTGATAGTAGACGGGATCGTGTTGGATGGGATAGACC
The DNA here is from genome assembly GCF_029867415.1 of Vicia villosa. Classification (NCBI taxonomy): domain Eukaryota; kingdom Viridiplantae; phylum Streptophyta; class Magnoliopsida; order Fabales; family Fabaceae; genus Vicia; species Vicia villosa. The sequence continues at coordinate 181,853 of NW_026705145.1, read as the reverse complement.
TGTCTTACTAGCTTGATAGTGTGTAAACTGATTGACGTTCTATCGAGAGGATAGTCATTCACCATTTTTCGTGGACCAAATGGAAAAGTACCTATGAAAGAGTTGGAACTTATTGGACGGTTTGGAGACTTGAGGTTGTATGCGAGCTAATTATGCAGAATCAACGGTTTGGGATATCAAGAGTGAAAAAATTTGTCTGGTGGATATTAAAGAGAGTCAGAAGCTAGATGTAAAACTTGTAGATCTGATGGTTGATGGAAATCAAAGTGAAGACAACGACTCTAAGTTAGATGATCAGAGTGGGGCAGCTGAAGTGTGATGTGGTGCAGTTCTTTATGTGGACATGACTTATGGAAGTCAAGGGTTAAACCTTAGAAGTGTAAGAACAAGATTTGTTCAGGCAATAAGTCTATATGTTTTGACGATAACAACACCTATATTTTGTATGTAACAATTTAGTTTCTAATAGTGTTCTTGAGTGTGTAGATATTATGTTCAAGGAGATTCTAGATTGCTCTTCACAAAGAATCATCAGAATCAAGCAAGGCAACTCAGAAATACTATTTGTTGTTAAATGATCATCAAAAGAAGTTATTGTGCACTTCTCAACAAGTTGCTGCTTCAGAAGTCACAAGTAATCAGAAGGAGTCAAATTCAGAACCAGTACTCCAACATCAGAAATCAGCATGCAAGATCGAGCTTTCAAGCATAAATCAGAAGCTGGGATTTTTCCATCAGAAAAGTTGTTGCTTATATCTCTGAAAGAAAAAGTCGAACATTCTGAATTCAGATCAGTTACATCAGAGGTCAAGTCAAGCATATGAAGACTAGACTTAAGGATGTACTGAAGATCAGAGGCCAAAGTTTCAAGAATCATAAGTGCCTTCATCAAAGGAAGAACTCATTTTGAGATTGGCTGCTGTCTAAATATTTGGAAAGCAAGATTCTAAATTTAAGGACTCTGAAACAAAATCTGGAGAAGCTACATCATCACAAATCAACTCTAGATCAGAAGTCAAGTATCGTTCCTTTAGAAAAGTTGCTGCTACTAATTCTGATAAACGAGACTCTGACTCTCATAAGATAATGATTCTACTCTTCATTCAAATTAGTTTCTGAACTACACATCAGAATCATTATCAGGAAGAAGAAGACAAGTTGATCTCCTCCAAGCTTACTACTTCAGAATCAGAAGTACATTAATTGAGGATAAAATCAAAGAAAGAAGAAATTAGTACAACTGTACATCACAACCACTACAACCAGATTTATGTACTATTTTTATGAAGTTGTCTCCCACGTATCAAGCTACAAGACAAAAGAAAGTACTATCTAAAAAAAACTTGATTCTATCCGTTGGGAACGAGCCGTTGGAATTCAAAAGACCTTCTTAACCTTCAACATCTCTTTTGAGAATTATATAAGAAGATCAAATCATCCAATAAAAGGTGAAGACATTGGCAACACCTATGTTGTTCATATCACATGTATGAGTAGCTTCTGATGCTGCTGGTATCGCTACAAAAATAGATGTCACAGTTGATGTTCATACTGCTATAATGGATGTTATCGTTGTAGTTGTTAATTGTGTTTTTGTTTGAAATGGAACTCAACCATCATAGATTAACATGAACACACTAGTGAAGAAAATGACTATGCTAACAAGCTGATATCAAGAAGCATATGTCAGAATGAGAAGCTGAAGCACATACCAATTAAAATGTTGCTGGGTAATTTAGCTGTTGCTAAAGCCTAAGATGATATGCCGAAGCTGATCAGAAGAAGAAGATTCTTCAAGATGCCATTCAACTATCATCATATGCATCTTGGAGGAAATTAGAAGAAGCAAGGAGTTGTTGCTCAGAATTTGCTCAAAGAAGACGAAGAAGAAGACCACTACAAGATGCTACTCAACTTTCTATCAGATACATCTTCGTAGAATAATGTAATGAACACTATAGTTGTTGCTCGTATAGTATTTTAGGTTTAGGATTCTTCATGTAAATTGTTTTAACACATGAGTTGTTGCTGGGAAATGTGTTAAATAATATGTTCTTAATTTAGTGTTTACATCCATCTTGTGTAGAAGCATTATATTGTAAGAAAACCTTTATCAACTGAATGTTGATTATTCCTTGAGCGACCGAGTGAAAGTCAGGAGTTCAAGAAGGCAGTGGTTGTGGTCGTTGTGGGAAATCCTCTTAGAAGACCGAGTGAAGTTCAGGAATCTAAAGGGGTCAATGAATGTTATATATGTGGATCAGATCACTGAACAATTCATTGTTGGTTAGTCATAAGTGGTTCTTGTGCAAGGGTGTTAGTAACAAACGGTGGTTTATGCAGGGAACAATGAATGTTATATCTGTGGATCAGATCACTAAACAGTTAATTGTTGGTTAGTCAAAAGTGGTTCTTGTGCAATGGTGTTAGTCACAACAGTGGTTTGTGCAGGGAATAATGAATGTTATATCTGTTAACTCAGATCACTGAACATGTCATTGGGTGTTAGTCACCGGCTGTTGCCCATTTAAGGTTGTTAGTCACAGGGTTGTCTGTGCAATGTTAGTCACCAATTGTTGCCTGTGCAATTATAATCAGATTGGTTATAGTGGATTAAGTCCTTGTGCTCAAGGCGAAATCACCTCGGAAGGGTGGACTGAGAGTTTCTCAAATGAACCAGTATATATCTGGTGTTCATGTATTTATTAATGTTTGATGTTTTCTAGTTATAAGAAGCTCAAAGAAGTCTTTACTTTCTAAGAAGGCAAACTACTTCTGAGAAACGATAAGCTTCTGATAAGTGAGAGCTTATAGCTTTTGATAAATAGAAACCTATTAAGCTTCCGCGTGAGAGTTTTAAAAGAAAGAGAAATTATTGAAAACCCAATTCAACCCCCCCTTCTTGTGTTTTTCTCCACCTTCAAGAAGCTGCAAGGATAATGCAAACCATTGGACATTCTAGAAGGGAAGTGATAGGTGAAAGGTTTACATGTTACTCACGTTACTACTATACCAATATATGTATTGAATTATATGTTCTATTGATGAATTGTAGCATTGTGGTACTAATATTGTGAGTCCATGTTGTTAGTATTATGGTTATGTTGATGTTATAACGATAGTGTTGTTGTGTGATAAAATGATAAAGACAATGTTCATGTCGTAGAACTTTAAGTTCTTACACTATATAGTCGCCTCGTTTCCCATAGCTGGGGTTCGAAAACGATTAACTCATTCCTATGAAGGGGAATAAGAGAAATGTTATCTATGGTGATGGTAATTTTTCTGAACCGGCCCAATCACTCTTATTGGGCCAATCCAGCCTTCGGCACAAGGCACTCTGGACGTGCGTGCAGCCTCCCCCGGTCAGCTCCGGGAAAACACCAGACATAACCGAGCGCGAGAGAACCTCGTGCTCGGTACCGGACAGCTCATGCGTCGTCTAGATTCGCGCCTTGCAAAGTGGAGCCAATTTCGCTCGGGACAATCCTATAAATAGCCCTCTAACCTCAAAGGGCAAGGTAATCTTTTCTTACCCCAAAATATCTCACTTTGTTGTACCTTGTGGATCATATACTTACTTTGGCATCGGAGTCTCTTGCAGGTACAACCATTTTTCCCTTCCAACCGCTCCGGATTTCAAGCCTTCTTTGTTGCCGGCCATCTGATCTGCCAGGTAAGATCAGTGGCGCCGTCTGTGGGAACTCCAGCTTCCCCGTTCCTCTTCTTGCACTTTCTTGATCCGTTCTTGCCTCTTGCAAGAATCCGGGAACCAAAGCTCTAATCAACTATCATCCATGGCTGGCAATAACGAAGACTCCTCTTCATTAGACGCTACAATACTCAACAAGAACGACATCTCTGTCGTCATTCCTCCACCCAGAAACACCGTCCCTCAAGACGGCATCACGACATCTCCTTCCCCGAAAGATTTCCAAGATGATGCCATCCATCATCTCGGGGACACTGGTGGCAGAAACAACCACGAAGAGGTTCTAGAAAACCCTTTCTCTTCCAAGGGTCAGACTCCCCAGAACCAGACCATGGAAGTCGTTCTGGCCGCCCTTGCGCAGACAAACACACTTATTCAGCAGCAGAACGACAAGATCGGGGCGCTTGAGCAAAAACGCCCTCGTTCACCCTCCCCTAGGGAGAACGCGGGCCCCGCTTCCAAGAAAGGGTCGAGCGATCACCGTTCCCGACATCGCTCACACTCCCCTCGACCAAAAAGAAGATCCAGGTCTCCTCCTGTGAAGCACGACGATAACCGTAGGCGACACAGGCGGAGTCACAGCAGATCCTCCACTCCTTCTGCCAGCGACGAAGAAGAGGAGCGTCGGGGCCCTCTATCCCACACGATCTTGGAAGCACCCCTTCCGGCCGGTCTTGAAAAACCCCCGCCGCTGGGCACATACGACGGGACCACCGACCCAGACGAGCACATAGAAAACATCGACGCCCTCCTAGTCTACAGAGGGGTTCCCGGTGCAATCAAGTGCCATTTATTCCCGACCACCCTGCGTAAAGGAGCCATGACGTGGTACAAAAGTTTGCCCGATGAATCCATTACTTCATGGAAAGTGCTCGGAAAACTCTTCTCCAGGCACTTCACAGCCTCCCGAAGACATCCAAAATCAGAAGCATCCTTAGAGGCCATCATCCAAGGAAAAGACGAATCCCTCCGAGCCTACATAGAGAGGTTCAACAAAGAGGCCGTGCGAGTATCCACGACTGTCCATATGAAGAAGTTCCTGCTCGAGCGAGGCCTCCGACCACGCTCAGACTTCGCCAAAGCCGTCGGGATCGAAACCCCCGCCACTTTGGACGAATTCTTCCTCAAGGCTCAAGCATACATACAATACAAGGAAAAGGAGGCGGATCACGCAGTCCGCAACTCAAGACAGGAAGAGAACACTAAAGGCGCTCGTCAAGACGACTCTCGCCGAGGAACTAATAAGAAGAAAGAAGATAAAGGTCGGGATCTGAAAGACTACAAGGCACCAGCAGGGAAGTTTCGGGAATACACCCCGCTGAACGCATCCAGGGAACGCATTCTGAACGAGTGCGCGAACGCAGAATTCCAAACGGGCAAAGTCCGCTTCCCGAATTCCATGCCCGCGCGGCCAAACGTAGATAAATCGAAGTTCTGCATCCACCTGAAAGATGCAATAGAAATATTAATCCGAGAAGGACCATTGAAGCAATATGCGAAGAAGCAAGAGGCCGCCAAAGAGGCCATGCCAGACACCGAGGAAAAGCCAGCGGAAGACACGCCCGCCATGCAAGTTTCCATGAGTATCACCAGACCGGAAGACTTTTACCTCCCCGACTGGGCCAGGGTGTCTTCCACACCTTCTCCTCACAGCCCATGGGAAATTTTCCCTTCCGTCATGGTCATATCCGGAGGAGGATTCAGCAAACTCACCATCGGGTTCGTAAAACGGAAATTCGACGAACTAATCTCAGCAAGTTCAAGCAAAGCCGCTACCCTCGACCTTGTCAAGGGCGGATCATCCTCCATATCTTTCTACAAGGATAAGCTGCCCGGCGGAGCGCCCAACGCGACCATCCCCTTCCTCATCCGGGCCCAAATGGCCAACTTTGACGTGCGCCGCATTCTGGTCGATCATGGGAGTTCGGTGGACATCATGTACTCCCAGTTATTCAAGACGCTGCAACTGAACGATAGCCACCTAACCCCCTACGTAGGTGTAATACGGTGAACTGACTTCTTATTTGAAAATGTTGCGGATAGCAAGAGTCGCCACCGACTTTTATTTTATCCAATTGGAAAGGCTAAAAGAACAGGAAAGACCTTTTTGAAAGAGATTGAGTTCGGGGGGTAGGTTATACAAAGGGAAGGTGTAAGGCACCCTTTGCATCCATGGTTATCCATGGGCTCTTAATTGCTTGACTCACTTGTTTGTTTGAAAAGTTTGAAGTGTCGTGTGTGAATAGTAAAAATTTCGTTAAGGACTTTAGCTTGTAAGTAAGCGTAGCCTTGTTTTGAAATCGTTTTGAAATAGGAGGTGTGAAAAGTATTTGATTTTTGAATTGATTGTGAGCAAGCAATTAAGAACTACCTACCCTAAATTTGTCTTTCTTGTTCTTTAAGTCTTTCGGGCGAAAGGATCTGTCCATACCATGAGAGGGCAGGAAGTCTTTCAATTGGATGTTTAAGGGTCATCGAGTAATCGTTCGCCATAAGACTGTCCCTTGCCATAAAGAGGGCAGGTAGTCTAAGGGAAAGATTTAATAGTCATTAATCTTTTTAGGCATCATGCGAGGATACCTTAGCAATAGGACAATCATCTTTATTTTTCCGAGGCAGCATCGAGGGACAACATTGATGATAATGAACTTAAGGCAACATTTGTTTTGCTTTTAGGTATCCTCGGAATCGAGGGATTTTGACTATTTAGTACACTTAAAGGCAGCAAGGCAACAAAGGCAACCAGAGGGATTACCCTAAAGGTGTGTGGGTGCAACAATCACGTGGTTAACTTCGATTACATTTATCTTGTAGTTAGGTGATCTATGTTCAATTCATGGTTTGCACTCCCTAAATTACTAACCACGCAGTAAAAATAATATCACAATTTAAGTGCCTTCAAGGCCAATCAATACAACCAGTAAACAGTTACATAATAATGGGGAAGGGGACAATGAAACCAGCGGATCCCTTAATAGGGTTTGACATAAGTAATAAAAAGTAAGGTTTAGGGTTACCAACGTCTGTAGCTTTGGCAGTTTGACAAACCTTTGGCTTTGATTGATGGGCAGAGGTTTGCCTTGAGCATGAAGCATTGACCCTGACCATTAAGGAAAAAAAAAACAGTGAGTGCATTGATTGTCGAACCAAACCTTATTTTTGGGCAAAAAGGCAAAAAATAATGAAATAAAATAAAAGTCAAATTGAATAAGAAAAGACTAAAAACTTAGCTTTTGATCAGTGGAGCGCATGGGCGGAGGCTCCTGACGATAAACCTGAAAAGTTGGGCATAAAGAAAAAGGATGTAGTGAGTGTATGACAATTCGAGGCAAAATAACAAAAATAATATTTAATCAAAATAAATAATAAAAAAGAAAATAAAAGAAAAAGTTTAGAAACTTAGCTTCTTGATTGGCATGGCGCGTAGTCGGAATTAATCATATTACTAACCCTGAAAAGGCACAGAAATAATATTTTTAGTGTAAGGCAAATTCTCGTAAACCCTGATTAGGGCACAAGTTAGCCATAGTTAATAGAATAAATTAAATCGGCAAAAATATATTTTTGATTAAATTATTTAACCTTAATATGCATAGGAAAAAAACTTGATAATTAATTTAAACAAACAATTTCAAACATTCTAATTATTTAAATCAAATAAAAGTATTATTAATAATTAAATTAAATTAATAAAAAATATTATTAACAATAAATAATTTTATATAAAAAAGAAATTCAAGAGAAGTTTTATTAAAAATATTTAAAAGGAAATTTAATAAATAAACAATGTACAAAATATAACTAAAATAAATAAAAGCTAAAAGATAGAGAACTCAGCTTGGATCCTGCGTGGCCATTCCCTGAGGGTGCACCATGGAGCATTTTGTTTGGGTCTTTAGATATTAATTAGCGCTGATCTGATGGCAATGCTGTGAGGATACATCGTAGGCACTTGTGCGTGAGATATACCGGATCTGTGAACAAAGGAGGACAAACAAAGAAAGGAACACAAAATGTAGAACACTGGGATCGAACCCAGGTTCGTTGCCTCCCGTTCTATCACACTCGCCAGTTGTACTAAATGTTCAACATGTTATTAATGTCATACTAGTAAAATAAATAGGAAAAGCATACTAAATGGAAGAGTCAAACTTGACCTGACTGCACGCGCGTCCACTCACGATTGGAGGAAGGATTCGAATTTGTTGACCGGCCAGTAATATTGCGCCACGAGTAATCCAACCTCTCTGGTCACTGTTCATCATCGTTCCCAAATCTATGGCAATGATTTTCATCGTGTTTTGGCAACGTTTTCAGCCATGGAAATTCCGGATTCATACACCCTGCAAAAATCACGTAAACGAGCCAAACAAAAGACCCCTGTCCACTAAATCGGACATTGCGAATCTGATGGTGACGTTATTTTTTCCTAAAAATGCTCGTAGCCTGCCATGCGAAGAGCAAGACTCCGAAACCCTAACCATGGTAACTTCCGATTTGGGCATCAAAACTCACAAACTTTTATTCAGAACATTCTCAAACATTAATGTGAACATGAACCAATGCATCAAATTCATTTATTTGGCGTAAAACAAAGGTTTGAGATTCGAAAACTCTTACCAAAGATGCAGGTTCGTGAAGGTGATTCTAGGCGCTGTTTACCCTGCCTATGGACTTGTTCCGATTGCTGGCAGCCTCAGGGAGGTGAATAAGTCCTTAGATTCGATTGAAAACCCCTGGAACGTTGATTTTGGTATTGCCCTAAACTTGCCAAATTTTGAGAGTTTGAGTAGGGTTTCTTGAGCAGGTCCCCTCGTCCCCTCTTTTCTGAACGTGTTGTGGAATATATAGAGGGTATTTTAGGTCAACACATGGGCTTGGGTAGCTGGTAATTGGAGAGAGTGAAGATTTGATTCAAAATTAAATGGAAAGTTTCTATTTTTGCATTCAATCTTATATTTTTCTTTTTCCACGAATTTCCTTTGATTGATAAGTTATTTTAGGGCACAAATATGATGGCAAATCAGGACCATGCATCTCTTAAATAATTTTTATGATTTAATTGTTTTAAATTGAATTAAAATGTATAAAATTCAAAATAAAAATAAAAAAAATTATGAGAAGTGAAGAGATGGATTTATGGGCCCTAAATATCATCACCATCATGTTTAGGAACGACAACCTAGGCCCATTGAGTGAAAAGTCCAATTTTGCTCAATATTCACTTCACGCCCTAACCCGAAATTGGTCAACTTTAACAAGTTGTAGCTCTCTTGATTCTTATCATGTGGAGATATTCTGGGACTTTTTAGAGAGCTTAAAGAGTCCTCTAAAAGCTCCCTTTGGTTTCATCTCAATTGAATTTACCATGTTCAAGTTATGAGCTTTTGAAAAAGATGACTTTTTGTCGACCTTTTGGAGGACCTGTAATGTTTTGGCTTATATCTCTCAAATGATGCATTTTTAGACTTGGCATGTGAGAGACAAATTTGTAGAGAATTCAATTTCCTTCCAAATGAGCTTTGTATGGAAATTTTCTGATGTTCCATGCAGAAGTTATGGCTGGTCAAAGTTCAGTTGACTTTTCCTATGAATACCCTAATTTAGAAAGTTTAGGTTTTGTTGATTTCTGAACTTTCCTTGATAAATCATGATCAATACTTGATCAAATGATGAATGACACTTCATAATGATGATGTTGACAAAAAATCAGAAGTTTTGACTGTGGTTTGACCATAGTTGACTTTATAGGTCAACTAGACGATTTTTGATCGTTCGGGCCATTGAGTGGGCAATCTTTTGAACCAGAACTTGAAACTTGTCGTGAGGACATCACGGGGCCTATGAGAGGTCATGGAATCCACTTGAGGTATCAGAAGTTGATTTTACTTGAAGAGACACAAAACCCTAGTTTGAGGATTGTTGTTTAGGAGAGTGTACAGTCCATCAAATGTTGAGCTTCTGCTATTCAAATGAGCTTGAGTTTAAAAATGTGGTGGGCAAATTTTGGGGTATGACAGCTGCCCCTGTTCAATCATCTTAAACCTGAAGATGTAGAGTGGTTTGTGTGCCAGTCGGTATCTGAAGGTGGAAGATGATTGAACATTAGAATACCAAGAAATTTGCCCTAGCTGAAATAGGGACTTTTGTCGGAGATGGGCTTAAAGATGCCATCCAGGTGTCTGGAAAAGATGTATGATTGAGATGGGCTTAAAGATGCACCCAGATGTCGTGACTGAAGTGTTTGAGAAGTAATTGTTTGAGTGTTGATCGTGTCATTACTGTTCGTAGTAGATGAGTTAGATCTTTGAGAGATGATCGTGTCTACACCGTTCGTGATGATAGAATTAGATCTCTGAGCGTTGACCGTGTTCGTAGTAACTGAATTAGATCTTAGAAGCAGTTGATCGTGTCCACGTCGTTCGTGATGATAGAATTAGATTCTTTAGAGGTCGACCGTGTCAGCACCGTTCGTAGTAACCGAATTAGATCTTGGAAAGATAATCGTGTCCACACCGTTCGTGATGATGGAATTAGATCTCTGAGATTTGATCGTGTCAGTACCGTTTGTAGTATCTGAATTAGATCTTGGAGAGATAATCGTGTCTACATCGTTCGTGATGATAGAATTAGACTCTCTTGTCGTGTCAGCACCGTTCGTGGTAACTGAATTAGACTGGGGACGTCAGTGATCGTGTCTACACCGTTCGTGATGATAGAATTAGATCTCTGAGAGTTGATCGTGTCGGTACCGTTCGTAGTAACCGAATTAGATCTTTGAAAGTGACCGTGTCATTACCGTTCGTGGTAAATGAATTAGATCTTTGAAAGTTGGAGATTTCGTTCATTTGTCTGTACCTGTATTCTGAAAAAGATAAGGTTAATTTTTATGCAATGTCATGATGCATGGGTCATGTAATGAGCTTCTCAAAATAAATGAGAAACTTTGCATGTCATGCCTGAATTATGAGGTAAGGTATGCAATGTATGAATATGTTTATGCCATATGATATGTGAATATGATTTATGTTGTTTTGATCGAGAAAATAAATCTCTACGCCTCTGTGATTTTGATGTCTAATCTTGTTTTGAAGATGCTCAGCTGGGGATTCGTGATTTTGTGAAATCGGGATTGCGGGAAGGCATGGATGCCTTGAATATTTCCCCCAGTATTGTAGTGACTACCATTCCTGGATTTGATTAGGACATGCCACTGAGTATTTGATAAAGATGTAAAACTAGACTTGCATAGATTTGCCCCTGCTAGTAGGAACTTTGGAAAGATTCGCCTCGCGAGGGCTTTATGAGATGTACGCTATGGGCGATATGCCCCCAGTAATCATAGGCTCAAGACAGTGTCCCATGTTGATTGGGGATTAGCTTTAGATATACTTGGATGTATGCCCCTGATTGTTCGAGCATCCATGAGAGATTCTCGGAATCTTGACTTGATTGCCCCAGATTGATCGGGAAATAGTATGAAACCCACTTGGGATATATGCCTTTGATTGTTTGGCTTTTGAGAGATTCTTATAATCTTGACTGGATTGCCCCAGATTGATTGGGCAAAGCATGCCATGCCCCTTGTATACGTAGGATACATTGCTTCTCGGCGTAATCCTGTCTGTCGGGATAACTTTCAGTCATTAGTTGTACCCTGTGCAAGTTCTTTCTGATGCTAACATTTGAAATTATGTAGCAGAATATGTTTAATAATGAATTCATGAGATGCAATGCATACGTTTGTCTTGAATTTTTGAAAAACCTTTAAAACATGAGATGCAAAACACAACACTTGTAAAAAAAGATATTTGTAATAATGTTTGTAAGAATGAAATACCGACTCCTCGTTTTTGGTAAACCTTAAGGAGTCAGGATACCTTTTTTTTTTTGGTGACAGTATGCTTTCGAACTAACCATGCTTCAATTAGGACTTTCAAGGGTTGTAACGTGGCTTGGTTCACGGTTTAAGAAACAAAGGATAAAGGCTCAAAGTTTATTTATCCCCACCCCTCTTCGTGATGATCTTCAGTCCTAAACTCAGTAAATTCGGCTTATGCATTCAGGTTCCAAGAGACTTTTGGATTTGCACCTTTGATAATGATGATGATCCGCAAGCAAAGAGAATTTTTGAGATGGCAGTCACTTCTTCCTTTCGGTAGTCACAACATTGTGTCGTTCAGGAATTTATTGACTTCTCCTTTTTCATCTTTTGATATCCCTAACTTTTGCCTGAACTGTCTATTTTAAGCTTACAGTCAGCGGGATGCCTCGATTTTTGCCTAAGTCATCTTTTTGTTTTTTGACTTAGCAGGCTTTTCTTTGTACATATGTTTATTCATCATCATTTTTTTTGAAAGATATTGACTGCCTTGCTTAATGATTGATGAACCATCATTGGCTTTTGATTGACATCTCCAACACTTCTTTGATGTGTACGGATGAACGCTTGTGATTGAAACCTTTGTTGAAAGGTGTACAGAGTGATTCTCTTAAAATAGAATGCACAGCCAAAATAACTGAGAACTACCCTGCCCCAGGTTAAAAATGCGGGTTTTTTTTTTGTACAAAAAGAAACTTCTACTCCTTAGGCTCAAAGGGGTTGACGAGGGATTATCATCCTTATATCTCCACTGTTTAGGAATTGAAACAATGCCTGTACATCGTCAGCATAGTCCGTTCAAAAGCATATTGTATGGGGTTGCGGTATCGTTTTCGTCATCCTCCCTCAAAAGGCTTACAGCTTAGCAGGAGTTGAATCAACACAAGACATATGCAAAGTATGTAATTTAAAATGAGTGATAACGACATAATGTATTCAAGACAAACATATGCAATGCACTGATGATAATTATTAAAACAGATAATGTCTATCATGATTCGAATGTTTAAACAAACAAAATAAAATTTGCGCATGAAAGTAAATCTAATGATTAAAAGTTCATCCACTTAGACATTAATCAGTCTTGTCGTGATTAGGCATAGGAGCGGTGATCACCACAGGAGTTTCAGGAGGGTGGTGTTAGAATTCATTGGCTCGATTGCCCTGAGCATCTGGATCATATGAGCGAATTGATTGTTGTGACTCAGTTGTCGTGATTCCATTATCGTGACTCAGTTGTCGTGATTCCATTATCGTGACTCAGTTGTCGTGATTCCATTATCGTGACTCAGTTGTCATGATTCCATTATCGTGACTCAGTTGTCATGATTCCATTATCGTGACTCAGTTGTCGTGACTTCGTTGTCGTGATTCCATTATCGTGACTCAGTTGTCGTGATTCTATTATCGTGACTCAGTTGTCGTGACTTTGTTGTCGTGATTCCATTATCGTGGTCTTTTCTGATTTGAGTGTCATGATTAAATCTTTAATCGCATGCTTCAATGGTCTACCATCCTTTACACCATAACCAGGATTGTTCGAATAATAAGCGCATCTCGCATTGTAATTGTACCCCAAGAATAGGAGTGCCTTCAATTCTTCTTGCCCCTTGGGTGAGTTCAGAATCAAAGTCTGGGATCGGGTATTCCGAGCCTGAAGATTTTTTGAATGATTGCTCGAGATTTCAGTTGTGCTGAAATAAACAGCGAGAGAGAATGGGAAACTTATTGCGGAAACCTGTTATGCAATGTGATGAATGCAAATGTAATGTTTTCAAGGATCTTTGCGGAATTTAGTTAGAAACATTAGAAATGACTTGGTAGCATCTTTGTTTGAAAAATTCTGATTCTTGGGTGCTCTTCTATGGGAATCAAGCTCACCATATCCAGTGGGTCATAGCCTCTGATTCGGGGATACTTCTGAATTTGAAAGTACACGGCTAGAGGAAAATAAATCCTCTTGCCCCTTGATAGGTACTGAGTCTTTGAATTGGAAGGTACGTGGCCAGAGGAAAATAAATCCTCTTGCCCCTTAGATGAGGATTCAGTCCTTGATAATAGTCCCTGAAATTGCGCGCCCTAAATCTCTAAGATCCTTGAAAGGGTTAGTTAAATCGTGTTATGCTTATGATGTCATGCGAGTGTAATGCATTAAGCACAACGTGGGATAGGAAGGGCAAAAAAGTCTTTTAACAAAACCTGCAAGGAAACAAATGTTAGTATGTTATGCGAATGCAGCTCGTTAGACTCAGTGTGAGATGATAAGGACAAACAAATCCTTTCAACAAAACCTGCAAAGAAGTGAAGGTTAGTAGCAAACGCAAACAAGTCACACAAGTCACGCAAGTCACACAAGTCACACAATTTTTTGGCTTATGGTTTGCATGGAGTCTGATCAGGTGTCCTTCCCAAGGGTATTTCTATGGATAAGGAGATTTCAGCAACGGGTTCTACAAGTTATCCAGAATTGTCAGCCCTTCTAAAGCACCCTCGGACATGATGCATTCGCACCATGCAATGATACTTTGAGAAAGAACCTATCTGAATTGTAGCATCGGGTAGCGACTAGTTCTTAACATTTGTCAAGAGTAGTCCCCCCACTACGTTCCTAAAGGCCAGGATGGGTTAAGGGTAGCTAAAGGTCCTTGAGCTCCGGCGCACCCACAGACACATACATAGACCTCCCTCATTTGAGAAAGGTGTGCATATGCTATGGAGTCCTAACTCAAGTGTGAACTTCATATTGACTCATCTCCCACATATGTGAAAGAGGTCGCCATGACTATGCCACTCCTAATCTTAAGTGTTCTTGAATCCGGGAATAGGATTCGTCCATCAGTTAATTCCCAAAACGCCCCTGAAAAATAAAACAAACAAAGCAAACAATAGAAAACAATTAAGTGATTCCTAAACTTTTAAGGTAACCCCTCTTTTATCGAAATTTATCCCCAGCAGAGTCGCCAGTTCTGTAATACGGTGAACTGACTTCTTATTTGAAAATGTTGCGGATAGCAAGAGTCGCCACCGACTTTTATTTTATCCAATTGGAAAGGCTAAAAGAACAGGAAAGACCTTTTTGAAAGAGATTGAGTTCGGGGGGTAGGTTATACAAAGGGAAGGTGTAAGGCACCCTTTGCATCCATGGTTATCCATGGGCTCTTAATTGCTTGACTCACTTGTTTGTTTGAAAAGTTTGAAGTGTCGTGTGTGAATAGTAAAAATTTCGTTAAGGACTTTAGCTTGTAAGTAAGCGTAGCCTTGTTTTGAAATCGTTTTGAAATAGGAGGTGTGAAAAGTATTTGATTTTTGAATTGATTGTGAGCAAGCAATTAAGAACTACCTACCCTAAATTTGTCTTTCTTGTTCTTTAAGTCTTTCGGGCGAAAGGATCTGTCCATACCATGAGAGGGCAGGAAGTCTTTCAATTGGATGTTTAAGGGTCATCGAGTAATCGTTCGCCATAAGACTGTCCCTTGCCATAAAGAGGGCAGGTAGTCTAAGGGAAAGATTTAATAGTCATTAATCTTTTTAGGCATCATGCGAGGATACCTTAGCAATAGGACAATCATCTTTATTTTTCCGAGGCAGCATCGAGGGACAACATTGATGATAATGAACTTAAGGCAACATTTGTTTTGCTTTTAGGTATCCTCGGAATCGAGGGATTTTGACTATTTAGTACACTTAAAGGCAGCAAGGCAACAAAGGCAACCAGAGGGATTACCCTAAAGGTGTGTGGGTGCAACAATCACGTGGTTAACTTCGATTACATTTATCTTGTAGTTAGGTGATCTATGTTCAATTCATGGTTTGCACTCCCTAAATTACTAACCACGCAGTAAAAATAATATCACAATTTAAGTGCCTTCAAGGCCAATCAATACAACCAGTAAACAGTTACATAATAATGGGGAAGGGGACAATGAAACCAGCGGATCCCTTAATAGGGTTTGACATAAGTAATAAAAAGTAAGGTTTAGGGTTACCAACGTCTGTAGCTTTGGCAGTTTGACAAACCTTTGGCTTTGATTGATGGGCAGAGGTTTGCCTTGAGCATGAAGCATTGACCCTGACCATTAAGGAAAAAAAAAAACAGTGAGTGCATTGATTGTCGAACCAAACCTTATTTTTGGGCAAAAAGGCAAAAAATAATGAAATAAAATAAAAGTCAAATTGAATAAGAAAAGACTAAAAACTTAGCTTTTGATCAGTGGAGCGCATGGGCGGAGGCTCCTGACGATAAACCTGAAAAGTTGGGCATAAAGAAAAAGGATGTAGTGAGTGTATGACAATTCGAGGCAAAATAACAAAAATAATATTTAATCAAAATAAATAATAAAAAAGAAAATAAAAGAAAAAGTTTAGAAACTTAGCTTCTTGATTGGCATGGCGCGTAGTCGGAATTAATCATATTACTAACCCTGAAAAGGCACAGAAATAATATTTTTAGTGTAAGGCAAATTCTCGTAAACCCTGATTAGGGCACAAGTTAGCCATAGTTAATAGAATAAATTAAATCGGCAAAAATATATTTTCGATTAAATTATTTAACCTTAATATGCATAGGAAAAAAACTTGATAATTAATTTAAACAAACAATTTCAAACATTCTAATTATTTAAATCAAATAAAAGTATTATTAATAATTAAATTAAATTAATAAAAAATATTATTAACAATAAATAATTTTATATAAAAAAGAAATTCAAGAGAAGTTTTATTAAAAATATTTAAAAGGAAATTTAATAAATAAACAATGTACAAAATATAACTAAAATAAATAAAAGCTAAAAGATAGAGAACTCAGCTTGGATCCTGCGTGGCCATTCCCTGAGGGTGCACCATGGAGCATTTTGTTTGGGTCTTTAGATATTAATTAGCGCTGATCTGATGGCAATGCTGTGAGGATACATCGTAGGCACTTGTGCGTGAGATATACCGGATCTGTGAACAAAGGAGGACAAACAAAGAAAGGAACACAAAATGTAGAACACTGGGATCGAACCCAGGTTCGTTGCCTCCCGTTCTATCACACTCGCCAGTTGTACTAAATGTTCAACATGTTATTAATGTCATACTAGTAAAATAAATAGGAAAAGCATACTAAATGGAAGAGTCAAACTTGACCTGACTGCACGCGCGTCCACTCACGATTGGAGGAAGGATTCGAATTTGTTGACCGGCCAGTAATATTGCGCCACGAGTAATCCAACCTCTCTGGTCACTGTTCATCATCGTTCCCAAATCTATGGCAATGATTTTCATCGTGTTTTGGCAACGTTTTCAGCCATGGAAATTCCGGATTCATACACCCTGCAAAAATCACGTAAACGAGCCAAACAAAAGACCCCTGTCCACTAAATCGGACATTGCGAATCTGATGGTGACGTTATTTTTTCCTAAAAATGCTCGTAGCCTGCCATGCGAAGAGCAAGACTCCGAAACCCTAACCATGGTAACTTCCGATTTGGGCATCAAAACTCACAAACTTTTATTCAGAACATTCTCAAACATTAATGTGAACATGAACCAATGCATCAAATTCATTTATTTGGCGTAAAACAAAGGTTTGAGATTCGAAAACTCTTACCAAAGATGCAGGTTCGTGAAGGTGATTCTAGGCGCTGTTTACCCTGCCTATGGACTTGTTCCGATTGCTGGCAGCCTCAGGGAGGTGAATAAGTCCTTAGATTCGATTGAAAACCCCTGGAACGTTGATTTTGGTATTGCCCTAAACTTGCCAAATTTTGAGAGTTTGAGTAGGGTTTCTTGAGCAGGTCCCCTCGTCCCCTCTTTTCTGAACGTGTTGTGGAATATATAGAGGGTATTTTAGGTCAACACATGGGCTTGGGTAGCTGGTAATTGGAGAGAGTGAAGATTTGATTCAAAATTAAATGGAAAGTTTCTATTTTTGCATTCAATCTTATATTTTTCTTTTTCCACGAATTTCCTTTGATTGATAAGTTATTTTAGGGCACAAATATGATGGCAAATCAGGACCATGCATCTCTTAAATAATTTTTATGATTTAATTGTTTTAAATTGAATTAAAATGTATAAAATTCAAAATAAAAATAAAAAAAATTATGAGAAGTGAAGAGATGGATTTATGGGCCCTAAATATCATCACCATCATGTTTAGGAACGACAACCTAGGCCCATTGAGTGAAAAGTCCAATTTTGCTCAATATTCACTTCACGCCCTAACCCGAAATTGGTCAACTTTAACAAGTTGTAGCTCTCTTGATTCTTATCATGTGGAGATATTCTGGGACTTTTTAGAGAGCTTAAAGAGTCCTCTAAAAGCTCCCTTTGGTTTCATCTCAATTGAATTTACCATGTTCAAGTTATGAGCTTTTGAAAAAGATGACTTTTTGTCGACCTTTTGGAGGACCTGTAATGTTTTGGCTTATATCTCTCAAATGATGCATTTTTAGACTTGGCATGTGAGAGACAAATTTGTAGAGAATTCAATTTCCTTCCAAATGAGCTTTGTATGGAAATTTTCTGATGTTCCATGCAGAAGTTATGGCTGGTCAAAGTTCAGTTGACTTTTCCTATGAATACCCTAATTTAGAAAGTTTAGGTTTTGTTGATTTCTGAACTTTCCTTGATAAATCATGATCAATACTTGATCAAATGATGAATGACACTTCATAATGATGATGTTGACAAAAAATCAGAAGTTTTGACTGTGGTTTGACCATAGTTGACTTTATAGGTCAACTAGACGATTTTTGATCGTTCGGGCCATTGAGTGGGCAATCTTTTGAACCAGAACTTGAAACTTGTCGTGAGGACATCACGGGGCCTATGAGAGGTCATGGAATCCACTTGAGGTATCAGAAGTTGATTTTACTTGAAGAGACACAAAACCCTAGTTTGAGGATTGTTGTTTAGGAGAGTGTACAGTCCATCAAATGTTGAGCTTCTGCTATTCAAATGAGCTTGAGTTTAAAAATGTGGTGGGCAAATTTTGGGGTATGACAGTAGGATCTGACCTACAAGGTTTCAACGGCACCGTGACAAAACCGTGGGGATTCGTTGAGCTTATCGTTTCAATCGGGTCGGCGAAGACCGCAAGGGCCGTCAAAGTCCAGTTCCTAGTCATTGAATGCCCCTCTATCTACCACTGCATCTTGGGACGCCCGACGCTGGCCGAGCTAATCGCAGTACCCTCAATCGTGCATCTCAAGCTCAAGTACTACACAGCCAAAGGACAAGTTGCAACGCTCAACGGCGACATCAAAGCGGCCAGAAGGTGTTTCAAAGCCTCCGCCAAAGGCCTCAGCTCTATAAAAACTGCCGCCCAGGACAAAGCAGCATGCAACGCGGGTCCCGAGCCCAACAAATCTATGCCCCGCATCAACATCATCGACCTAGACAGTCGCTTCCACAAAGAATCTGAAAGAAAAGCAGATGCGAAGACACCAGAGGAAGGTCTCCGTCTGATCCCCGACGTGGACTTAGAGCTAATAGCCCTCGGCGAGGACCCGACCAAAGGAGTTAAAGTCGGTACAGACCTGCCCGAACTAGCCAGAAGGCAACTCAAGGCCTGCCTCAGGGAGAATGCCGACCTCTTCGCATGGAGCGCAGCCGAGATGCCCGGCCTCGACCCAGAAGTAGCGTGCCACCGCCTGACGATCGATCTCGCGTGCAAAGCTGTCGCCCAAAGGAGAAGAAAGCAATCCCCGGAAAAAACAGTTGCGGTCGAACTAGCTGTTAGGGACCTCTTAGAGGCTAAATTCATATCGAAAGCCAAGTACACTACTTGGCTCTCCAATGTTGTACTTGTAAAGAAATCTAATGGAAAATAGCGCATGTGCATTGACTATACCGACCTTAATAGGGCTTTCCCTAAAGACGCTTACCCCCTGCCTAGCATAGATAAATTAGTCGATAATTCCGTAGGTTTCAAACTTTTATCATTCATGGACGCATATTCTGGGTACAACCAAATACCCATGTCTAAAACAGACAAAAAATACACGACTTTCATGACCGAGTCGGGCAACTACTACTATAGCGTATTCTGGTACAACCAAATACCCATGTCTAAGATGAGGTTTAACCCCAAAAAATGCACCTTCGGGGTCCGAGCAGGAAAATTCCTCGGTTTTTACCTAACGGAACGAGGGATCGAGGAAAATCCGGAAAATGCAGAGCCTTCTCCGAGTTCCCAACGCCAAACTCTAAGAAATTCATCCAATCCCTAAACGACATGCTCACATCACTATCCAGATTCGTAGCCAAGTCGGCCCAGCATGCCCTCCCGCTTTTCAAACTCCTCCGAAAGGAGACAACTTTCGAATGGACGGACGAATGCGAGTGCGCTTTGTCTCATCTCAAACAAGCTCTCTCACGCCCACCCGTACTCTCGAGGCCCGAAACCGGGGAAACACTCTATCTCTACCTGGCTGTCACAACTGAGGCAGTCAGCGCCGCTCTCATCAGAGAAACCCCGGAAGGCCAAAGGCCCATTTACTTTACGAGAAAAGCGCTCCAAGGCCCAGAAATCAGGTACCAGCAGATCGAGAAAGTCGCCCTCGTGCTGATCACAGCAGCCAAGAGGCTGAGGCACTACTTCTTGGCACACACCGTAGTCGTGCGCACTGAACAGCCCATAAAACAGTTGCTAGGTCTCCCCGATATGGCCGGAAGGATGCTCCGCAAGTCCTTAGAACTCTCAGAGTTCGATATAAAGTACGAGGGGAGAAAGACACTAAAAGCACAGGTCCTAGCGGACTTCATAGCTGAAATGGCCTTCCCAGACACGTTGACATGCAGCGCTCGGAAATGGACCTTATACGTAGATGGGGCTTCCAGCTCATCCGGGAGCGGAGCAGGCATCATTTTAGAAAACGGAGAAGGAACGCTGATAGAAGTATCGCCATCGCTCTCTTTCCCGACCTCTAACAACCAAGCGGAATATGAAGCACTGCTCGCAGGGCTACGTCTCGCTAACGATCTAGACGCCGAGGATATCAAAGTGTTCACCGATTCCCAATTGGTAGCTTCACACATCTCGGGAGAATACTAAGTCAAAAGAGACCATCTCGCCGAATACCTGAACCTCGTGCGTGGAAAGATGGCCCGGTTCAAAAGTGCCAAAGTAAAACATATCCCGAGGGAACATAATTCTCAAGCGGATGTTTTGTCAAAACTAGCCAGCACGAGGAAGAAAGGGGGAAATAAATCCGTGATCCAGGAAATACTGCCCAGACCCAGCATCGAGCCTCCGGTCGGGCTAACACTCGTCAGCGCGATCGGAGATGCGTCTTGCTGGATAACCCTCATGTACGATTATCTCACGAACGATCTCCTGCCGAGTGACCCTAAAGAAGCCTCCGTAATTAGGAGAAGAGCCTGCTCATACGTCCTAGTCGAGGACCGACTCTACCGACGAGGATTCTCCATACCCCTCCTTAAATGTGTTGACGAGGGCATGGCTCCCCACATACTCCGATAAATACACGAAGGAATCAACTCCCAACACTTGGGGGGAAGATCCCTCGCCAAGAAAACGCTCAGAGCCGGATACTATTGGCCCACCTTGCAGCACGACGCTAAAGAATACGTAAAGAAATGTGACAAGTGCCAACGCTTTGGGAACATGCACCTCGCGCCCCCCGACGAACTCAAGTCTTTGTCATCTCCCAGGCCGTTCGCGTGGTGGGGCATGGATTTCCTTGGCCCATTCGTGACAAGAAGCAATCAGAACAAATACCTCATAGTCGCGGTCGACTACTTCACCAAATGGATCGAAGCCGAACCATTGGCCAAAATCACATCTCTAAACGTACTACGTTTCTACAAAAGAAACATCCTCTCCCGGTTCGGAATACCCCTAGCTATCATCACCGACAACGGCACCCAGTTCACCGACGGGCGCTTCCAAGAATTTGTGACGAAGTTAGGAACTAAGCAACACTTCGCATTAGTCGAACACCCCCAAACGAACGGGCAAGCCGAGGCCGCTAACAGAGTTATTCTAAGGGGAATCAAAAGAAGACTGGACGAAATCAAAAAGGGATGGGTCGAGGAGCTACACATCTTCCTTTGGGCCTACCGCACCATCCCCCATTCCACAATCGGGGAGACTCCCTTTCGACTTACATACGGGATGGAGGCCGTAATTCCTGTCGAAGTACATGGGCCCACCAGGTGCGTCGAGGAACCCCTCGAAACAGAGGGCAACCTCGAGGCAATTAGAGAAGAGCTCGACCTGGTCGAAGAAATCCGAACAGGAGCTGCCATGCGCGAAGCTTCACTCAAACAAAAAATCGCCCTAAGACACGACGCAAAGGTCATTAAACGGGAATTTGAGGTAGACAGCCTAGTGCTCAAAAGAAACCACAAAGATTCCCGAGAGGGCAAACTGGCCGCAAACTGGGAGGGGCCCTATCGTATCCGGGCAAAGACCGAAAACGGGGTATATTATTTGAAAAATCTACAAGGAGAAGAACTCGGTCGACCTTGGAACACTGAAAAGCTCAAGCAATATTACAGCTGAAACACAGGTGCGGCCCGGGTACACGCCGAGCACCTCCAGATGAAACAAAAACATAGAAGCCCGCTCTCTTAATCGAGCAGAATCCTTGTCCTTCGGGGGCCATGAATACCGAGCGTTCCCGTCGTAAACAAGTACCATGACGGCAGAACGCCCCACTCGCGAGGGGACTGTTCACGCCATGAGGCTCAAAACTCAGCACAACGAGTCCTGAGACTCACCCTCGCCAGGCACATGTCCCCGGCAATCGACCACAGTTCCACACACTTGGCGATCAATACACTACAGTCGAGCAAATCTTCCAATTAGGCAAAAACAAATATACACGCGAAAATCACAACAACGACAGTACTTTATTCATCATCCATGAGAGTTACAAAATACACATCAAATAAAAGAAAAACGTGTTATTCTGCTCGACGGGCGAACTCCTCCGAATGAAGGTACTGATACCAATCCTCATCCCACTCAGTCTCAGAACCATCAGCGTTAATCACGACTCTCACGCCTGAAAACTGAGCCTGCACGTCCGAGCAACGGACCACCTGGGGACGAGAAGCATAACCAGTCGAAACCTTTTTCTTCTCCTTCACCGCCTTCACTCCGCGAGAGCATGAGGTTGAAGAAACCTTTCTTCCCTTAGCACCACTCATTCCTGCATAAAAATGAAGAAAGAAAGGTCCATGAGACCTCCTTTTATAGAAGAAGAAAGGGGACAGAAACACTTGGGAAACGGTCAAGTCATTAAAGAACAAAGACGTTGGAAACCAGCGACACGCCGTCCAAAAAGTCAGAACGCATGCATACAGACTTCGAAGAAACGGGCATAATAAACAAAGGCGTTAAACATAAAGTACTTGCAAATTAAAACGGACACGTAGCCCGATAAGTGTGCCTGACTACGGCCGTGACGACCGAGCCGGTAATATCATTACAAATTAAAAATGGGGGGCATACCCCCCGGAACATAACAACAAAAAACAGTGGCACGCAGGCCAAAAACTTAAACACAAAAAATTTTCATACACCTTCTTCCATTTGAACTTCCCCGGTCTCCTGAGTCGCTGGCCCTTCCCCGAAGTTCGGAGAGACTATCTAGCCGCCTTCCACTCGGTGGCATGGCCCGGTGCCCTCGGTCACCAACTCCACCCCAGGATTCTTCAACTTGAGTTGGGCCACGGTAGAGTTGTAGGTGTCTTCGACAGCAGCAACACAATCATCCCCCAGGACTCTCATATACTGGATCAAATCCGCCCGAGTCAAGAGGGCCCTTTCCTCCTCTGTCTCGTCCTCAGCAGGAGCATAAGAACGACGATGGGAAGCCTCCTTTACCGAGGAAAACAACATCGCTCCATACAGAGTCCGAGAGACCAAAGTGTACTGGCCCTGCACGTCCGCCAGAGCGTCCTCCTTAGCACTCAACCGAGCCTTCACGGCCGCCAACTCCTCAGACTGCTCCTTCAACTCCCGATCTCACTCCTCTAGAGCGGACGCCTTAGCCCTGGCCTCTTCCTCGAGCCTCCTCACAGCTTCCACGAACAAGGGTGCCGAACGGGCATACAGAGTGGCAAGCTCGAGAACCCTGACCACAGCAGCAGCATCTTGCACCAAGAAACGCTGACGGAAAGACGGATCCATGCCTTCAATGTGGAGGGACTCCGCCATAGGAATAGTCAGAGAAGGCCTTCCCTCGAAGAATCGGGGCTGAAGGAAACAGGAGGGCAGAGTAAAGACATCGCCAGCCTCCTCCTGGGTCAAATCCACAGCCTTGACCCTCTGCCACTTGTGACGGACCAGAGCATCCGGATCCGGATGCTGACGGAGGGGAGAAGGAAGTACCACGACCGGCCTCAAAGATTCGCCCTGGTCAGAAGCCCGCAACGGAGACCCAGCGGCAGCCGGGGAGGAAGAGGAAATGCCAGAGCCTGTCATCGGGGACCTCTGCACAGCGGCTAGACGAGGCCCCACACTCTTCTTAACAGTCGCTTTAACCTTGCTCGCCTGTTTGAGCATCCTCTCAAGACGCGCCTTGTCCATCAATTCTGAAAAAGAAAACACGTCAAGACTCAGCCCGTCATAAATCATTACCATAAAGAAGGACTTGGACACAAAACTAAAAAGAGAAAGGGGCAGATACCCAAATAGGCCGCTGCACCCTCGTCAGTCCCACTAGCCAACAAGTCCTTTATACTTATCATGCCGGGCTCCGTCATGGGAGCCCCATTATCATCGGCCACAGGTCTCCCTGAGCGATCCAATTTCAAGACCGGTGGGAGACCCTACACGAACTTCTGGAGAATGGCATAATCCGCCCGAGCGTCCTCGTCCAGATCAGACACCTTGGTGCTATACTGATCGGTGCCATACTCAAAATGGTCCCGCGACCAGAAAGACCTAAACTTTTGTCTACGGGCAGTAACAGGCTCTCCAATATCATTGAGCATCAGACGACCATGGATATCTAAGGTCGGTACTCGAGCAAAAACACTGTCATGGGCCTCCCGAGACTGGGGACGGATAAGAAAGAAACGCGGCTTGTAGTTTTTTAGAGAATCCGAATAGGACTTAAAAATCTTCCTAGATTGCTTCAGGGACACCCACCCAAAACGACCATCCATTACCGTCCGCTGCACACAGAAAATAAAAAAGAACAAAGGGATCGTCGCCGCTATTTTCAAATGGGAACAAGTCAGCGCGAACGCCCAGATAAAAGCGATTGCATTGGGGTGAAGTTGCCCGGGAGCCACCTCCAAGTGATTAAAAACGGCCATCTGAAACTCGGAAAAGGGGACGCGGAACCCCATCTCCCGAAAGACCACCTCATACATCAGGATCAAGTCGGGAGCGTACACATCACAGATACGGTCCTCCTCTGCATGGATAAGGACCGACCACCCGTTCCTGGAGGCGTCCCCGGCAGGATCCACGTAACCCCCGATCTCTGTGAAGATGTCCGAGCCATCCTCCACGAAGTAACTTTCAATATCGAGCGCCTCTTGAAGCACCCAGGCCGGCAAAGGCACCTCCTGTTGGGCCGGGGGAGTCGAGGACGACGACATTGACGGACGCCCTGCTTCGGCCATGTTCACCTAAAAAACAGGGGAGGATAGTGAATTTGACAGTTCAATCAAATCCACCCTTCCACCACCGTTCAAAGTGAAAGGGCGCACCAACAGTCCGGGGCCGAATGACCCCCCGACCTTGCCCTTCTCTAGAAAAACGTGTTAGAACAAGATTTGTTCTGATCAATATTCTTATTTTGATGATAACAATGCATATGAATTTTGTATAAGACAATGTGGTACTCTAATCCTATGCATTTTCCATTTCAGGAAATATATAAGGAGTATGCACAATTCAGCGCTAAGAAGCATTGTCTCAAAAGGTTCAGGATTGCAACATCAAAACATGCTCTCGCAAGACATCAGAAGATGGTCAAGCAGAATCAGAACATGGTCTATGAAGCATCAGAAGAACTTGAGATCAGAAGCAGAAGCACTGAAGTTCTTATGGTATCACGCTAAAGCACTTCAAATTCAGAAGACAAGAAGATGCTCTGCACCAAGCTGTAACTCTGATTCTGATTATTCAAACGTTGTATTCACAAAATTCGAGATCAGAAGTTAGTACTAGATGACAGGCTACGAAGTCTAATCTCTGACTGACAAAAGGAACGTTAGAAGCTACAAAAGGCAAAGTCAGTAAAAGCAGAGAAAAGCATGGCTTGAGGTAGTTGACAAAACAGTGAAAACATTAAATGCAAAGCTGTCCAGTCACGCAATGCATTAAATGCAGTTCAACGGTCATCTTCTCAAAACGCCTATAAATATGAAGTTCTGATCAGAAGCAATTACATACAACTCTTGCAAGAATACCAAAACGCTACTGAAATCAATACATACGAACTTCATCTTCAACCTCACATTCTTTGTAATCTTTAGTGAATGTGAAGCTTAGAACTTAAGAGAAATATCACAGTTGTGATTATAGCTTTCTAATAAGCATTTGAATACTCTTGTAAACATTTATTTTACATTGATTTGTAAAAAGTTCCTAGAGTGATCAGTGAGATCAGTAGACTCTAGAAGACTTAGAAGTTTCTAAGTGTTGATTTCCTAGAGTGATCAAAGTGTGATCAGTATACTCTAGAAGACTTAGAGTGTTTCTAAGTGGACAACCATTGTAATCAAGATTGAATAGTGGATTAAATCCTCAGTTGAGGTAAATCACTCTAAGGGGGTGGACTGGAGTAGTTTCGTTAACAACGAACCAAGATAAAAATATTGTGTTCATTGTTTTTATCTTAAGAGTTTTTAAAGTTACACTTATTCAAACCCCCCTTTCTAACTGTTTTTCTATCCTTCCATTGGCATCAAAGCACCGGTTCTAGGTGTAAGCACTTAACCGTGTTAGAAAAAGATTCAGGGTGACAAAAACACTAAGTCAATATGGTTGATATTGTTACATCCACTTCTACATCTACTTCAAATGATCAACACAACAATGGAAATGGAAATGGATACTCTAGACCACCAGTATTTGATGGTGAAAATTTTGAATACTGGAAAGATAGATTGGAAAGATACTTTCTTGGTCTAGATGGTGATTTATGGGACTTGCTTGTGGATGGTTACAAACATCCTGTAAATGCTAGTGGAGCAAAGATGTCAAGACAAGAAATGAGTGATGATCAAAAGAAACAATTCAAAATCATCATAAGTCAAGGACTATTCTGCTGAATACTATTTCTCATTCTGAATATGAGAAGATATCAAACAGGGAAACTGCCCATGACATCTTTGAATCATTAAAGATGACTCACGAAGGAAATGCCCAAGTCAAAGAGACAAAATTTCTTGCATTAATCCAGAAGTATGAAGCCTTCAAAATGGAGGATGATGAAAACATTGAAACAATGTTCTCAAGATTTCAAACTCTAACTGCTGGATTAAGAGTGCTTGTCAAGGGATATATAAAGGTTGATCACGTCAAGAAGATCATCAGAAGCTTGCCCAGAAGATGGGGCCCAATGGTGACTGCATTCAAGATTGCAAAGAATCTGAATGAAGTATCTTTGGAAGAGCTGATCAGTGCTTTGAGGAGTCAAGAAATAGAGCTGGATGCTAATGAACCTCAAAAGAAAGGTAAGTCTATTGCTTTAAAATCTTTGAATAAAAAATGCACTAACGCTTTTCAAGCGGAAGAAGAAGATTCTGAAGAATCAGAATCAGAAGAAGAAGAAGAAGATGAACTGTCCATGATCTCCAGAAGGGTAAACCAACTCTGGAAGAGTAAGCAAAGGAAGTTCAAGAACTTTAGAAGTTCTAAAAAGCCTGAAAGAGGAGAATCTTCTGGAATCAGAAGATTTGACAAAAAGAAGGTCACGTGCTTTGAGTGCAACGAGCCAGGACATTACAAGAGTGAGTGTCCAAAGCTTCAGAGGGAGAAACCCAAGAAGAAGTTCCAGAAGAAGAAAGGTCTTATGGCAACTTGGGATGATTCAGATTCATCAGAATCAGAATCAGACTCTGAAGACGAGCAAGCCAACATAGCACTGATGGCTACTGTGGATGCTGAATCAGAATCTACATCAGTATCAGACTCTGACTCTGAAGAGGTATTTTCTAAACTATCTAGAGATGAGCTAGCTTCCAGTTTAGCTTAAATTCTTGAAATCAAGGCTAAGCTTAGTATCAAATACAAAAAGCTGAGAAAGCTCTTTGTATCTGAAACTAAGAAGCTTGAATTAGAAAATTCTGAACTCAAAGAAAAAGTTTTAAAACTATCCAAAGATGCTGAGTCATCTTCTGGTTCAGAAAAATCTATTCCAAGCTTGAACAATATTCTTAAAGAATGTGACTTGAGTTTCAGGAAGTTCTTATCTAGAGGTATTGGTAGAAGTCAACTTGCCTCTATGATATATGCTGTTAGTGGAAACAAGAGAGTTGGCATAGGTTATGAGGGTGAAACCCCATACAAACTTGAACCTGTAGATGATATGAAAATCACATACAAGCCATTGTATGATCAGTTCAAGTATGGTCACTCCCGTGATATTAGGCTCAGCTCACATGCTAAAAGCTTTCACATTACACACACTAAGAAGCATGTGACACAAAATAGAAAATATCATGTTGCTCAAACTAAGGAATATCATGTTGTACCTCCTGTTAATTATCATGTTAAACCCAAGTTCAATCAGAACTTGAGGAGAACTAACAAGAAAGGACCCAAGAAAATGTGGGTACCTAAGGAGAAGATAATTTATGTTGCAGATATCCTTGGCTGCAAATAAGACAAAGCAAAACACGTCATGGTACCTGGACTCTGGGTGCTCGCGGCACATGACAGGAAAAAGGTTTATGTTCCAAGACATGGTGCTTAAGTCCGCTGGTGAAGTCAAGTTTGGAGGAGATCAGAAGGGCAAAATTATTGGCTCAGGAACCATAAGTGTTGGTAACTCTCCTTCCATAACTAATGTACTTCTTGTAGATGGATTAGCTCATAACTTATTGTCCATAAGTCAGTTAAGTGACAATGGTTATGACATAATCTTCAATCAAAAGTCTTGCAAAGCTGTAAGTCAGAAGGATGGCTCAATACTATTTACAGGAAAGAGAAAGAACAACATTTACAAGATTGATCTTCAAGATCTTAAGAATCAGAAGGTAACTTGTCTTATGTCTGCTAGTGAAGAGCAATGGGTCTGGCACAGAAGATTAGGCCATGCTAGTTTGAGAAAGATTTCTCAGATTAACAAACTAAATCTGGTCAGAGGACTCCCTAATCTAAAATATAAATCAGACGCTCTTTGCGAAGCATGTTAGAAAGGGATGTTTTCCAAACCTGCATTCAAGTCTAAGAATGTTGTTTCTTCCTCTAGGCCGCTAGAACTTCTGCACATTGATCTGTTTGGCCCAGTCAAAACAACATCTGTCAGAGGGAAGAAATATGGATTAGTCATCGTAGATGATTATAGCAGATGGACATGGGTAAATTTCTTGAAACACAAGGATGAGTCTCATACAGTATTCTTTGACTTCTGCACTCAGATCCAATCTGAGAAAGAGTGTAAAATCATAAAGGTCAGAAGTGATCATGGTGGCGAATTTAAGAACAGATTCTTTGAGATTTATTTCAAAGAAAATGGTATTGCCCATGATTTCTCTTGCCCTAGAACTCCACAGCAAAATGGAGTTGTAGAGCAAAAGAATAGGACTCTACAAGAAATGGCCAGAACCATGATTAACGAGACCAATATGGATAAGCATTTCTGGGCAGAAGCAATAAATACTGCGTGTTATATTCAGAATAGAATCTCCATAAGACCTATTCTTAATAAGACTCCCTATGAATTGTGGAAGAACAGAAAGCCCAACATTTCTTATTTTCATCCTTTTGGATGTATATGTTATATTCTTAACACTAAAGATCATCTGAGTAAGTTTGATTCTAAGGCACATAAGTGTTTCCTTCTTGGATATTCTGAACGCTCAAAAGGCTACAGAGTATACAATACTGAAACATTGATTGTTGAAGAATCAATCAATATCAGATTTGATGATAAGCTTGGTCTTGAAAAGCCAAAGCAATTTGAGAATTTTGCAGATATTGAAGTCTCTAACTCAGAAGCTGAAGAACCCAGAAGCAAAGTATCAGAAGATCAAGTTGCTGCTTCATTAGAAAATCTCAGAATTTCGGAAGAGCCAACTATCAGAAGATCTTCTAGACTCAGATCCTATCAGAACCAGATCATTCCTTAAGAACATTGCAGAATGTCAATTTGGTCTAGTATCTCTTATCGAGCCAACTTCTGTTGATCAAGCTCTGGAGGATGCTGACTGGATAATTGCCATTCAAGAAGAACTCAATCAGTTTACAAGGAATGACGTATGGGATCTTGTTCCTAGACGAAAAGGATTTAACATCATTGGAACCAAGTGGGTCTTCAGAAACAAGCTAAGCGAAAAAGGAGAAGTTGTAAGAAACAAAGCCAGACTGGTTGCTCAGGGCTATAGTCAGTAAGAAGGCATAGACTATACAGAAACCTTTGCACCAGTGGCCAGGTTAGAATCTATTCGCTTATTGATTTCTTTTGCCACTCAACATAACATCACTCTATATCAGATGGATGTTAAGAGTGCCTTCTTAAATGGTTATATAGATGAGGAAGTATATGTTCACCAACCTCCTGGTTTTGAAGACTCTAAGTCTCCAGAACATGTTTTCAAATTAAAGAAATCATTATATGGCCTGAAGCAACCCCCTAGATCTTGGTATGAAAGATTAAGTTCTTTCCTTCTGGATAATGGTTTCACTAGAGGACAAGTGGATACTACTCTCTTTTGTAAAACCTTTAAAAAGGATATTTAAATTTGCCAAATTTATGTTGATGATATTATCTTTGGAACCTCTAATGCTACATTTGGAAAGGAGTTTGCTAAGTCTATGCAGGCTGAGTTTGAAATGAGCATGATGGGAGAACTCAAGTACTTCCTTGGGATCCAGATCAATCAAACATCAGAAGGAACGTATGTTCACCAAACCAAGTATGTGAAAGAACTTATGAAGAAGTTTAATCTTTCTGAAAGCAAAGAAGCAAAGACTCCTATGCATCCAATGTGTATCTTAGGTAAGGATGAGGTAAGTAAGAAGGTAGATCAGAAGTTGTACAGAGGTATGATTGGATCTCTTATATATCTTACTGCTTCTAGACCTGATATTTTATTCAGTGTTTGTCTGTGTGCAAGATTCCAATCAGATCCTAGAGAATCTCACTTAACAGTTGTTATGAGAATTCTGAGGTATCTGAAAGGTACTACTAATGTTGGTTTAGTCTACAGAAGATCTGAAGAATACAATTTAGTAGGATTCTGTGATGCTGATTATACTGGAGATAGAATTGAAAGGAAAAGTACTTCTGGAAGTTGTCAATTTCTTGGAAGTCACCTGATCTCCTGGTACAACAAGAATCAAGCTACCATTGCCCTCTCTACAACAGAAGCAGAATATGTTGCTGCTGCTGGATGTAGTACACAGATGCTTTGGTATCACGCTAAAGCACTTCAAAGTCAGAAGACAAGAAGATGCTCTGCACCAAGCTGTAACTCTGATTCTAATTATTCAAACGTTGTATTCACAAAATCTGAGATCAGAAGTTAGTACTAGATGATAGGCTACGAAGTCTAATCTCTGACTGACAAAAGGAACGTTAGAAGCTACAAAAGGCAAAGTCAATAAAAGCAGAGAAAAGCATGGCTCGAGGTAGTTGACAAAACAGTGAAAACATTAAATGCAAAGTTGTACAGTCACGTAACGCATTAAATGCAGTTCAACGGTCATCTTCTCAAAACGCCTATAAATATGAAGTTCTAATCAGAAGCAATTACATACAACTCTTGCAAGAATACCAAAACGCTGCTGAAATCAATACTTACGAACTTCATCTTAAACCTCACATTCTTTGTAATATTTAGTGAGTGTTAAGCTTAGAACTTAAGAGAAATATCACAGTTGTGATTATAGCTTTCTAAGAAGCATTTGAATACTATTGTAAACATTTATTTTACATTGATTTGTAAAAAGTTCCTAGAGTGATCAGTGAGATCAGTAGACTCTAGAAGACTTAGAAGTTTCTAAGTGTTGATTTCCTAGAGTGATCAAGGTGTGATCAGTATACTCTAGAAGACTTAGAATGTTTCTAAGTGGACAACCATTGTAATCAAGATTGATTAGTGGATTAAATCCTCAGTTGAGGTAAATCACTCTAAGGGGGTGAACTGGAGTAGTTTCGTTAACAACGAACCAGGATAAAAATATTGTGTTCATTGTTTTTATCTTAAGAGTTTTTAAAGTTACACTTATTCAAACCCCCCTTTCTAAGAATTTTTCTATCCTTCAAAATGGTCGTCAAGCAGAAGAAGACTCGCGCTAAAGTGAAGGGAAAAAACCCATGCTACGTCACAATGATCCATTTTTCTGGAAAAAACCTAAGGACACACTAACGCGTGATCAAAACTCCAAAATGACAATCAATGAACTAGAAGATGACTCTAAACAAAGGATTCAATTGCATACAGCCGTCAACAACGGAGAAACCAGCTACCTCCGCCGTCTACCACCAACAAGCTCCTAAATCTTCCTCAAAATCATTCCTAAAAGTCTACCCTAACCACATGCAAACGGTTTCTAAAAACAATCAAAGCATGGAAAGCTAAAAACAGAGGGAAAAACGAACTTACAGGTAGGATTCTGAAGGAAGAATTGGGGATTGAAGAAGGAACGTTGCGGAGGAGCTCACGATCGGCGGCGAAGAGTAGAGAGCGAAGAAGAATTTGAAAAGTTTGGGGAAAATGATAACCCCTGATATTTATAGGCAATTGAGAGCCTCACGTGCGCCGCACGCGAGCTCTGGGAAACGATATGGCCATCATTAAGCCTAGCGGCCTATGAGTAGGGTAGCCATCATTTCGCATTAAATGCGACACGTCCCCCAACTGAAAACTCTGAAGCGACAAGCTTCCTTACTCCCGACCTAACCCTTCTTCTCCCCGGAAGCTCAGGACCGATCTCCCTCGGAAACGCCAGGCCCGCTCCCCCGGAAGGTCTCCTCGGACCAACGCCCTCTAAGTCGTCACTCCCACGAGCAGAAGCAACGACTTAGGGGGCTCCTGTTCTGGACCGGCCCAATCACTCTTATTGGGCCAATCCAGCCTTCGGCCCAAGGCACTCTGGATGCGCGCGCAGCCTCCCCCGGTCAGCTCCGGGCAAACACCAGACATAACCGAGCGCGAGAGAACCTCGTGCTTGGTACCGGACAGCTCATGCGTCGTATAGATTCGCGCCTTGCAAAGCGGAGCCAATTTCGCTCGGGAAAATCCTATAAATAGCCCTCTAACCTCAGAGGTCAAGGTAATCTTTTCTTACCCCAAAATCTCTCACTTTGTTGTACCTTGTGGATCACATAATTACTTTGGCATCAGAGTGCCTTGTAGGTACAACCATTTTTCCCCTTCCAACCGCTCCGGTTTTCAAGTCTTCTTTGTTGTTGGCCATCTGATCTGCCAGGTAAGATCAGTAATGATCTCGTTGTGTTTCGATTCAAGAGTGAACATGATCCTAAGGTAATAGATCATGCATCCTAGAGCGGTGGGACGAGGAGTGAAATGAACATGTTCCTTCATAACTCGGTAGCATAGTACCTTGTTTGATTACAGTGGTTAACAATGTGGACTGTTGATTAGTGGTATTTTGGATGTTGTCAAAACATGACGTGGGAGTTGGAAAGAAGGATGCGAGAGACGTGTCCGGAGTTGTATCAGGTGAATTTTCGAGGACGAAAATATTCTAAGTGGAGGAGAGTTGTAACACCCATTTTTATTTTTAGGCTTAAATAGTCAGTTGGTCCCTGTAAGTTAGCGTATTTTTGGTTTTCGTCCCTGTATCTTTTTTCTGGGATAAAGTCCTTAAATATTGAATTTCTTTTGGATTAAGTCCCTAAAACTAAAATCCGTAGGAAAATCTGCTGGTTTCCTGCAAGTCTTCCTTCGGATTTTCCTGCGGATTTTAACTTTAGGGACTAAAACCAAAAAGATTTTAACACTGAGGGATCATTCGCAAAAAAAAAGATACAAGGATGAAAATCAAAAACATGCTAACTTACAAGGACCAACTGACTATTTAAGCCTTATTTTTAATTAAAATAACTATGCGATGTGGTGTTTTTGGTGTATTTTGTGAACGTAAGGATATGTCGTTGTGCCTTAGTGAGAGGTGTGAGTACCTTAGAATCTTTAAATAGTTAAGGTTAGGGTGTATGGCTAATTTTGTAGTAGCAAGGGTGCATTGAGAGTATATTATATTATTATTATTATAAATAATTATGGTTATGATGGTAATTATAATTTTATAATTAAATAACAGTTTAATTAGAAAGGGAAAATTAGATAGGAGAACGAGACATTCTGTGAACGGAAGAAGAGAAGTAGAGAACGAGAAAGAGATAAGAGGAAGCAATCGTATTCGAAGCAAGAACAGAATTCGCGGTAGAGGTCTTAAATCTTCAACCTAAGATAAGGGTGGAGTTTGGACTCTCTAATATGTGGTATAATGATGGGTATGTTAGGGATTAGGAATTTCTATTGTTATATGTTATGTGTTTCATAAATTTTTATTGTTGTGTGAATGAATGAAATTGATGAATTGTTGTTATGTTGGTGGATAATTTGATAAAATTGAGTAAATGACATGATTTGGAATATCGTGTAATGTGTATGAATGATTTGTGAAATTGAAAGACTTGATTTCGGTTGCAAATTGGTATAATTGGGTGTCTAGGATGATGTTTGTAACAACGTATGAAATTGGGTTGAATTATGTGTGTAATTGCATGTTTCGTGTAATAGAAATGTTGTGTTAATATATATAAATAATTACTAAAGTTTAGAAACCGAAATAAGTATTGTGGGATATTTAGGTTGTTTGGATAGGTGAAAAACTGATTTTCGTACTTAAATAGCAGAAAAGTGATTTTGTAGTCGATGTAGCCGGTTACCTTGTATATAACCGGTTACATGGTGCAAAATGTGTTTTCAGTATTCTGGGACTGAGGTAACCAGCTACCTTGTGATGTAACTGTTACATCACTGTGTTGGCAAATTTTTCTAAACTTCAAAAATCCATAATTTTTTACTCGGGTGTCCATTTGACCCGCTGTTTGAACCTGTAGAAAGCTAAGAAAATGTACTTTCTTGTAAAAATTGGTTTCAAGTTTATGGAAATAAATTTTAAAGATGTGTAATTAAGTTTTGTGTTGTCAGTGTATGTTGCAGTGTGATGCCGGTGTTTTTATCTTTGTAAAACTTTGAAAACTTATGGTGTCTGTTTGATGCGCCGTTTGAACCTACGGGAAGCTAAAAATATTCTTTGTAAAGTGATAATAATTTTGATAGCATAAAGTGGTTGTTTTCTATTGGAGGCTCATGCCTTGTGTATCAGTGTTTGTGGTGTCGTTTTCTTTACCTCCCCGTTTCACTTGGGAGGACGGCATGCTAGACCCTTCACGCGGAATTTGGAAGGAGAATGCGCCCGGGGCGGGATGAATTTTGTTTCAGTTCTTCCTACGATATCACACGAACTTTTTAATTATCCTACGAGGAGGAGAGGGGAAAAAGATCTCAAATAAACCCTAGGAGTTTGCTAAGTGTGGGGATTCACCTAGACTAGAAATTCTGGAGTCCGAGAGGTCGGTTATACATAGGGAAGAGTTTAAGCACCCTACATATTCGTAGTACTCTACGGGAACCTTCTCTGTGTCTATGTGATTATGTTTGTTGCTTATTATTGGGAAAGTTTCTCCTTTGTGTTAGGAGAAGGAATTAAAATTGATTTGAAAAGAAATGACTGACAGACTGACTATTTTTGGTATTTTATTAGCTCGTTGAGATTCCTTGTGAACCTCATGCCTACATATCCCTAATGGAAGTCAGAGCTTTTTGTAGTTCGGAGAACTAACTAGGGAAAAAATAAAGATTTTTGGTGCCTTGCTTGAAGCTCAAGGTTGAAGCTTGAATTAAATCTCTGTTTACAGTAAAGAGACATGAAATCATCTTTACAGAGAGGTATTTCTACTATTCCACCACAAACATTTTTAAAGTGACAGAAAAGCTGAATTTATTTCATTAAGAGAGGGAGCCTACTTGGTTGATCAAGTATGACAGCCAACATGCCTCTTGAATGAAAGAAGGATTCTCATCCAAATTAGGGAAAGTGTACAAGTCTGGGTTTGTTTTCCTCAGAGCATGCCTTTCAAAGTCCTAAATGGGAGAATGATTGAAATTGAAATTGAAGTTGAAATTGAAATGTTTGTTTGTTTGAATGTGGTGAGATAGGAGAAATATCTCTTTAAAGAGATAAGCTATGTCTATCTACTGTTTGAAAGATTTGATTTTTAGCTGGCTTGTATGAGACCCAAGCTTGAGGCTTTTTGATTGATTTACTATTTTATTGACTCTGGGAGACAACTCTACTGGGGATTGACTTAAACTACGAAGTCTTTGTGTTCTGTACAAAGCCCAGAATTGAGGCTGACTCTTTATTATATGTCTTTTACTGATTGAGACTGGTGAGATTATCTTTTTAAAGAATGAATGGAGGCTGACTCTTTATTATATGTCTTTTACTGATTGAGACTGGTGAGATTATCTTTTTAAAGAATGAATGGAGGCTGACCCTTTCCAGGGGTTTTACTCTGCTGGAGAATTTATCTTTTGAAAGTTCAATCTTTGGAGGCTAACCCTTTCCAAGGGTTTTGACTCAACTGGAGAAATTATCTATTAAAAGACTGATTTTTGGAAGCTAACCCTTTCCAGGGATTTATGAATGATAGCAGAAAGATTATCTAATTGAGATATCTTGTTTAAAGCCCAAGATTAAGGCTGACTCTGATTGAGGATAGATAACTATGGATCCTAGACTCTGCTAAGGAAGATTAATGATGATAAGGGTGACAGAGACTGTCCATGTCTCTCATTCCAAAAGGTGTGCTCAATATGAGATTGAGACATTCTTAGCTTGTTTAAAGTCTGGTTTATAGAAAGGAAGGGACTCACCAGGATAAGCTAGAAGGTGACTAAAGACCTGTTCCTATGTTTATAAGAAACCTGATGGGTCCTTGTGTACAAGCTCAAGAGGAAGCTAGGAATGCTTTTAAGAAGCCTGTGGGTCCTTGTACAAAGCCCAAGAGGAGGCTAATCGAGGGTCATCGAGGGTCCTTGTTATAGCACAAGAGAAAGCTATGTGGTTTTGAACTTATTTTGGCTTTAAGCAAATGGGTAAGAGGTTTCACCGGGAATAATTCCTCTTTGGGTGGATGTGTCCTAGTTTGGGTTCTAAGGCTTTTTCAAGATGTTTCACCAGGATTAATTCATCTTGAGGGTTTGAACTAAAGATCTCTAATTAGGAAAGAGCCTTCACCGGGAAGACATTCTCAATCCTAGGCCATAGTCCTATAATATTTATATATATAGTTTAACTGTCCTAGGGTTTACACTCAGACGTAGTTCTAAACAATATATAAACAGTTTATACTTGACAGTAATTTAAATAAAGACTGTAAATTGAAAGCTATAAAGCCTAATCTGGATGGAGTGGAGGCCTTTGAAGATGTATGTACAAAGCCTTACCAGCAATTTTATTGATAACAGTTGAATATTTATGATAAACAGTTAAGGGTTTTTGAAAACAGAAGAAGTGAAGATGGACATAGGTCACATAGGTATCTGAAGAGTTTCACCGGGAATAATGCCCTTCAAATACCAGAAGAATGTTTTGAAAACAGAAAGAAGATTTTGTAAATACAGTTTTGAAAATAAACTAAGAAAAGAAAAAGGTGTTGGGACTTACACTCTATTAGAGGCCCAAAGATTTATTTACTGTTTATGAAAACAGTTGGAAATGATTTGAAATGATACAAAGTTTTGTTGTCTGAAAAAAATCTCGATCGTCCGGTTAATTAGAGATTTGAAAACAGTTTAAATTCTTGACAACAGTCAACTTAATTAGGGTAATGACAAAGTTTATACCCTACTAAGACCTAAATGAATAGGGTTTTAACTCAAAAATAATTACAAGAGATTAGGTTTTGAAAATCAAGTGGAATTTATATTCTTTCAAGTATTAAAACATACTTAAAATATGTGATTTTAAACCTAATTAAAACATACTAAAATAATATATTTTTTATGATTTTTTGGTATATCCTCAAAATAGATATATTAAATGAGAAGTGTGTGAAAAATGAAGCAAAAATGATTTAATTTGATAAGTGAAATAATTATGTGAAGTTGTAAATAAAATGGAAGAAAAATAGTGGTAAAAAAAATATGGTTTGGTCTTGCCAAGAGTTGAACTCACGCCCTCTTGGCTATCAAACAAAACTATTACCAACTGAGCCACGCGCGTGGACTGATTAGCAAAGGAGCCCATGTGGTTATATGTGAAAGCAAAGCATTAAAATGATTTGGAAAATAAAATGAACAAAAGGTCTAAGGGGGGATCGAACCCCAGACCTAAGGCATGGCAAGAGTTTGGACGCGCGCTGTAACCATTGGGACACTACGATGAATTCGTAGGTTAAACACAAACCAT
Organism: Vicia villosa; assembly: GCF_029867415.1. NCBI lineage: Eukaryota > Viridiplantae > Streptophyta > Magnoliopsida > Fabales > Fabaceae > Vicia > Vicia villosa. The sequence goes on along the minus strand of NW_026705145.1, from coordinate 143,603 downwards.
TCAAAATATAATAAACTAAAACCTGGGAAATTTGAAAAATGGCGCCACCATCTTCATCTTCAACCTCAAGCTTTCAAATTTCTGGAAATCCTATCTCTCTGAATTCTCAACCAAATCCAAAGATGTAAAGATGGATTTTGCTCGTTTTTGGACGAGGATTATGGTAGTATCCTTTAATTTCATTTATTCTGAGTGTAACTTAAAATTCGCAAGCATGAACACTAAGAACCCTAAAACTGAAATTTAAAATGAAATACTCTATATGCTTGATATGATGCAATTAATTGAGGGTTAATGATCCTTAAAGGTGCAGAAACCAACTGGTAACTTCATTTTTAATTTATCATGCGTGAATTATGGAGTTTGAAGTTCATGAAACTTACCTCAAAAATGGAGATTGAGCTCTGATCAAAGTGTGCTACAGAGTTGTTACAATGATCCAGATAGCTTCAGTGATCCCCTAGGAAGGTGTTGAGATGCTTAGCTTGGGTTGAAACTTCCCAGAACTCCTTGCTCGACCCCAACTGATATGGCTCCAAGTGAGAGGTGAAGATGATGATTCTCCACGTACAGAGTTGTTCCAGATGCTTGGATCACCTCTAAATACCTCCTTTGATATGTATGAATACTTACTTTCAAAGGAAGAGCTTTGGTTTGAAGAATCCGAGTCTTCTTGCCAAAGAACCTTTGAAAAACCTAAGTATGAAGGGAGAAGAGAGAAAGCAAGAATTCTGTTGCTTTGGTGTGTCTAATTACTGAGGTATGCTCTTCTATTTATAGGCAAAGAGTTCAGTGTGTTTGCAGAGAGTGAGATTTGCCTAATGAGGTTAACTTTGTTTCTTGGTTATGAAGAAATGTGAGAAAGATCCATATGCAATGATGAGTTCTTTGATATCACTCCCTAGCCATCGGTTTTGCTTGATCTTAGGGGACAAATTTGATGCAGAAATGAGCTCTAATTGGTTGGGAGAAGATTCCTTTGATGAATCACCACTTGGCCATAAATTCTCAAAATGCAATCATTACATAATCACATGTTTTGGTTTTGGAATATTCCTTTCCAATATTTGTGCAATGATGCAAACAATTCTCTCCTATCCTTGCAATGTTTCTGAAGTTTAGAGGCACCATTTAGTGTAAGCACTTGCATAAAATTGCAAATTTCAAACTTAGGCATGACCTATAATTTCACTTCAAATGCCTAACTTTGATCAATCATATCTCTTAGCTCAAAATGAATTTGGAGAAGGTTGAGCACAATTTGGAAAGCCCTTAACATGTACTTCAATTCATTAGTTTGGAGTTTCTTCAAAATCAATTGGGAAATTTGTGAAAAATGAGCTTGAAGTTTGAAGAAAACTAGGGGGTTTTGCTTGTTTTTATGAAGGCAGCAACTTTGGAGCTCCATATCTCTTCAATGGTTGATTTCTAGCCAAAAAATCACATGTGTCAAAGTTGTTCATTGGATCAAAATCTACAACTTTGATGTTGAAAGTTTTTTTCAGTTTGTACTTGAAATTTTGAGATATTCCCTTCCAAAGTTTTGAAAAAAAGATTCTTAAACACTTAGAAAAATTTCTAAGTATGAAAAGTCAATCTTTGACTTTTTGATTCTTGATTGATTTTCTTGATTTTCTTTGGTCAAATGACTTCAATAATCATATATTGATGATATTGATCCTTAAAAGTCATGTTTTGACTCAAAACCCTAAAAGTCAAAGGTGATCTTGTATAGTTGACTTTTCCAGATGAGGTGAAATCTTGGACTTTTGTGATGAATCAAACTCTCCTTCTCAAATGAGTGATGTGAATGGATCATATTGAGGTAATAGAAGTTCTTGAGTTATACTTTGAGTTTTGGATCCAGGTCCTGATTAAAAGTCAACTATCTTGGTGAATTAGGTCAAAAACCCTAATTGTCGACCAGATAAAATTGATGACTGTAGATCTTGAATTGAAGTGTAATGCCTTAGGGATATTGTCATATGGATCATTTGAAGATGATTGAAGCCTTTGAGTGATGCCCTGGGGCTTTCTAGGGTTTCCCAAATGTGGTCCCTGATTTCAGTCCTTGATGGGTTCAAAACCCTAGTTGAGCAAACCTGAGTCTAGGTGTCTGGTGTCTAATCAATCCAAGGTGAATAAATGAAGCTTCTGAGTCCTATGATTGTATTAGAGGTTATTCTCATGTTGATTGATCCTTTTCCTGAACTCCTTTGTCCTTGAGCACCCTCGACTGGGTATCAGATAAACAAGTGACTTCTCTGAGTATTTGTTTTAGTTTTGATGAAAAGTCTGGAGGTGTGACATCTTAGGGGGGGTCTAAATTAGGGTATGACAGTGTCGTACGAATTATGATTAATTTTGTTGTGATTGAACGATGATGTTTTATGAATGATGATTGAATAAATTGCATAGTATGTGCATAATGATGTAGGTGTTGTTGGCTTAGAATGGAATATGTTAAGGGCTTATTCCCTCTTGTTGCATAATTATGAAGTTACAGGTTAGTGTCACATGCATACATTGTTGAGGGCTTATGCTCTGTTGTTGGCCTCGATTGGCAAATTGTTGTTGGCATGGATTAGTAAATTGTTGAGGGCTTATGATCTATTGTCGGACTGGATTGGCATATTTGTTCAGGGCTTATGCTCTGCTGTTGGCCTGGATTGGAAATTGTTGAGGGCTTATGCCCTATTGGTACCACATGCATTGAGTCGGTGTTGGTCTCATTGTATAACATTGATTAATTGACATGATTATTGAGTTGTATAATTGGTGTATATATTTATATGATAATCTAATGGTATATGTTAATGATTATGGTGCTTGTATAACTATGATATATTTGTTGGATACTTATTATTATATTATCTATTATATTATTGTGAGATCTCACCCTTCTGATGGAATGATGCTTTATACGGCATCGTGAAAATAAACAGGAATACTTCAAAGTCGAAATGAGTTAAAATGGAGTCTTCCATACTTTTATTAGAGTCGGTGTCTGCTCTGATATGTAATACTGGGGGAACGGAATGTTATGTTTTTAGTTATGTTGTGTGGGATTATTGATCGATAAAATAGCAAGTGTACTATTTTGCCTATGTAGTAGTAATGGGAAAATCCCAAGTATCGAATCTCAAGGATTGCTTGACGATATAGAGTTTTATCAGTATTTCAATTAAACAAAAGTTCAAAAGGTTGTTTTGGTTGGTTTTGCAAATAATGTAAATAAGCAGAATATTAAAACGATGAACAGAGATGAGTAGATTGCTAGGGACGGTGAATGATTCTTCATGCAACGAATTCTCTGTCTCAATACAATAACATGCTTTTCATAGTTAATTACCGGTTCTTTAGAGTATCTAATCCTAAGGCCTTAGTGAAAAGATCTCTGACCTCACAACCTAATTACTATGTCCATAGATAATTACGGTTATGATCAAGCATTCCAATAACAAGAAATTCCGGTTACAATATGATATCCCTAGTCCTAGGTGATATAAATATTATATGTTCTTAATCATGTCCACAAATAATATGTCGTCCAGCTACACTATTCATTCATATTCAGAATCCGTTTTTCCGACGGATAAAGCATTATTAAAGGATGAAGAACAAATTAACAAATACGAAAAGTAAAATAGTTATTGCATCAATTGAATAAATTCATCACAATCAGAATCAGGGTCACCCCCTAGCAATGGGGGTTTAGCTACTCATAAAAATAACAGAAAACATAGTTTGAATTGTAGACATTACAGATAAACAAAGGGAATCAGATCTTCAATCGCGAATGCTTATGGAAATCTTCATTCCTTGCTTAGAATCTGAATTCTCCAGCTTCTCCAATGTATTTTCGCACCCAAAACTGTCCAACCCTTGTCCAAACGCAATCTGGTTCTTTTATTACTGTCATTCTGGGCTTTTCAGCAAAACAGGCCCAAAAATCACGTGCACACGCATGTGGGAACGCGTCTGGTGCTGTGACACGTGTCCTGGGACGCGTTTGGGCAGAGGGGAAGTTTTCTTTGCAATTCTGGCGGCTGGGACGCGTGTGGGCACGCGTCTGGTAGTCTGGGACGCGTCTGGACACGCGTGTGGGCTGAGGAAACGCGTCCAGGGACGCGTGTGGGCAGGAATTGCATTTTTCTCTTGCTGGACGCGTGTGGGCACGCGTGTGGACCTAGGAAACGCGTCTTGGGACGCGTGTGACCAGCATATGTGCTTTTCTTCAGTTTCTTCACTTTTTTCACTGATTTTCTCCACTTCATTCATCTGAGTCTGCAAACACTTAAACACAAAACCAAAGCATAAAATGACGAATAATGAATTAAAACATAAAATAAAATACTTCAAAGACAACTAAAAATAGCGGTAAAAATACGTGTGAAAACCACTGATCAAACTCCCCCAAACTTAAACCGTTGCTTGACCTCAAGCGACAATTACAAGAGTTAATGAGCTTCAAGGCACATCGGTATTCATCCGTGAGATATCCAGTTTTATTGATCAAGAAACAGTTGGTCTGGCATTCACATGACGCGACGAGTTTCTGCTCCCACTTGAAACCTTAAGCTCCCCTTTTAGATACCTCTCCAACTATGCTTTGCACTTAAGTCTCTTTCCGATTTTCCTCCTCTTTCATTCGGACAATCACATTACGGCGCTGTATTTCTCATAATAATCATCACATGCATGAGACAGATCAAGACTTTATATTTTCTTTTTCTGGCACCAAACAAGCAGCATTTGCTACTTTCTTATTACCGATGAAATTTTCAAACTTTACAGTTCTATATTGTCCTTTTGGACGACGTTTGGGGATCAACCTCCTTTGGGCTGAATAACCGGGTAAGGGTTACCCAACTTAGCGAGCCGGTTGCCTTTTACCTCCTTTTCATCATTTGGTGCCAACCTTAAATCCTTTATTTTTTTCAACCAATCATCATGCATGTGAATCTGAATTATGCTAGACTTTATCAATAAACTACTCGAGGAGTACTTCTCAGGATACAAGTACTATGGTGCAAATCTACACGTTGGACTCGTATTTCATTTAAGGAACCAAGGGTGTTTAACCAAACCTCTTCTTGTCACATTATTCCGAACTTCCTGTCCTCAAACAATCCTCCCTTCATCTCTATATACTATTTCCGGTCGCTCTTTAAGATCAAAACTTTTCAAAATTTTAAAAATTTCGGTTAAAATTTGGGAGAATGATTTTGTAAGTCTTACACATATTATAGCAGCAATATAAATTAAAATGCAAAGAGTAAAACCTCCCCCAAACTTGAACGAAACATTGACCTCAATGTTTTAGAACAAGCTCGAGAGAGGTGACTCACAGAGGGTAATGCACTCCATAGCTTCCACTTGAAATGCCCCTTTTATTTCCTGAAAATAAAACAAACAAACAGAGAAAATAATTATTAAAACCGTGGGTTGCCTCCCACGAAGCGCTTCGTTTAACGTCGCATGGCTCGACGGTCCATTTCCCTTTATTATGGAGGGTATTTTCTATTCCACACCTGGTTGCTTTTCTCCTCCGCAACCAAAAACTCATGAAGATGAAAGGCATGGACAACTTTTCTCTTCAATTCACTTTTCACATTCTTCTCGACTTTTTTATTCTTTTTAGGACTTTTGATAGCTCCTTGAGTTGTTTCCACCCGAGAAGCTATGCTTGAAACTTTTTCTTGGAGATGTTTAGGGCTTTTGTATTCTCCCTCACTTTCGATCATACCAACAGAAGCTTGATCATGTACACCTTCACTTTGTTTCTTGACTTCTAGCATCTTTAAGGTTAATTCTTCATTAAAGGATTTCACCGTCAGAGTCCCTTTCTCAATGTCAAAGTTGCAACGACTTGTCAACAAAAATGGTCTCCCAAGTAGGAAAGGAGTTTCTTCATCTTCAGGAATGTCCATGATGTGGAAGTCAACAGGGAGTACAAACTTGTCAATCTCCACTAGTACGTCTTCAGCTATCCCATATGATTTCTTGATGGTGTGATCAGCGAACTTCAACTTTGTCTCACTTTCACTTACCTTTCCCAATTCAAGCTTTTTAAAGATAGATAGTGGCATTAAACTCACACTAGAACCCGAATCAATGAGTACCTTTTTAAACATTCTGTTCTTGATGGTGCATGGTATCGTCGCCGCTCCAGGGTCTTTCTTCTTGATGGGGATCTTCCTTGCTAGAGAGACTATACTACACTTTTCTGTTGCAATTTCTGGTTCTCCCCCCATTGGCCTCTTTTTACCGATAACCTCCTTCATAAACTTCTTGTACAAAGGCATTTGCTCAAGTGCTTCAAAGAAAGGTAGATTAACCTCTAATTTTTTAAACAAGGATGCAAACTTCTCAAAATCCTTTTCTGTTGAATTCTTCTTTGTCACTCTAGAAGGAAAAGGAAGCTTGATTGCCGGTTTAGCATCTTTCTTATTTTTCTCTTCAAGTTGCGTAACCGGTGGTGTCACAATTTCGGGCTCTTTCGGATTTTCTCTTATTTCCAAATCCACCTCTATTACCATAGGGTCATCTATTTCCTCTTTTTCTTTTTCAGATTCAGCCACTCTTTTGCTCCTTATTGTAACTGCATTAATCTTCTCTTGGTCTTTCGAATTTTTCACAGTTGAACTCGGAAAGTTACCTTGTGCCTGTAGAGTGAGGTGTTGTGCTATTTGACCCACCTGAACTTCTAAATTTTTGATTGAAGCTGTGGTGTTCCTATGGTTGTTTCTTGTCTCTTCTTGAAACTGAGAGCATTGTCCAGCCAATCTCTCGATAGCTACTTCCCACTCTGCTTTCTGAGGGCCTTGTTGTTGTTGTTGTTGTTGATCTTTCCAAGCGAAGTTGGGATGATTCTTCCACCCAGGATTATAGGTGTTAGAATAAGGATTATTTTGCCTCAAGAATTTGATTTCTTCAATTTGCTTGGGAGTTGCAACACAACAAACAGTTTGATGAGGACCATTGCAAATTTCACAGATTACATGTTGAGCTTGTTGCACTTGAGCGACCTGTTGAGTACCTATATTCATAGCCTTCAATCTTTTTTCAACTTCAGCCGCTATCGCATCTTCAACTCGGATTTTTGAGGTTTCCAGCTTGAGATCAATGATTCCTTCTGGTTTGCTAGCACACCTATCATACAGCTCCAAATGCTCATTTGCAGCTATTGCTTCAATGATTTTTGTGATGCCGGAGGCGGTTGTGAAATTTGTTGAGCCTCCAGTTGCTGTATCAATCAACTGCTTTGTTTTCATTCTGAGTCCATTAACAAATACTTGCATTAATTCAGTCTTGTCCATATTATGAGTGGGACATGCTACGAGAATTCTTTTGAATCTTTTGTAAGCATCTCCTAATGGATCACCCTCCTTCTGCTTGAAGTTCAAAATATCATACCTCTTTCTTATAAATACCGAGGCGGGGAAATACTCATTCAAGAAAGCCTTCTCCATCTCTTCCCATGATGTGATACTGCCTGCTGGAAGAGAATAGAACCACTCTTCTGCTTCTTCGGCTAATGTGAACGGGAACATTCTCAGCTTCTTCGCTTCTTCTGTATGCCCTTCAATTTTTAAAGTGGTGCTCATGGTCAGAAATCTCTGTAGGTGCTTGTTTGCATCTTCATTAACCTTTCCGGTGAAAGGTTTTCTTTCCAGCTGATTTATTGTGCTCGGATGCAATTGAAAATTTGCCGCATTTACCGGTTGGTTGACAATTGTGAGTCTTCCTCCCGGGTTGTTTGCACGCCGTAGTCACCAAGGAGCCTCTCAGGAGGAGGAGGATTTTCACCCATGGTTTCTTCTTCACTTTCAGACTCTGAATCGGAATGGACTGACACAATTTCCTCTTCAGGTTCCAGATTAGCCAACCGAGCTTGTCTTCGCCTTGCGTGCAAAGTTCTTTCGATTTCTACGTCAAAAATAAATTCAGCTGAGGCCTTACCTCGCATACACAGATTAGACAAATATTAGAAATAGAAAATAAAATAAAAAAGTGCAGAAAATAAAATTTTAGTCGCAGAGCAACAAAATTTTAATTGAAATAAATCTAGAACTCTATAATCTTCGGCAGTCCCCGGCAACGGCGCCAAAAACTTGATCGGTAAAATAGCAAGTGTATTATTTTGCCTATTTAGTAGTAATGGGAAAATCCCAAGTATCGAATCTCAAGGACTGCTTGACGATATAGAGTTTTATCAGTATTTCAATTAAACAAAAGTTCAAAAGGTTGTTTTGGTTGGTTTTGCAAATAATGTAAATAAGCAGAATATTAAAACGATGAACAGAGATGAGTAGATTGTTAGGGACGGTGAATGATTCTTCATGCAACGAATTCTCTGTCTCAATACAATAACATGCTTTTCATAGTTAATTACCGGTTCTTTAGAGTATCTAATCCTAAGGCCTTAGTGAAAAGATCTTTGACCTCACAACCTAATTACTATGTGTGGTGGTCGTTTTCTTTACCTCCCCGTTTCACTTGGGAGGACGGCACGCTAAACCCTTCACGCGAAATTTGGAAGGAGAATGCGCCCGTGGTGGGATGAATTTTGTTTCAGTTCTTCCTACGATATCACACGAACTTTCTTATTTGTCCTACGAGTAGGAAAGGGGAAAAAAGATCTCAACTAAACCCTAGGAGTTTGCTAAGTGTGGGGATTTCACCTAGACTAGAAATTCTGGAGTCCGGGAGGTCGGTTATACATAGGGAAGTGTTTAAACACCCTACATATCTGTAGTACTCTACAGGAACCTTCTCTGTGTCATTGTGATTGTGTTTATTGCTAATGATTGGGAAAGTTTCTCCTTTGTATTAGGAGAAGGAATTGATTTAAAGAAAGACAGACATATAGACAGACTGACTATTTTTGGTATTTTATTAGCTCGCTGAGATTCCTTGTGAACCTCATGCCTACATATCCCTAGTGGAAGTCAGAGCTTAATGTAGTTCGGGGAACTAACTAGGGAAATTAATTGTTTTTGGTGCCTTGCTTGAAGCTCAAGGTTGAAGCTTAGAATTAAATCTCTGTTTACAGTAAAGAGACATGAAATTATCTCTACAGAGGGGTATTTGTACTATTCTACCACAAACATTTAAAGGAGTGACAGAATAACTGAATTCATTTCATTCAAGAGGGGGACCTTACTTGTGTATGTGCAAGTATACCAGTCAAATGCCTCTTAAATGAAAGAAAGATGCTCATCCAAATTAGGGAAAGTTACCACATGTCTGGGTTTTACTGCCAGCTCATGCCTTTCAAAATCCTAAATGGGAGACTTGATTAAAATTGAAATTGAAATGTAATGTTTGTTTGAATGTGGTAGAGTAGTAAAAATATCTCTCTATAGAGATAAGCTATGTCTATCTACTGTATAAAAGATTTGACTTTAGCTGGCTTGTATGAGGCCCAAGCTTGAGGCTTTTTGATTGATTTATTAATTATTATTGATTCTGGGAGATGACTCCACTGGGGATTAATTACAGGGTATTTTAGTGTTCTGTACAAAGCCCAGAATTGAGGCTGACTCTACTTAGGGAGACTCTATTTATGTGCCTTGTACAAAGCCCAAGGTTGTGGCTGACTGTTGAGGATAATTGAATGACTCTAATTTATGTGCCTTGTACAAAGCCCAAGGTTGTGGCTAACTTTAGCTAGGGAAAAACATTATTTTCTGCCTTGTACAAAGCCCAAGGTTGTGGCGGACTCTTAAATGAATTAAGTGTGGATGACTATATAGGGAAAGATCCTAAGTGTTAGGAATCTTTGACACATGAAAGATATGGTTTATCTGCCTTGTATAAAGCCCAAGGTTGTGGCTACTGAGTGATGAAGAACTCACTGGGGAGACTCTATTATCTGCCTTGTACAATGCCCAAGGTTGAGGCTGACTCTTGACAGGGGAGTTTTATTGTTTGGGTGCCTTGTATGAAGCCCAAGGTTGAGGCTAACTGTTTTTGTTGGTTTTGACTCTACTGAGGAGGTTTTATTTATTAAAAGACTGTTTTTCTTTGGAAGCTAACCCTTTCCAGGGATTTTGACTCAGCTGGTGAATTTGTCTGTTAAAAGACTGACTTTTATCATGTTTTTGGAGGCTGACCCTTTCCAGGGGTTTTGACTCTTTTGGGGAAATTATCTCCTAAGAGAAATGAATCTTTATTTTTTTTGACATTTTTTATTAATTGACTTTGGAGGCTAACCCTTTCCAGGGGTTTTTATTGAAATGATGGATTGATTTTAATTGACTTTGGAGGCTAACCCTTTCCAGGGGTTTTGACATTTTAGACAGATGTTGGAGGCTAACCCTTTCCAGGGGTTTTGATTGAAATGATGGCAGAAAGATTATCTAGTGGAGACTTCTTGTTTAAAGCCCAAGATGAAGGCTGACTCAATACTGAGGATGATCAAACATAGATCCTAGACTCTGCTAAGGAAGATTGATGAAGATAAGGGTGACAGAGACTGTCCATGTCTCTCATTCCAAAAATGTACTCAATGCAAAATTGAGACAAACTTAGCTTGTTTAAGGTCTGGTTTAAATTGGAAGAAACTCACCAGGGTAGGCTAAAAGGTGACTAAAGACCTGTTCCTATGTTTATAAGAAACCTGATGGGTCCTTGTATACAAGCTCAAGAGGAAGCTGGAAATGCTTTTAAGAAGCCTGTGGGTCCTTGTACAAAGCCCAAGAGGAGGCTAATCGAGGGTCCTTGTTATAACACAAGAGAAAGCTATGTAGTTTTGAACTTATTTTGGCTCTAAGCAAATGGGTAAGAGGTTTCACCGGGAATAATTCCTCTTTGGGTGGATGTGTCCTATTTATTTGGATTCTAAGGTTTTTGCCAAGATGTTTCACCGGGAATAATTCATCTTGGGGGTTTGAACTACAGATCTCTAATTAGGAAAGAGCCTTCACCGGGAAGACATTCTCAATCCTAGGTCATATTCCTATAATATATACATAGTTTAACTATCCTAAGGTTTATACTCAAACGTAGTTCTAAACTAATATATGCACAGTTTATATTTGACAGTAATTTAAATAAAGACTGTAAATTGAAAGCTTGTAAAGCCTAACCTGGATGGAGTGGAGGCCATTGAAGAAGTATGTACAGAGCCTCAATAGTAATTTTTGTTGTTTTGTTGATAACAGTTGAAGGTATATGATAAACAGTTAATGGTTTTTGAAAACAGAAGAAGTGAAGATGGACAAAGGTCACATAGGTATCTGAAGAGTTTCACCGGGAATAATGCCCTTCAAATACCAGAAGAATGTTTTGAAAACAGAAAGAAGATTTTGAAAATACAGTTTTGAAAACAAGCTAAGAAGAGAAGGTTTTTGGGACTTACACTCTATTAGAGGCCCAGTACTTTACAGTACTGGTGATAAAAGCAATTTGAAAAATGATTTGGAATGATACAAGGTTTTGTTGTTTGAAAACCCTAATCATTTGATTTTATCAGAGATTGAAAACAGTTTTGAGATTTGACAAAAGTCAACTTAATTAAAGCAAAGATGAAATCTATACCCAATTAAGACCTAAATAATTAGGGTTTTATCATAAAATTATTCACAAAGTAATTAGGTTAAAACAAGATGAAAATATATATTTTAAAGTATTTAAGAAAACATTTAAAACATACTATTTTAAACCTAATTAAAATACATGAAATAAATAATATTTTTATGATTTTTTTGATTATTTATAAAATATATATATTAATCAACAAGTGTTTAAAAAATGAAGTCAAAATGAATTAATTTGATAAGTTAAATAATTGGTTAAAGTTGGGAAGAAAATGAAGAGGAAAAGTGATAAAAAATAATGTTTTGGCCTCACCATGGTTTGAACCCACGCCCTTGAAGCCAACAATCAAAACACACACCAATCAGCCAACGCGCGCATGGTGTTATAGAAGGGAATCCATTGCAATATGTATGTTGTCTAATGCATAGAGGAGAAAAAAGAAATAAAATCAAAAGGTCTGGGGCGAGGGGGATTCGAACCCCAGACCTTGGGCACGCGCAACACACAAACACTCTTTACCACTGGGCTATAACGATTTAGTCGTTTATGAAACAACTACCATTCAAAATAAAATAAACTTTAGCCCTGGATTTGAATTTTGCGCGCCACCACCATTGTTGTCTTCAACCTCTAGCTTTTGGATTTTTGAATTTCTGAACTCTCTCAATTCTCAACCATTTGCAAAGATGTAAAGACCAAACTTGCTCTAAATTCTCTCACGATTTCAAATATGTAACTAACATGAATTTATATTAACTACATCTACTGAATTACCTAAAATACGTGAAGAACCCTAAAATTTCAAAATTAAATTAAATGACTATACTGAAAGATAAATGGATGATGATAGAGGGTTTTCAATCCTCTGATGATGCTGAACAAGATAGAATCGGGCTATTTCACAAAAGGTGCTTAAATTAGAGAGGTGAAGTTCAGAAACTTACCTCTGAAAATGGAGATCGTGAGGATGATTGAGAGCACCTGGGTTTGAATGAATGATCTCAATAGCTTCCCTGAGACTCAATGATGCTAACTGGATGCTTATTGTAGCCTGAAGTCTTCTGAATTGTTCTATGGACCTCCCTCGATTTGAGCTTCAAGTGGACATGGAGGTTGTTGAATCCTGAGTTACAGATGAGCTGCAGCCATCTGGTTAGCTTCACTATGACCTGAGGAGTGTGTCTGGATGATTGGCTTGCCTTGAAACCTTCTGAATCACTCCATGGACCTCCAACTGCAAGTGCTCCAAAGTGAGAGCAACAACGGTGTTCCTCCACCTACAGAAGTGATCCAGGTGCTTGGATCACCTCAAATGACCTCCCTTGAGATGTTAGAATGCTCACTTCCCAAAGATAAGCTTTGGTTTGAAGAAATCGATTCTTCTTGCCAAAGAACTTTGAAAAACAATGAACAAGAGGAGAGAAAGAGAAAGCAAGTAATATGGTTGCTTTGGTGTGTTTTTGAATGAGGAATGCATCTGTATTTATAGGCAAATGGATCAGTATAGCTGCAGAGGAGTGAGCTTCCTTAGTGAAGTTGATTTGCTTTCTTAGCCATGAAGGAATTTTGCAAATATCTCTTATGCAATGATGAGAATTTTGATTCCATTTGATCAATCCCCTAGCCCTCGATTTTGCTTGATCTTAGGGGACAATTCTGAGCCAGAAATGAGCTCTAATTGGTTGGTGAGAAGATTCCTTGGGTGATTCATCAATTTGCCATAAATTCACAAATGTAATCATTACATAATCACATGTTCTTGTTTTTAGAATCTTCTTCAATCCTTATGGCATGGTGAAAATGAATGCATGGCATGATTTCAGATGTGTTATGGGTCGTGTAGCATCCATAAGAGAGGTTATTTGCACAAAATTTGCAAAGTCCAAAAGTGTCCATGACCTATAATTTTACTTCATGAGGCCAACTTTGAACAAGCATAACTCCTAGCTCAAATTGAATTTGGAGAAGGTTGAACACAATTTGGAAAGCCCTAAACATCTACTTCAAATCATTAGTTTATGTCTTCTTCAGAATCATTTAGGAAATTTGTGAAAAATGAGCCCAAAGTTGGAAGAAAACTAGGTTAAAACACTTAGAAAAATTTCTAAGTGTTTATGACCTAAACTTCAAAATCTCCAAAACTTCATAAATGGTTGATCTTTTGAAAAAAGTTCCCTTGTAAGATGTTGTTTTATTTGGCAAGATCTACAACTTTCATGTTGGAAGTTTTTTGAGTTGTGTAGGTGAAATTTTGAGATCTCACCATGCCTTCAAAAACCCTAATTCCCGACTTTTCGCTCCTTGATGAATTTCTTTGAATTTCTTTGGCCAAATGACTTTGACATCCATATATTGATGATATTGATCTTTGAAAGTCATTTTTTGACCAAAAACCTTAAAAGTCAATGATGATCCTTCACAGTTGACTTTTTCCTGACAAAGTGAATTTTTGGGCTTTTGTGTAGAAATAAGATCTTCTCCCCAAATGGATGATATAAATGGATTATATGGAGGTAGTAGAGATCCTTGAATCATGTCTTGAGTTTTGGATTCATGCCCTGATCAGAAGTCAACTATCTTGGTGAATTAGGTCAAAACCCTAATTTGTCGACCATGTGAAAGTAATGACTGTAGACTTTGAATTGAAGTGTGATGTCCAGTAGACCTTGTAATATGAGTTATTTGAAGATGATTGATGTCTTTGAATGACCCTCTGAGGTTTCTTAGGGTTTCCCAAATGTGATCCCTGATTTTAGTCCTTGATAGGCTCAAAACCCTAGTCTGGTGACCTGAGTATACATGTACTCATATGACTGGATGTCTAATCAATCATAGATGAGAAAAGTGAAGTTTTTGAGCTCCATGATTGTATTAGAGACTAATCTTTGTATTGATTGATCCTTTGCCTGAGCTTTCTTGTCTTTGAGCATCCTTGATTAGGTACTAGATGGAGAAATGACTGCTCTGGGTACTTGTCTTGACCTGATGAAAAATCCTAAAGATATGTCATCTCAGGGGGTCAAAAATTAGGGTATGACACTATGTCCATAGATAATTACGGTTATGATCAAGCATTCCAATAACAAGAAATTCCGGTTACAATATGATATCCCTAGTCCTAGGTGATATAAATATTATATTTTCTTAATCATGTCCACAAATAATATGCCGTCCAGCTACACTACTCATTCATATTCAGAATCCGTTTTTCCGACGAATAAAGCATTATTAAAGGATGAAGAACAAATTAACAAATACGAAAAGTAAAATAGTTATTGCATCAATTGAATCAATTCATCACAATCAGAATCAGGGTCACCCCCCTAGCAATGGGGGTTTAGCTACTCATAAAAATAACAGAAAACATAGTTTGAATTGTAGACATTACAGATAAACAAAGGGAATCAGATCTTCAATCGCGAATGCTCATGGAAATCTTCATTCCTTGCTTAGAATCTGAATTCTCCAGCTTCTCCAATGTATTTTCGCACCCAAAACTGTCCAACCCTTGTCCAAACGCAATCTGGTTCTTTTATTACTGTCATTCTGGGCTTTTCAGCAAAACAGGCCCAAAAATCACGTGCACACGCGTGTGGGAACGCGTCTGGTGCTGTGACACGCGTCCTGGGACGCGTTTGGGCAGAGGGGAAGTTTTCTTTGCAATTCTGGCGGCTGGGACGCGTGTGGGCACGCGTCTGGTAGTCTGGGACGCGTCTGGACACGCGTGTGGGCTCAGGAAACGCGTCCAGGGACGCGTGTGGGCAGGAATTGCATTTTTCTCTTGCTGGACGCGTGTGGGCACGCGTGTGGACCTAGGAAACGCGTCTTGGGACGCGTGTGACCAGCATATGTGTTTTCTTCAGTTTCTTCACTTTTTTCACTGATTTTCTCCACTTCATTCATCTGTGATTATTTGGTTTAGAAATATGATTATGTTTTGGTGTTGACGATTGTGAAAAAGTCGAATTGGTTCCGTTGTTTAAATGAGAAGTTGTAGTTTGATACTTGTATGGTTGTTATAATTATAATTTTTATAATTTCCGAAAAAGTATGTGTTACTTGTCAATTACATGAGAATATTTTTGTTGAGATTGTAATATCCTAAATACTTGTATTTTGTTTTACTCGTATGATTATAAGATATGCGGGATAATATTTTGGGTGTTACAGTGCGAGCCATCTATAGTTAAAGTTAGACATTTAGACAAAAAAAATTGGATCTCATGTTCATAGTTGATACAATATAGAGGATTTTTGGTACATAACTTAAGTCTATGAGTGAGTCGATGTATATGAAGACCTATCATGATTGGGTATATAAATTGGTGCTTGTGCCTAGAGGTTACAAAACTCCGGACTTTTATACCTTTTTTTTGGAGAACATAAGAAGTCAAATATGGATCACATTGATAGGTTTAATACGCACTACATTGAGAGAAACTACAATGAATTTCATAAACTACAGATGTTCCCTTTTTCATTGATAGGAACAACATTTTTCGTGATATTGTTATCTCCTTCCAAACTCAATACAAATTGCATTGACATGAAATGTGTATCCTCGACAGTTAATACGATCTCTAGGTATTTTAAGATACAACTTAAGTCCATGAGTAGGCCTATGTATTCAAAGCCCTATCATGAATGGGTGGAAAATTGGTACTTGTGCTAGAGGTTATAAAACTCCAAACTTTGCTACCTTTTTTGGAGAAAATGGAAAATCAAGTTTGGAGAATATTTGGAGGTTTAATATGTAGTGCATTAGGGAAAAATATAATGGATTCTATAAAAAAAAATTCCTTTTATCATTGATAGGAATAACATTTTCATTATATTATTCTCTCCTTACAAACTATAAAATGTTGGATTCAAAGTCTATACTAGCACAAGTGCACAAGTTACATGTTCTTGTAAATAAATTAAGACCTATAAAGATCGATATTCCTAATGCTTTCCAAGTTGGTACAATTATTGTAAAATTTACATCTTCGTCGAAAAGATATAGGAAGAAGTTGCTTCATAATTCTAAGGATGTGAGCAAAATTATGGCAGTAAAAGACAAGGTACAAGGATGGTGGTATGATACTTGTGCTACCATCCATGTTTCCTATGACAAAACTACATTCAAAACTTATTCTGAACTCACAGATGGACAGATGGACAAAGGGTTCAAATGGAAAATTAAAAACATTCGAGGATCGTTAGAATACGATCCGTGGAACTCAACTTCACTTTTGAGAAGAAAGTTACTCTTATTAATGTACTTTATGATCTCAACATGAATAATAATCTTGTTAGTGGGTATCTTTTGGGAAAATCATAAAGCAAATCAGTTTATGAACCGAGCAAGTTAATCTTGGCCCGTAATGGTGTATTCGTGGGAAAGAGTTATTCTGCTGAGGAATGGTTAAGATTTATACTATTGACAATATTATTAATAAAGTTTCTATTGCTACTTATATGATTGAATATGTTTCTTTATCGCAATAGTAGATTAGCTCATATTGATATTAACACTATAAAAAGATTAACTAAATCTAGTTTAATTTCATGTGATGTTAATAATTTTGAAAAATGTGAAATATGTGCTAAATCAAAAAATGATTAAGAAACCTTTATATATTGTAGAAAGAAATACCAACTTGCTTGATCTTGTGCATTTGTATTTATGTGAATTTAATGATATGTTAACCCTAGGGGGAATAGGTATTTCATTACTTTTATTGATGATTTCTCTAGATTCACACATGCATATCTTTTAAAGCATAAAAATGATGTTTTTGATGCATTTAAATTTATAAAGAGGAAGTCGAAAACCAATAATGTAGAAGTATTAAAGTCCATAGAAATGATAGGGGTATTGAATAATTTTTTGAATTTGATGCATATTGTGAAGAAAATTGTATTATACAAGAATGTTCTGCACCTCTTATTCTTCAACAAAATGGTCTAGCCGAAAGAAAGAATCATACATATCAAGAAATGATAAATCTCATATAAAGCATAGAAAGACATAGCGCTAAATATAAGTTATTTTAAAGTGTGGGGTTGTGTAGCTTACTATAAGAACATGGATCCTAAAAGGACCAAGTTAGGTCCTCGAGGAATTAAATGTACTTTTGTAGGCTATGCACATAAAAATAAAGCATATAGACTTTTGAATTGGGAGTCTAATGTAATTAGTGAATCCCAAGATGTGGAATTCTCTGAGAATATTATCACCAAAAAAAGGAATATGAGATTCCCACAAATGAATAACATCATGGGAAACATTCTTCACTGATTGTTGAAACACATACTGAAAGTTATTTACAGATTGTTGAAACATAGGTCGAGTTTAGGCTAAGAAACACAAATCAACTTATTTAAAACTCCATGAGTAAGATTTTTGCCAATGGTAGCAACCAAATATAACGTTAATAAAACATTAACGTTAAGCAAAATATGAATTTATTTTATTGGTCATCAGAGAAAATGTACACTGCTAGTTGCTAGGTTTTGTGGTTCGTTAGTATTACTTTTAATTTTAATTAAATTTGGAGAGAGAATCAACAAAGAATGGGGAAAATGGATGGAAAGTACAATAATTAGAGCATTGTAATTTTATAATGCAATCAAGCTATCAGGAGTCGTCTAATCTTGATTGGGTGACTCCGAAAATAGATTTAGTTTTTGTCATTTAAGTTCAAATATATTGATATTTAATTATAATTGTCTGATTTTAATCGAACAATCACATACCTTTCCCAGAGATTAAAGATGGGAAGATTGTATTGCTCAGAGATTAGTCATGCTATTCTCCTCCCTTTTTTTTGATGTTCTTAATTAGTTCGCTTATGTAAATGTAACACCCGGAATTGGAGAACTTGTATGTATGAATTTTAAATTTGGATCTCGTTCTTACTTGATTAAGGTGTGTGTGTTAGATCCCGAGTTGTATGCTTCGGGCTTTGCTTTAACTTTTTGAGGTTTATGCTTAAAGTTTATTGAAAGTCTCTAGGGTCGTGCCCGACCAGGGGTCAGACCCCTTCCCCCACCCAAGTGTAAACCTGGTCCGAGATTGACGTGTGGAAGACCTACCACGGTCTCTAGAAGGGCTAGCTACCAAGAGAGAACAGGCTAGTTATTACCAATTTAGTGGGTTTTCCACTTTCTTTGTGTGTGAGTTTTGTTTTATCGGGTTTTCATTGGTTTATTACGTACACCTATGGAATTTATGATAGCACCCAAGTATTTATGGCGGGGCTTTGATTTCCTCTGTCATACCCCAGACTCATTGTTATCTTTCACAATCACAAAGAAAGAGATATTTCAGAAGGATATTCTTATTTCTTTAAATGAAATATTGTGATACATGGTGATGATGTTATTCAGTTTTACTTAACATCATTAACATAACTCGGTAGTAACATAATAAAATTATTAACATAACTCGGTAGGCTAGCTACTGCTTATTTGTTTGCCATTTGGAGATTGTTGTAGTTAGCCATTTTTTCTTTGCTGGCTGATGTAGTCTATTTTTACCTGTGGGGGACGGACATTCATTTTCCTTAGTTGGCCGGTGAGTGAGGCTACATTGATCTTCATAGATTTACATTCCCTTTCCTTCTAATATTGCTGCAATGCTTGGTAGAATCTCTTAGCTCCGGCAAGGTCGGCATTGACCGTGACGGGTTCACCGTGGAGGTTGTGGAACTTCAGCTTGAGGTGAATCAGAGATGCTACAACGTCTAGGGTCATTGTGAAAGGTCTTCCAAGGATGAAATTGTAGATGTTTTTATCGGGAATCACAAGGAACTGCTAGTCAACAGTTATAACATATATCCTCTTCTTTGTGTTAATCATTAACTTGATGTTACCTCAAAAATGGATCTTCGTACTGTTGAATGCTTGCGTATAGGATCCCTAACACAGACATAAGTTTTCCTTCTTTAGGCACATCTTCTCGAAAATTTATGAGTACATTATGTCGCACGAGCTGCCACCGCCAATCAATATTCGACAGACATCAAAATGGTCAGTTGTGGCTGTTATGATTAACGGGAAGATATTGTTCAGGATTCCCACGACCTTTTCACTATCTCGGAAATCGAACATTGACCTTTTTGGACCCTTGATTGATGTACTTATTCCTTTCTTGACGATGGCCATTAACTTTGCAATCTTCCTCTTTATTGTCCCTTTGAACGAAGCATTTTCCTGCGTGGTACCTCTTGTGATGGACGCAATGTGTTGGTGTTTCCCCTTATACACATATTCTTCTCCATTATTTTCCTATTTACCACCGGTCATGACATTAACCTTCTTGGTCCAGGATTTTCCCTTTGGGAAAACCTCACGGTCCCTCTTGTTGTCTTTGGTGTACTCGTACAAAAAACCTCTCTTGATTAAGCCCTCGATTACATCCTTCAGCTGGATGTAGTCGTTGGTGGTATGATTGTGACTTCTATGGAAAATGCAGTACTTAAATTTGTTGGTTCATGAGGAATTTCTGACCGGGAAGGGATTCTTTATCTTAGCCTTATGACACTCGTTATTAGCGCATTCCATATAGATTTTCTCCTAGGAGGTGTTGCGGGGGAGAGTACTTGTGAAATCGATCCCGGGTGCCATGGTTGTCTTCTTCCCTATGTCGGTTGGACTCCTTCCTGTATGAATGGCTAGAGCTTGCGTCTGTCGATGCCTAGATTTCTCTTCAAGCAATAAGTTCCCTTAATAATTGATAAAGGGTTGGTCCCTATTTTGTATCTCTTTCAAACTGTGGGCCTCCTAGTGCCCAAACTTCTCCCTGAAGAAGCTATCTTCTTTAAACCATTTTAAAAAATTGAGCATTTTATACTCTTGTCGGAGCCTCCCACTTCTATGATTACTTGTGTAAAGCAATCAATATATTTTTGCAAACTTTCCTTTCTCCCCTGAGTAATCTTGCTGAGGGCGGCTATTGTCGTTGGTTGCCTCTTCGAGGTTGTGAAGCGATCGGTGAAGTTCTCACACAAGTTGGTCCATGAATCTAGACTTCGATTAGGCAGAAATTCGAACTGAAAATTCTAGTACCAGTCAGTCGATGTCGTATCGGATGTTATGACATCCACTAATACGCAGATACTTTAAATGTAGCAGAAGTAAACAATAATAGTAAGGAACACAGAGAATTGTTTACCCAGTTCAGTGTACAACAACACCTACTCTGGGGCTACCAAGCCAGGGAGGAAATCCACTATAAGCAGTTATTAACTCAAAGCTAAACAACCAGTTTACACCCTTTAGTTAAGACCTACCCAATGAAATTTCAATCTAGTGCTAGACCTGAGTTCCTACTCACTCCCCCTCAATCATATCAGTGATAACAAACAGATAAATATAAAAGCAAAGTGAAGACACACTTCAAACAAACCTTGATCTTGCTTAAAAGTTTCAATCAAGAGACACAACACTCGTGCTTAAAAGCTTAGAGTGACACAATAAATTACAACTCAAAAATACCCTAGTCCAATACAATCATCAAGGTGATAATTGCTTGGCTTACAAGATAAACACTAACGCAAACACACGTGAAAATAGCACATTGCACAAAATTCTTCACGTACAAAAAATCTCTGCCTCTGAAAGTAGGATTACCAATCTTCTTATAGGCAGCGCCTGGGCCTTGGGCCTCCTTACACCCATAAATTAGGGTTAACCAAGTTAACCTAATTTTCATATATTAAGTTGCTAAAAATCAGCCCAAGGGCTCGTTCTGTTACTGATATGATTTTAGCATAATTGTTAGTTTCCTAAAATATAGCCAAAGATTAAAAACGAAACATATCAGAAAAACATAACAGTCCAAGCTGACAGATACTAATGTCACAACATCCAATTTGACATCCAATAAAATTGTATTAGCTAACCAAACATATCCTGCAGTACACTATATACAAGAATTTCATGACATCAGTCAAGACATCTAAACACACCAATATGTTTTACCATAAAATGCAGCCAACTAAAAACATCTACAAACTCCCCCTTTGGCAAATTTTTGGCTAAAACAACTTGTCACCATATCAGAGATCACATGCGGCAGAAACATACACATCAAACAACCATAACTGCAGAGAAGATAATACAAAACCAATTATTACAAGCTGCCATCCTACCACATCAGAAATAGTTGTACTACCATCACACACAGCTACACTACCATCATCACATACATAGCTATACTACCATCATTCATACATAGCTATACTACCATCACACAGAGAGCATCTGCATAAATAAACTTCATACAATAACTTCATCAGAATAGTTATTCACACAAGCAGTTGTTTTGGGGTGACATACTCTACTCCCCATTTTTGGCCACAAAAGTTGCCAAAGCAACTTCGATATACAAATTAGTACAGACCATAATCAAAATATTCAAAAAAATTAAAAATCATCAAAAAAGTTCACCAAGCACAACTGCTCTAGTCATCAGACTCAGAGTCATTGGAGCCATCCCCATCAGCTCCTTCATCTGTGCCATCATCTGGACTGGCATTGCCTTCAGTTTCTTAATCTGACCCAGCCTCCTCTTCACTACCAACCCTATCCTGCTCAACCTTTTCATCCTGTTTCTCAGACATATCACCATCAGCAAAATTATCATTTTCATGATTAGCTTTTCAAGAGTCAGCTTCCTTGTTTCAAATTCCTTGCATGTTTCTCTGAGCATTGTTATTACTTCAGCTTTGCTTATCTTTGAGGTTCCCTTGGATGTCTCAACAAAAGTCATGACAATGTCTGGAACATGGGTTCCTTGAAACAACATGTAGTGGAAGGACAGGGTACTTTCTCTCTTGTAGACAGAGTCATTTTCATTTAAAATGTTAGGGTACTGATTCAAAATGATACCTTATATAATATATGGGAAGGAAATAGGACCTTTCACACTAAAACTCCCTGCATGTTTCATTGTCTGATCAAAGATGTAAGTACCATAGTCAAACCTTGTCTTGGTTCCAACAACATATATAAACTTTCCCAAGACAGTAGCAACAGTTGACTTGTGGTTTGTGGGCACCCAGTTAGCAGCTCCAATTTTGTGTAGCATGGCATACTTTATGCTGAGCTTGCTTGCAGAAAGTTTTCCCTTCAGGGGCCAGCTTTTCACCTGCTTAGCAGTGATTACATCACATACTTTGTTGTCATACACCTCCAGCTCAGGTTGAGCTTCATCAGATCTTCCCAGATAGTTATTTATAACAGTTGAGGAGAATGTGACACACTTTCCTCTCACATACACTTTCCTAAAATCTTTTGACTTTCTATCAGCACAGTCTTCTGATAGATTCACAATAAACTCCTTCACCATCATCTCATAACACTTAGAGAATTGAGTTACAGTCTTTATTAACCCAGCTTCATTAATCAGATTCATGATCTCCTTACACTCAAGGGCATTCTGAGCCAACTCCCTCTCCAAGGCCAACCTCTTCTGGTACACATACTTCCACCTGCTGACACTAGAAGGATGGTGAAAAGAGACATTATCAATAGGTACCTCAGGCACACTAGCAGCAAGCTTGCTAGTTGTTGGCTTCTTCTTCATAGGAATGTCTTGGACATCCACAGCAACATCTGAATCAGATTAATCAATGACTTTAGCCTTCCTTTTCTTAGGAACAACCTTGCTCCAAGCTTTGCTAGGACCAACAGAGGCACTTTTAGCTAAAACTTTACTCTTGATAGGACTTGTAGAAGTACTCTTTGGGATTGCTTTCCTCTTGATAGGGCCAGAGCAGGTGCTTTAAAGAACAACTTTCCTCTTGGGAGGACTTTGATCAACAACCTTCTTTCCTCTCCTTGTCATGAGGCGTTTTGCTATGTTAGGGTTCACATTGGTCACCAAATCACTATCAGACAAATCATCAAGAATGACAACATTTATACCTGCATCAGCATCAGGTCTAGCCTCAGTGTTGTCAGTTACATCCTGAGTAACATCACCATTATCATTATTCTTTTGAACACCAACGTCATCCTTTTCCTCCTCAGCCATTTGTACATCATCATTAGGAGTATGTACATCATCATCAGCCATGTGGGAATCTCCACTAGTCGTGTGGACATCATCATCAGCAGCAGCCTTCCCTATGGTATCTTCATTGAGTTCAGGGTTCTGTGGGGTTTTAGAAATCGAAGATTGCAAAGGAACGGATATTCCAGGAACCTTATGTTGTTCATCCAAGATCCTAGTAACAATCTTTGCAATCTCATTGTGAACATACTCAGATCCTTCCTTAGTCAAATCTTCATGTGGTGTAGAAGATGAAGGGTTAGTTCCCTTACCCCGGACATTCTCTTTTGCTCTTCTTGCATGTGGGATGCGAGCCTTCTTCACAGCAAGATATTCAGTAGTCACCATTCTTAAGGGAGAAAAATCAAGAACCTGATTAGGGTTGACAGGTTAATTTCTTGGACTTGATTCAGGAGCGGAGATGAGAGACGTCTTCTTGGGAGAAGAAGATTCTAAAGGTTGAGACATTTTCAGAAACTTTGAGAAGGAATGAAACTTTGTTCGTTGGATGTTGATGAGAGTGAAGGAGATGAAACAGTTCAGAGAGTGATAGAGGTTCTTGATAGAGAGAGTGAGCGTGGAGTTGAGATTGAAAAAATTGAGAAATAGGAAGGAACTTAAGGTTTTGTCCAATCAGCGGCCACATCACAAATTGTTTATTTAAATTGTCCAAAACATTATTCCCCAACACCTTTAATTGCTATAATTCCTCATAGATACATATTCCTAACTTGCCCCTCAAGTTTTCAAACTGAGTAGCATCAAGAGCCTTGGTGAATATATCTGCTAGTTGAAGTTCAGTGGACACATGTTCTAAGTAGATCACTTTGTCTTCTACAAGTTCTCTTATGAAGTGATGTCTAATATCAATGTGCTTGGTTCTGTTATGCTGAATTGGATTCTTGGATATGTTTATGGCACTGAGATTGTCACAATACAATGTCATGACATTCTGTGTGACATTGTATTCAGTCAACATTTGCTTCATCCAAACCAGTTGGGAACAGCTGCTACCAGGCTCTATGTACTCAGCTTTAGCAGTAGATAATGAGACACGATTTTGCTTCTTGCTGAACCATGATATGAGATTGTTTCCCAAGAAGAAACATCCTTCATATGTGCTTTTTCTATCATCGGAACTTCCATCCCAATCAGCATCACAATACCCAGATAGGATAGGTTCACTCCCATGAGAATATAATATACCATAATCACAAGTTCCATTCACATATTTGAGAATCCTCTTGACCTGATTTATGTGACTTACTTTGGGTTCTGCTTGATATCTAGCACATACTCCAACTGCAAAAGCAATATCTGGTCTGCTAGCTGTTAGATATAGTAAACTTCCAATCATACTCATATACAGACTTTGGTCAACACTAGTGCCACCTTCATCTTTAGATAACTTTTAATGAGTAGGTGCAGGTGTTCTTTTGTGACTAGCATTATCCATTCCAAACTTTTTGACAATAATATTGGCATATTTGCTTTGAGAGAGGAAGATGGAGTCTTCCATTTGTTTAACTTGCATTCCAAGAAAATATGTCAATTCTCCAACCATACTCATCTCAAACTCAGTTTGCATTTGATTGACAAAATGTTTTACCATCCTATCTGACATCCCACCTTAATCCTTCACAAAGAGGGTTTTGTCTATCCCTCCTTTCCCGTAGCCATTTGTGGTCAGGAACTCAGTCAATCTTTTATACCAAGCTCTAGGGGCTTGTTTTAATCCATAAAGGGCCTTTCTTAACTTGTAGACATGGTTAGGAAGGTTAGGATCAGCAAAGCCTTTAGGTTGTTCCACAAAAACTTCCTCATTCAAGTACTCATTTAAAAAGGCACTTTTCACATCCATTTGGAATAACTTGAACTTCAAGATGCATGCCACTCCTAACAGCAATCTTATTGATTCAAGTCTTGCTACAGGAGCCAAGGTTTCATCAAAATCAACCCCTTCAACTTGATTATAGCCTTGAGCCACCAGCCTTGCCTTATTCCTCGTTATAACTCCCTTTTCATCAGACTTGTTCTTGTATATCCATTTGGTACCAATAATGTTTGTTCCTCCAGGTCTTGGAACCAATTCCCATACTTCATTTATTTTGAATTGTTCTAGTTTATCTTGCATGGCATTGATCCAGACCTCATCAGTCAGAGCTTCCTTCACATTTTTTGGTTCAATTTTGGATACAAAGTATGAGTTTGATATGACTTCTATAGATCTAGTAGTTATACCACTGCTGGAATCTCCTATGATAAGCTCTTTGGGACGATCTTTCTGAATTCTTATAGAAGGTCCTTTGTTAGGTGCTTCTGGTTCTGATTCTGGAGGAGTATCATTGAGGACTTCAATTTTGACTGATCCTTCTGTTGAAGTTTCAAGGAATGTTACAACATCCTCGATGATATTGATTTCTTCATGCTGGTCATTAACAACAACATTAATTAATTCCATCAAGACTTTTGCTTTGGAGTTGAATACTCTATATGCTCTGTTGTTTGTAGAGTATCCCAGGAATATACCTTCATCACTTTTGGGATCCATTTTCCTTCTTTGTTCACGATCTGTCAAGATATAGCACTTACTTTCAAATACATGAAAGTATTTTACAGTAGGTTTTGTTCCTTTCCATATTTCATACAGAGTTAAGGAAGTTCCCTTTCTCAGTGTGACTCTATTATGAACATAGCAAGTTGTATTCATTACTTCAGCCCAAAAGTATATAGGTAGCTTCTTTGCATGAATCGTAGCTCTGGAAGATTCTTGAATAGTTCTATTCTTCATTTCCACTACTCCATTTTACTGAGGAGTGATAGGTGAAGAGAATTCATGGTTGATTCCTTCAGAAGAGCAGAATTCAGCAAATTTGACATTTTCAAACTCCCTCCCATGATCACTCCTAATCCTGACAACACCAATTTCCTTTTCTCTTTGAAGTTTTGTGCATAGTTCCTTGAATACATCAAATACATCAGATTTTTCTCTAATGAAGCTTATCCAGGTGTATCTTGAGTAATCATCAACAACCACATAAGCATATTTCTTTCTACCAAGACTTTCCACCTGCATTGGTCCATCAGATCCATATGAAGTAACTCCAGAATTTTGGAAGTAGTCAGATGTCTAATCTTTGGATGTGACATCTCGGTTTGTTTTCCAACCTGACATTCACCATAGACTTTTCCTTCATCAATTTGCATTTTGGGATTCCTCTCATAGCTTCCTTGGATGTGATCTTCTTCATTCCTCTTAGATGTATATGTCCAAGTTTTTGGTGCCACAGTTTGACCTCCTTTTATTCTTTTGCCAGAGAGCATACAGAGGAATAACTAGGGGTTGTAGGCTCCCACAAGTAGCAGTTATCTTTGGATCTGCATCCCTTCATGACTTCTTCATTTTCTCCGTTTGTGACTACACATTCATCTTTAGTAAA
The DNA here is from genome assembly GCF_029867415.1 of Vicia villosa. Lineage (NCBI taxonomy): Eukaryota > Viridiplantae > Streptophyta > Magnoliopsida > Fabales > Fabaceae > Vicia > Vicia villosa. Next base: position 116,573 of record NW_026705145.1, on the reverse strand, counting down.
TCTGACATTAAATCCTTGATCACATAGTTGACTGATGCTGATAAGATTTGTAGTTAGTCCTTTTACCGGCAGAACATTGTCCAGTTTTGGAACTCCATGACATTCTAGTTTTCCAACTCCTTTGATCTCTCTTTTTGCTTCATCACCAAAGGTCACATAGCTAGTGGAATGGGGTTTGATATCTACCAGTAGATTTTTTATTCAAGTCATGTGCTTTGAGCAACCACTATCAAAGTACCAATCTTCTTTAGCTGACACTCTTAGAGAGGTGTGAGCTATTAGAGCAGTAGCTTTAGCAACCCATTGTTGTTTCTTGGTAGGAACATTATGTGTAGGTTTGACCTGCTGTGTCTGACTAGGGTAACCATATAGTCTGTAATAAAATGGTTTTATGTGTCCAAATCTTCCACAATAATGACATCTCCATCTTTGAAATTTCCTCTTTGTCTGGTACATTCCCATGTTTCCATGATGTTGTGACATTGGTCTTGACATCTGGTTTGGCATGTGATCTTCAGGCTTTGAACTTTTGAGTCCCAGTGTGGCGTCATGCTTTGACCTTTTAAACCCTGATGTGGATCCCTTTTCACTAACAAAGCCTATTCCAGACATGTCTCTTGCTTTCTGTCCAACTTGGAGAATTTCTTCCAAGGTGTCAGTTTCATTGTTCAACATTCTGACAGATTTTGACACCTGATCAAGCTTGGAGTTCAGCATGCTAATTGCATCATTGAGAGTGACTATGGTTGCAAGATGCTCTTTCTTCTCATCTTCCAACTCCTTATGAGTTTATTTTGTTTCTCCCATTGTTTACACACTTCAGCACCTTCTGACACACAACTTTTTGTATGAGGCTGCAAGTTCATCAAAGGTAAGCTCATCATCTTCATTGGAGTCATCATCAAATACACATACACTGGTTAGAGCAGTGACATGCTTTGCAGATTCTTCTTCAGATTCACTCTCAGAGTCTCCATCAGACCAAGTGATAGTTAGCCCCTTCTTTTGCTTCTTGAGGTAAGTAGGACATTCAGCTCTAATGTGTCCAAATCCTTCACACCCATGACATTGAATCCCTTTGCCTTTGTTGGGCTTTTCTTCAGATTTGGATCTTCTGCTGGGATCATAGGCCCTGTTGGTGTCAGAGGGAATGTTCTTGACATTTGACCTGGACTTCTGATCTATTCTTTTTATAAACTTGTTGAATTGTCTTCCAAGCATAGTTATAGCTTCTGAAAGATTTTCGTCACTTCCACCATTGCTTTCTTTTGCATCTTCTTCATTATTTGAAACAAAAGTTATGCTTTTGTTCTTCTTTTCAGCATTGTCACATATTCCCATCTCAAAGGTTTGGAGGGAACCAATGAGTTCATCTACCTTCCTTTTGCTGATATCCTGAGCCTCTTCTATAGCAGTAACTTTCATAGCAAATCTCTTGGACAATGATCTGAGAATCTTTCTCACCAGCTTTTCTTCAGACATTTTTTTCTCCTAAAGCTCCAAAGGTATTGGCAATCTCAAGTATATTCATATAGAAATCATGAATGGTCTCTTCCTCTTTCATCCTCAGATTCTCAAACTTAGTAGTTAACATCTGGAGTCTGGACATCTTCACCTTGGAAGTACCTTCATGAGTTGTTTTGAGGGTGTCCCAGACCTCTTTGGCAAGTTCACAGTGATGCTCAAGTCTGAAGATATTCTTATTTGTTCCATTGAACAGAGCATTCAAGGCCTTAGAGTTACCAAGGGCTAATGCTTATTCTTTTTTGCTCCAATTCTCTTCAGGAACTAACATAGTTGATCCATCTTTCTTTGTTCTCATAGGATGCATCCATCCTTTGTTTGCAGCTCTCCAAGCCTTGTTGTCCAAAGACTTTAAGAAAGCTATCATACGAGGTTTCCAGTAGTCATAGTTAGATCCATCCAAAATGGGTGGTCTATTCACAAATCCTACATCCTTGTCCATAGTACTAGAATATGTTGTCCTAGATCTCACCCAGAAAATAAGAGGAAGGGTGCCTGCTCTGATGCCAATTGAAAATTCTAGTACCAAACAGTCAATGTCGTATCAGATGTTATGACATCCACTAATGCACAGATAATTTAAACGTAGCAGAAGTAAACAATAACAGTAAGGAACAGAGAGAATTGTTTAGCCAGTTCGGTGTACAACAACACCTACTATGGGGGCTACCAAGTCAGGGAGGAAATTCACTATAAGCAGTTATTAATTCAGAGCTAAATAACCAGTTTACACCCCTCACTTAAGACCTACCCAATGCAACTTCAATCTAGTGCTAGACCTGAGTTCCTACTCATTCCCCCTCAATCACATCAGTGATAACAAACAGATAAATATAAGCAAAGTGAAGACACACTTCAAACAAACCTTGATCTTACTTAAAAGCTTCAATCAAGAGACACAACGCTCATGCTTAAAAGCTTAGAGTGACACAACAAATTATAACTCAAAAACACCCTAGTCCAATACAATCATCAAGGTGATAATTGCTTGGCTTACAAGATAAAAACTAACACAAACACATGTGAAAATAGCAACTGCACATAATTCTTCACATACAAATAATCTCTGCCTCTGAAAGTAGGATTACCAATCTTCTTATAGGCAGCACCTGCGCCTTTGGCCTCCTTACACTCATAAATTAGGGTTAACCAAGTTAACCTAATTTTCACATATCAGGTTGCTAAAAATCAGCCCAAGGGCTCGTTTTGCTACTGATATGATTTCAGCATAACTGTTAGTTTCCTAAAATATAGCCTGAGATTAAAAAGGAAACATAATAGTCCAAGCTGACTGATACTGATGTCACAACATCCAGCTTGACATCCAATAAAATTGTATTAGCTAACCAAACATATTCTGTTGTACACAACACAAGAATGTTATGACATCAGTCAAGACATCTAAACACACCAATATGTTTTACCACAAAATGAAGCCAATTAAAAACATCTACACGAACCATCATAGTCTATCTAATTAGAGTTAGTGCAAAGAGTTTGCACTTCTATGCTCATATTAATTCAGACAATCATCAACATATAGCATGTGCTCATCGAGATCTCCCTTTTCGTCGTAGCTATTCATCTTTTGAGGTTTCTCTAGCGATTTTGGTATCCGATTGTCGAGGATACAAGCAGAAAGAGGATGTTTCTTTTGTTCTATAACTGAAGATTTCTCCACTTGCTCCTCGAAGAGAGCGTGATTGCCTCGGCCTCTTTCAAGAATGGGAGAAGGAGTTTGGCATTTATGGCTCCTCTGTTGGCTCGAAGATCTTAGAGCCGCATCTCGGTGAGAGGTGGTTGGTTCATGGATGACAATATGACTCCTTTGGGAAGCGTTTTCTTGCGCTGTGTTACCCATCACATTTGTGTTATGGAGGCTTTCTTCAAGGCAAAAATAATGTTTCTCTACTGCTTGTGAGTTATGTTGTCGAACTATGTTGCAAACATTGTTATGTAGTTCGTTAGTGTCTTGCATGCTAAGGTTGGCTTGCAATAGTTGAAAACCAAGTCATGTCTTCGGTCTAGGTATCATCGGCGGTGCTGGAAGCTTGAGCCATGGTTATCCCTTATGAAATTGTACAGCGAAACCTAATAATATGATAGGTTGAACAATATCTTGATGTGGTTATGCAGGCGGAGTGTTCACAATGATTTGATCACCACCGTTTTGAGGAGGAGGTGGTGGATCTCTTAAAGCTCAAGAAGTTGTGGATGCCTTGCGCTGTGCAACAGAGCGACTAACTCTAGAACTTGCCATTGCTAATGGTTCTGTATGGAGATTTTTAAAAAGGTGTTGATCTTTGATCGGACCGGATCAAGAACAAAGATCTACAATTTAGATTCAGGAAATTTAAATTTTTAGGTTAAGGAAGCTTTGGTTTAGTGAATCAAGAAACGAATGTTCACACCATGTTGCAAACATTGTTCTGTATTTTGTTAGTGCCTTGCACGCCGAGGTTGGCTTGCAACAATTGGAAACTAGGTAATGTCTCTATCTAGGTACCAACGGTAGTGCTGGAGGTCTGAGCCATGGTTCACTTTTCTAAAATTGTGGGACTGAACCTAAGAATGGGGGAGTTTGAGCAAGATCTTGAAGTGGTTGTGTAGTAGGAGTGTTCACGATGACTTGATCGCCATCATTTTGACGAGGATGTTGTGGATATCTTGAAGCTCAAGCAGTTGTGGCTGCCTCGCGCTGTGCAACAGAGATCAAGTTTTTGAAATTTATAAATTGGGGTGTTTTAGCCCGTTGTTTCCATTGATAGAACAAGATTTGTTCTGATCAATATTCTTGTTTTGATGATAACAATATATATATATATATATATGAGTTTTGTATAAGACAATGTGGTACTCTAATCCTTTGCATTTTCCAATTTCAGGAAATATATAAAGAGTATGCACAATTCAGTACTCAGAAGCACTGACTCAAAAGGTTCTGGATGGCTACATCAGAGCATGCTCTAGCAAGACATCAGAAGATGGTCAAGCAGAATCAGAACATGGACTATGAAGCATCAGAAGAACATGAAGTCAGAAGCAGAAGCACTGATGTTCTGAACGGTATCACGCTCAAGCACTTCAAGGTCAGAAGACAAGAAGATGCTCTGCACCAAGCTGATTGACTCTGATATTCAAACGTTGTATTCATAAATCTGAGTTCAGAAGCAAGTACTAGATGACGGGCTATTAAGTCTAATCTCTGACTAACAAAAGGAACGTTAGAAGCTACAAACGGCAAAGTCAGTAAAAGCAACAAAAGCATGGCTCGAGGTAGTTGACAAAAGTGTGAAACATTAAATGCAGCGTTGTACTATTCATGCAATGCATTAAATGCAACCCAACGGTCATCTTCTCAAACGCCTATAAATATGGAAGTTTTGATCAGAAGCAGCAAACCAACTATTGTGAAATATACCAAAGCGCTGTCAAAATCAAAGCTCACGAACTTCATCTTCAACCTCACAAACTCTTGTAATATTTAGTGAGTGTTAAGCTTAGAACTTAAGAGAAATATCACTGTTGTGATTATAGATTGATAAGAAGCAATTCATACTCTTGTAACATTTATTTTACATTGATTGTAAAAGGTTCCTAGAGTGATCAGTTAGATCAGTAGACTCTAGAAGACTTAGAGGTTATCTAAGTGGTGATTTCTTAGAGTGATCAGGTTGTGATCAAAATACTCTAGAAGACTTAGAGGTTATCTAAGTGGAAAACCATTGTAATCAGATTGATTAGTGGATTAAATCCTCAGTTGAGGTAAATCACTCTAAGGGGGTGGACTGGAGTAGTTTCATTAACAACGAACCAGGATAAAAATAATTGTGTTCATTGTTTTTATCTTACAAGTTTTTAAAGTTACACTAATTCAAACCCCCCCTTTCTAAGTGTTTTTCTATCCTTCACTTGGCATCAGAGCGCCGGTTCTAGGTGCAAGCACTTAACCGTGTTAGATAAAAGATTCAGGGAGAAAAACACAAAGTTAATATGGTTGAAACATCTGCATAAACTGCTACACCTGTTTCTAATGATCAAAACAACAATGGAAATGGTTTCAATGGATATTCTAGACCACCAATATTTGATGGTGAAAACTTTGAATACTGGAAAGATAAAATTGAAAGTTACTTTCTTGGTCAAGATGGTTACTTATGGGATCTAGTCTTGGATGGTTACAGACATCCTGTAAATGCTCGTGGAGTAAAGATGTCAAGACAAGAAATGAGTGATGATCAAAAGAAGCAATTCAAAAATCATCACAAGTCAAGGACTACTCTGCTGAATGCTATTTCTCATGCTAAATATGAGAAAATAACAAACAGAGAAACTGCCTATGACATCTTTTACTCCTTGAAGATGACTCGCGAAGGTAATGCCCAAGTCAAGGAGACAAAAGCTCTTGCTTTAATCTAAAAGTATGAAGCTTTCAAGATGGAGGAAGATGAAAACATTGAAGCAATGTTCTCAAGATTCCAGACTCTGACTGCTGGATTAAGAGTGCTTGACAAGGGATATACAAAGGCTGATCACGTCAAGAAGATCATCAGAAGCTTGCCCAGAAGATGGGGCCCAATGGTGACTGCATTCAAGATTGCAAAGAATCTAAATGAAGTCTCTCTTGAAGAGCTGATCAGTGCTCTGAGGAGTCATGAAATAGAGCTGGATGCTAATGAACCTCAGAAGAAAGGTAAGTCTATTGCTTTAAAATCTTTGAATAAAAAATGCACTAACGCTTTTCAGGCGGAAGAAGAAGATTTTGAAGAGTCAGAATCAGAGGAAGAAGAAGATGAACTCTCTATAATCTCCAGAAGAGTAAATCAACTAGAAGAGCAAACAGAGGAAGTTCAAGAACTTTAGAAGTTCCAAAAGGCCTGAAAGAGGAGAATCTTCTGGACTCAGAAGATCTGACAAAAAGAAGGTCACGTGCTTTGAATGCAAGGAGTCGGGACATTACAAGAATGAGTGTCCAAAGCTTCAGAGGGAAAAGCCCAAGAAGAAGTTTCAAAAGAAGAAAGGCCTTATGAAAACTTGGGATGATTCAGATTCATCATAATCAGAATCAGACTCTAAAGACGAGCAGGCAAACATTGCGCTCATGGCCACTGTTGATGATGGATCAGAATCTACATCAGAATCAGACTCAGACTCTGAAGAGGTATTTTTTAAACTTTCTAGAGATGATCTAGTTTCCAGCTTAACTGATATTCTGGAAATCAAGGCTAAGCGTAGTATCAAATACAAAAAGCTGAGAAAGCTCTTTGCATCTGAAACTAAGAAGCTTGAATTAGAAAACTCTGAACTTAAGGAAAAAGTTTTAAAACTATCTAAAGATGCTGACTCATCTTCTAATTCAGAGAAGTATATTCCAAACATGAACAATATTCTTAAGGAATATGACTTGAGTTTCAGGAAGTTCTTATCTAGAGGTATTGGAAGAAGTCAACTTGCCTCTATGATATATGCAGTTAGTGGAAACAAGAGAGTTGGCATAGGCTATGAGGATGAAACCCCATACAAACTTGAATCTGTTGATGATATGAAAATCACATACAAACCTTTGTATGATCAATTCAAGTATGGTCACTCCCATGATATTAGGCTCACATCACATGCTAAGAGTTTTCACATTACACACACCAAGAAGCATGTGACACACACTAGAAAATATCATGTTGCTCAGAATAAGGAATATCATGTTGTACCTCCTGTTAATTTTCATGCTAAACTCAAGTTCAATCAGAACTTGAGGAGAACTAACAAGAAAGGACCCAAGAAAATGTGGGTACCTAAGGAGAAGATAATTTCTGTTGCAGATATCCTTGGCAGCCAAGAAGACAAAGCAAAACATGTCATGGTACCTGGACTCTGGGTGCTCGCGGCACATGACAGGAAAAAGGTCTATGTTCCAAGACCTGGTGCTTAAATCTGCTGGAGAAGTTAAGTTTGGAGGGAATTAGAAGGGCAAGATCATTGGATCTGGAACCATAAGTATTGGTAACTCTCCTTTCATAACTAATGTTCTTCTAGTAGATGGATTAGCTCATAACTTATTATTCATAAGTCAATTAAGTGACAATGGTTATGACATAATCTTCAATCAAAAGTCTTGTAAAGCTATTAGTCATAAGGATGGCTCAATCCTATTTACAGGCAAGAGAAAGAACAACATTTACAAGATTGATCTTCAAGATCTTAAGAATCAGAAGGTCACTTGCCTTATGTCTGTTAGTGAAGAGCAGTGGGTCTGGCACAAAAGATTAGGCCATGCTAGTTTGAGAAAGATTTCTTAGATTAACAAACTTAATCTGGTCAGAGGACTCCCTAATCTGAAATACAAATCAGATGCTCTTTGCGAAGCATGTCAGAAAGGGAGGTTTTCCAAACCTACATTCAAGTCTAAGAATGTTGTCTCTTCCTCTAGGCCGCTAGAACTTCTGCACATTGATCTATTTGGCCTAGTCAAAACAGCATCTGTCAGAGGGAAGAAATATGGATTAGTCATCGTAGACGACTATAGCAGATGGACATGGGTAAAGTTCTTGAAACACAAGGATGAGTCTCATACAGTGTTCTTTGACTTCTGCACTCAGATCCAATCTGAGAAAGAGTGTAAAATCATAAAGGTCAGAAGTGATCATGGTGGCGAATTTGAGAACAGATTCTTTGAGATTTATTTCAAAGAAAATGGTATTGCCCATGATTTCTCTTGCCCTAGAACTCCACAACAAAATGGATTTGTAGAGCGAAAGAATAGGACACTACAAGAAATAGCCAGAACCATGATCAACGAAACCAATATGGCTAAGCATTTCTGGGCAGAAGCAATCAACACTGCATGTTATATTCAGAATAGAATCTCCATAAGACCTATTCTTAATAAGACTCCTTATGAGTTGTGGAAGAATAGAAAGCCCAACATTTCTTATTTCCATCCATTTGGATGTGTATGTTATATTCTGAACACTAAAGATCATCTGCATAAGTTTGATTCTAAGGCACATAAGTGTTTCCTTCTTGGATATTCTAAACGCTCAAAAGGTTACAGAGTATATAATACTGAAACATTGATTGTTGAAGAATCAATCAATATCAGATTTAATGATAAGCTTGGTCTTGAAAAGCCAAAGCAGTTTGAGAATTTTGCAGATATTGAAATCACTAACTCAGACTCTGAAGAACCCAGAAGCAAAGTCTCAAAAAAATCAAGCTGCTGCTTCATTAGAGAATCTCAGAATTTCTGAAGAACCAACTATCAGAAGAACTTCTAGACTCAACTCTGCTCACTCAGAAGATGTTATCATTGGGAAGAAAGAAGATCCTATCAGAACAAGGGCATTCCTTAAGAACAATGCAGAATGTCAATTTGGTCTAGTATCTCTTATTGAGCCAACTTCTGTTGATCAAGCTCTGGAGGATGCTGACTGGATAATTGCCATGCAAGAAGAACACAATCAGTTTACAACGAATGACGTATGGGATCTTGTTCCAAGACCAAAAGGATTTAACATCATTGGAACTAAGTGGGTCTTCAAAAACAAGCTAAGCGAAAAAGGAGAAGTTGTAAGAAACAAAGCCAGACTGGTTGCTCAGGGCTATAGTCAGCAAGAAGGTATTGACTATACAAAAACCTTTGCACCAGTGGCCAGGTTAGAATCTATTCGCTTATTAATTTCTTTTGTCACTCAACATAACATCACTCTGTATCAGATGGATGTTAAGAGTGCCTTCTTAAATGGTTATATAGATGAGGAAGTATATGTCCACCAACCTCCTGGTTTTGAAGACTCTAAGTCTCCAGAACATGTTTTCAAATTAAAGAAATCATTATATGGCCTGAAGCAAGCTCCTAGAGCTTGGTATGAAAGATTAAGTTCTTTCCTTCTGGATAATGGTTTCACTAGAGGACAAGTGGATACACAACACTCTTCTGTAAAACCTTTAAAAAGGATATTTTAATTTGCCAAATATATGTTGATGATATTATCTTTGGAACATCTAATGCTACACCTGGAAAGGAGTTTGCTAAGTCTATGCAGGCTGAGTTTGAAATGAGCATGATGGGAGAACTCAAGTACTTCCTTGGGATCCAGATCAATCAAACTTCTGATGGAACTTATGTTCATCAGACCAAGTACGTGAAAGAACTTATGAAGAAGTTTAATCTTTCAAAAAGCAAAGAAGCAAAGACTCCTATGCATCCAACGTGTGTTCTAGGTAAGGATGAGGTAAGTAAGAAGGTAGATCAGAAGCTCTACAGAGGTATGATTAGATCTCTTCTATATCTTACTGCTTCTAGACCTGACATTTTATTCAGTGTTTGTCTGTGTGCAAGATTCCAATCAGATCCTAGAGAATCTCACTTAACAGCTGTTAAGAGAATTCTGAGGTATCTGAAAGGTACTACTAATGTTGGTTTAGTATATAGAAGATCTGAAGAATACAACTTAGTAGGATTTTGTGATGCTGATTACACTAGAGATAGAGTTGAAAGGAAAAGTACTTCTGGAAGTTGTCAATTTCTTGGAAGTCACCTGATCTCCTGGTACAACAAGAAGCAAGCTACAATTGCCCTCTCTACAACAAAAGTAGAATTTGTTACTGCTGCTGGATGTAGTACACAGATGCTCTGGATGAAGAGTCAACTAGAAGATTATCAGATATATGAGAGTAACATTCCTATCTTCTGTGATAATACTTCTGCTATTTGTTTATCTAAGAATCCAATCTTACATTCCAAAGCTAAACATATTGAGATCAAACATCATTTCATTAGGGACTATGTTCAGAAGGGTGTTCTATCTTTAAACTTTGTTGATACAGACCATCAACGGGCTGATATCTTTACAAAACCCTTTGCTGAAGATAGATTTAAGTTCATTCTGAAGAATATCAGTATGGATTTATGTCCAGAATGAAGGGATGAGAAGTTCTGATATATGGATTAGATTTGAAATGAACATTTATTTCTTTTATAAGAAGTTCTGAATGTTGATCAGCTAGATATTCTGATTCTGTTATTGCTAACGTTTCATATGTCTAAGTTGATTCAGAATCTCTTTTAAAGCAAAACAGCTGTCACCAGCTATTCCAGAAGATGAACACGTGTTCACTCTAATTGGACAAGCATGCGTGCAGTTGATGAGACGCCGCCCTAGGTAACTGTGCAAATCATTTCAAATATCATGTTTTACTCTAACGTCACTCATCATTAAATGCTAATTGATTCAAACTCTGTAATCTTTCTCATTCAGAATCATATTGCATATCATTTCAAATCCGTGCCTATATAAACATATCTCTATATCATTTCATCTCTTTCCATTCATCTTCATTATTCATTGTCTGTGTTTGTTGGTCTCTCTGTCTCTCTCTCTCTTTGCATAAACCCTAGTTTCTAAACCCAGTAATCTCAGTGTGAATCCATGGCTTCATCTTTAAATGTTCAACGCAAGGTATCATCCTCAAACCAAGTTGAACAAAAGAAATATGCAAATCCTCCTTTGGAGTCTTGTTCGATTCCTTATGATGAACTGGAGGTTCTCTGCGAAACAATGGTGGATTTTGAAAACCTTATGGCTCATGATTTCAAAATCAAAACTGCAATGCTAGTGCAAGGATGGTCAAATTTCTTTGAAAGGTTGATTGGACCAGTTTACCCTTTATTGGTTAAGGAATTCTGGACACATGCTACGGTTACTTCAACTGCCATTATCTCCTTCGTGCTAGGGCATGAGGTTGTTGTGACTGAGAAACTGATAAGGAAACTGTACAGACTTGACGGTATAGATGGAATCATTGGAGCTCTTCATGGAAGAACTGATTGGGATAAAGTTGATCGAGAGTTGTTTTCTTCTGGTGTTGCCTTTGAAGCCTCCCTACAGAGTATGGGCTAAGATCATTCTGGGATCTCTCTATCACAGAAAATCATCAAGTTCTGCTACCTACATCAATCAAGATCAGAAGTATGTCTTGTTCTGCATTGGAAAAGGCATGAGAGTGAATCTTCCTCACATTCTGTTTCAGCATCTGAAGACAAATGTTGAAGAATCAATGGATGAAGAATGTAAGAAGTATCAATTTAAAAAGAATACTATTCCTTTTGGAAGAATGATATCTGATATTCTGAATGAAAATGGTTTGTTAGATACTCTGAGAGCAGCTGGCTTTTCTTAGAACTTTACTGCAATTTGTGGGAGTATTCTAAATTCTCAGTCTCTAAAAAGGCTGCTATTGATTGAAAAAGTGATCTCTCCTCCAAAAGTGTTTCCAGATATTCTGACAAGAAGAACTCCTGTTGTTGGTCTCTCTCATATGTTCAAAGAGGAGCTTGATAAAACTGTCAAACGTTATCTGAAATCATGTGTTAAAGCACAAACTTCTGTTGATCCTGCTTGGATTCGTGGAAGAACTCTTCCATCTCTGGATGAGTTAAAAAAGAAGGATAAGAAGAAGAAAGAGAAGAAGCTGAAGAGAAAGGTCACAGAAGAAGGACCTGATGCTAAGAAAGCAAAGAAACAAAAGAAACCTTCAGGTATTGTAATATATGGATTTGTACCTGCTACTAATTCTGAACGTATATCAACAGACTTTCTTAAAGTACCCAGAACTTCTGAACAGTTTTAGAAGCTCATAGAAGATGCTTTTAAAGCAGACTCTTCTAGATCTCAATCTACCTCTACCATTCCCCCCCAGAAAAAGCCTACTCCTTCTGAAATTCCATCTTCTTCCACCACTTCAAATCAACTCTATTCTCTACCAATTCTTAACCCCCAACCTCTCAATGCTGTTTTTCCTCAAATTCCATCTGAAAATATATTCTCATCCACATCCATTCCTGTTGAAAGTATTTGTGGGTAAATATTTTCGGTAATATATCGTATCCACAGGGATTGGTTAATATCACTACCGTTCTATAGTTAATTATTTTGAGTTAGAAAAAGTAATTGGATTTGTTTTATGATTATGATACTATCAAATTTAAACAATAATTTAAATGCAAAGAATGAACGTTTGTTAACGATTAAGGAAGTATGTTGAGCTTTAGGGTTCATCAACCTATTCCTATACAACTTATCAATTAATTCACAATTGAACAATCATTTGAATTACTATCTTCACTTATCCTCAAATATGATTCCATGTCTGCAAATCAAATTAGATAAACTTTTACCGGTATGAGATTCGATCTCTCCAAATATCAATATCGATAATAGTAATAAGGAATGATAATTATGAAAACTCAATCACAATTCCATCTCTGCAAATTGAGATTGAATCAATATAGTAACCTAGGGCAAAAGTTAAAATCCTTTCTTTCGAACAAAGATTCAACAATGGTGTAAAGTAAAAACAAGGTTTCTTATTGATAATAAATTCAAACAATTGTTCATAGGAAATAATTAATGGCATTGTATATTCATAGGTTAACTACTATCTTAAACTCAACAAGAGGAATTTAGCTCTCCATAGACATGAAGAACACACAAGAATTAATAGAAGGATTCATCTTCATCAACAGAATGTCTTCGATTGGTAAAGATTTGACCTTCGATTGTTGTTCTTGACTGCAAACTCAGAATGCTCTCCTAATTTCGCTCACAAAGGATCTGTCTTTCACTTGGAAGCTAGGGCTTCTATTTATAAGTTTTGGGATTTTAACGCCGAGGCCGCGGCGCGGCAACGGATGAGCGCGGCGCGATCAGAAACAGAGACTTTGGCGCGGCGCTGGCTAGAACTCCCGCGGCGCGCCCTTGTCAAACTTCATCTTTTTGCTTTGCCTTTGAGACCTCCAGCTTCCTTTCCTCTTCATGTTTTCCTAAAGCTCCAGTTCAGCTCTAAACCTGCATCAATAGTACCCACAAGTGATTCGATTTGCTTTACACATGAACTAAACCTTTTCAGTTCAATTCTCACTAAAAACCTATGGATCTATCACAATTTGCATTGGTTTAGACCAGAAATTACTTATATTAACACATGAATTTACCATTAATTTACTCCTAACAATTCCTTCTGCAATCTCACCTATAATTGATCATTCAACCACCTCCACCGCAGATTCTTCATCATCTCTAACCTCTTCTTTTACCTCTGCCTTGTTTTCAAGAGAACCTGAACCCTACTTCATTCTGAACCCAGACTCTTCAACCACCCAATTCAAAACCAATAACCCTGAACTTTTTGTTGGTGTTAGTTTTGAATTTTTAAAGCTTAAGGTACATGTAGGATTAGATGCCTTGAAGGTTGCACATAATGCCAGGATGGATTATGTTGTTATTAGGAGTCTCTGGAGAGCTTTCAGAAGAGAGCTTAATTCTGACTTTCTGAAGCTTCAGAAAGCATGTGAAGCAGAAGCTCCTGGTCCTTCTGGTTTTCTAAGGGATTTTGAAGACGGCTATTTCTTTCCCATCAGGAGCTAGAAATATCTTGAAGAGAAAGAATTGGTTGATGAGCTTGAAGAAGTACATCCTCTTGTAATGGTTGTGTGGAAGCCTCACTACTATGTTCTGACTGGAGACTTTCAGTCCATATTCAACTGGCTTAGGGAGAATCCCTCTGATAAAGCACCAAGTATGGTATATCCAAGTGTTGAATACCCATCAGAACTAGTTGCTCCAACACCTCCACAGAATTTGTATGACATTCTTCTGGCTCTTGAGAATCCAGATGCTGCTATCCCTACTCCTGTGTATGCTGAAGATGCTTTTGTATCAGAAGTTGATGCTGAGAATGATGATGCTGAGAATCATCCTGCTGAGAAATCTCCTGCTAAGGAAAATCAAGATGATGTTCTCATGATAGAAGCTGCTAAGAATCCTCTTGTCATGGATAATAGCTTTGATGCTTCTTCTGCTGGACCTTCTGTTTTGATAAACACCATGAAGGCTCTTCAACATAATCAAGCTGATCTTGCTTCTCGTTTAGACAAGCATGAGGATACTCACAATGAGTTCAGATCATTCATGAAGACTTAGACGGAAGACACTACTGAGATTAAAAACCTTCTGGCCCTGTTAGCTAATAGGCTTGGCCCGTCGTAGTCTGTCTTGGTCTTAGATGTTTTCTTGTTTCTATGCATCTGTTTTCTGCATCTGCTTCTATCTTTTGTACCCTTCTGATATTTTGATCAATGAAATCTTTATCTTCTTCACTCTATGTGTCTTTTATCATCTGAATCTTTTAATGCTTTTTGATGTTATGGCAAAAAGGGGGAGAAACATGATAACTGATTTGATTTATTATATCAGTTGTTGGGATTAAGTCTCAACATTTCCTAACATTATTTGCAAGTTCTATGTCTTTGAGATTTTTTGAAGGATTGAAGATATTTTGAAAAAGCTCAACATAAGAAGCAAATACATGAGGAAAAGCAATTCTATAAAGAAGCATGCTCTTGGAGAATTGAAGCTAGCTTAGCGCTGTGAAGCTTCAAGATCAAAAGCAAGAAGAATGTTCTGATATTCATTTTTAAAATGCTTTGATATTCTTTTATGAATACTCTGATACATTTTCTCTCTTAAGAATGTTCTGATACATTCATGCTCTGATATTTTTGCTTAGTATGCTCTAATACATTTCAGGATGTAAAGATGCTCTGATGATGCTCTGATACATTCAAGAATGTTCTGATGCAATCAAGCATGCTATGTTTCAATTGATTACAAAGAAGAAATTCAAAGCTCTGAAGTTGTCCTATGGAAGCAAGAAGCAGAAGCTCTGAATATTCTGAAGTTCTAGGCAAAGTGAAAGTCTGTACTGAAATAGAAAAATACTCAGGGAAGTCTTTTATTTATAAATTCTTCTAGTATTTATTTCAGGGGGAGATTGTTAATCTCAGGGGGAGACATATTCATACACTCTGATTATATGCTTATGCTATATCTGTGTAATTGTCTTTTGTCATCTGAAATTATGGTTACAAATTCATATCAATTATATATGTTTTTGTCATCATCAAAAAGGGGGAGATTATTAGAACAAGATTTGTTCTGATCAATATTCTTGTTTTGATGATAACAATATATATGAATTTTGTATAAGACAATGTGGTACTCTAATCCTTTGCATTTTCCAATTTCAGGAAATATATAAAGAGTATGCACCATTCAGCGCTCAGAAGCACTGACTCAAAAGGTTCTGGATGACTACATCAGAACATGCTCTGGCAAGACATCAGAAGATGGTCAAGCAGAATCAGAACATGGACTATGAAGCATCAGAAGAACATGAAGTCAGAAGCAGAAGCACTGATGTTCTGAACGGTATCACGCTCAAGCACTTCAAGGTCAGAAGACAAGAAGATACTCTGCACCAAGCTGATTGAATCTGATATTCAAACGTTGTATTCACAAATTTGAGTTCAGAAGCAAGTACTAGATGACAGGCTATTAAGTCTAATCTCTGACTGACAAAAGGAACATTAGAAGCTACAAACGGCAAAGTCAGTAAAAGCAGCAAAAGCATGGCTCGAGGTAGTTGACAAAAGTGTGAAACATTAAATGCAGCATTGTACTATTCACGCAATGCATTAAATGCAACCCAACGGTCATCTTCTCAAACGCCTATAAATATGGAAGTTCTGATCAGAAGCAGCAAACCTATTGTGAAAAATACCAAAGCGCTGTCAAAATCAAAGCTCACGAACTTCATCTTCAACCTCACAAACTCTTGTAATATTTAGTGAGTGTTAAGCTTAGAACTTAAGAGAAATATCACTGTTGTGATTATAGCTTGATAAGAAGCAATTCATACTCTTGTAACATTTATTTTACATTGATTGTAAAAGGTTCCTAGAGTGATCAGTTAGATTAGTAGACTCTAGAAGACTTAGAGGTTATCTAAGTGGTGATTTCCTAGAGTGATCAGGTTGTGATCAGAATACTCTAGAAGACTTAGAGGTTATCTAAGTGAAAAACCATTGTAATCAGATTGATTAGTGGATTAAATCCTCAGTTGAGGTAAATCACTCTAAGGGGGTGGACTGGAGTAGTTTCATTAACAACGAACCAGGATAAAAATAATTGTGTTCATTGTTTTTATCTTACAAGTTTTTAAAGTCACACTTATTCAACCCCCCCCCCCCCCTTCTAAGTGTTTTTCTATCCTTCATCCATATATTATCTTACATAGTTTTAGTTAGTTATAGAGTTTAGTAAAACTCTTAGTGAGAGATTCTTCTTCTACAACTTCCATCATGCTACCATCGTGATTTGTAATAAAGTTCTCTCTTGTGGGAGTTAGGTTTATGCATTATTATATAATTGATGTGATCATGGTGTTATGTTCGAATTAATCTATCAAACATATTTGATCTTTCATCTTGTTCTTAATGCAAGTTTTATTTGTATTATGCATGTGGATCAATGAGGTGTTGAAAAGGTCTCATAAATCAAAACCAAAGGTATCTTGTGGTTATACCTTGAAGGACATGATCGTTTATAACATGATATATGAATGTAACTAATGTTGAGAGGTGTTGTTAGATTTATACTTAGATGATAATCTATCACAAGTTAAGGTATATACATAGATCTAGGTGTGGTATTCACATTTACGATTAAAGCGTAATGTTTTCGTATTATTTATTAGAATATCATATTGCCAATAAACAATATGAATGATATTACAATGTTATTTGAGATATAGATAATATTATCGAGCAATAGGTGATAATATGTACGATGATTATCGTGAGCATAACTAATCATTTGATATGCATGAAATTATAATAATTACAACACTTCAAGCCAACACTTTCTATCGCTAAAATTTGTATTATTCTATTTTCTTTTCTTTTATATGCAGAAAACTTTTTCAAAACTAAAACTCTTTTTTCTGTTGTTGAGTAACTTGGGTTAATCATAAAACAATGACTAAACCTAAAGTTATGGGAGGTCTTAGCATCCACATTACGAGTCAAATGAACACTTCACTCCATGAAAAACATGAACTTTTCACTCCTTGAAAAACATATTTGGGATATCACATATAGAATGCAAAAAATCTTTGGTTCAATTCTCGTCGCTTGAGTATCTCACAGGCTCTCATATTATTCATGTTGCTATATTCTTCATTTTCACATGTTAGGAGATAAGAAGAACTAGAAATGAGGAAATTTTATGCAGACCAACATGCCTCAATGGCCCATTACCACCTGTAACATCCTCACATGTGCTAAATGTGCAAACTAATTAATCAAATATGGAGTTCTTGAGGGTTAATCGCTCTAAGTTTGAAAATTCTTAGCAGTTAATAGCTACTTCGCTTTGCTACACCGTTATAGTGCGCTATCAACAACACTGAATGAAACTCCTAATAATGGCTATATCCAACCAACTTGCACAAGTCTTTATTTCTTTTAGGTACAAATATAATGAATAACAAAAATTGTTACATGAATAAATACAGATCTTAATGTACAATTCAACAAACACTGCCACCAAGTGATCAAAATATTTGATGACCCCAAAAAATGGATGAAAAAGAAATAAATTATGATACAGATAAAAAAGGAAAAAATTGACTGACCATTGAGCAACTCTCACAATTGAAAGGCAGACTCCACCAAGAACAGCAACAACCGATGCAATTACGGCAAACTTCAACTAACGATAAATACTTTTATATAAACAAAGGTGGAAGCTTAGCTAGTTTTCTTCTTGGCCTTGTCCTTAGGTTCTTCCAAAACAAATTCCGCGTATAAATCCTTCAGAGCAATCATCACTGTTGTTATCAATGGCCCCATTATAGCTCCCTGCAGAACAACACACCGCTTTCGGTCATGTAGAGAGAACTGAACATGTTTAAGCCATTGGAATGCAAAAATGGCTCTACTAATGATTTTTAGCCTCACTATTACGTAAATGTATTCAAATATAAATCATTTAACTCGCATTTATGCAGAACCAAAGTTATAAAAATCAATATTTATCATCACAAAGTCAAACTCACAAACTAATCACCAGAAAATAAAATCAAGGAGGGTAACAATTTACCTCGACAGCCGATGGGAACAATGTCATTCCCCCAATGATGCTGAGTCCAGTAAGATAAGCACTATTCCCAGGCACATCTTCAAGAATCTCGGACGCGCCATAATCCATGAGGAAAAGGTGAGTAACAGACAGGAAGATGGCAATTATGTATCTACCTTCCATCACTAGTTGCACAGCTGCCGGAATTGTCGCTAGCCAATACGGAAATATTGGCAGCAAAGGACTGATGAATGCAAGTACAGTTGACATATACAAGAAATGAATTTTGTATAACCTAAACAAAAGCCAAGTAAGACATCCTTGAAAAAACGCCATCTCTGCGGTAGCCAAAAGAACACTTGAAATAGCTTTATCCAAAACTTCAACGCATCGAACTCTAGTTGAGTTTGAAATCGGAAGCATATACATCACTTGTTCGGTTACTCCACCGGATTCTGATGTAATGAGATAATACAAAACCCAAATAAACACCATTGATTGAGATACGAAGTTGAAAACCTCGGCAGCTCCAGAAACAATGGAATTAGCAATGGATAACATGAATTTTGAACTGCTTCCAAGCACAGATGTACTACTAGCCAAAATACGCTGCGATACATCGATTCCTTTAAACGCGAACCCTTTTGCCTTCTCAACCAAATCCTTACGCGAGATCACAAGCTCTCTAAAAAGTGAATCGAGTTCTGCATAAATTTGACTCCATTCGCGATCCTTAACCCGAGTTTTCAAACTCAAGAACTTTTCTGTGTATGGCGAAGGCTTAATCAAAGCTCTTGAAGGTGTTGAAGAGTTAGCCGGAGTCGATATCACAAAATGTTTAATTCCAGTCACAATTTCAGTCAGGTTATACTGCACGGCCAACCCATCAATTTGATCGGAAACAGTCTCATAGAACTTAGTGGTATAACTATCCACCAATCCCGCAACATCATTCTCTTCCATCCACTTCGTAACACCAATTCTCTCAGAATAATTACTCGATTCCACATGCAACTTAAGCGAAACAACTGCATCTTTCCCTTCGATACCAATCTTATACGAAAAGAATATCAAACCGGTTAAAAACCCTACAATCATAACAACAATAAGCCCAATCGCAACAAGAACACTCAACTTCTTCACCACCTTTCTAGTGAAAAAAGCACTAACCGCACTTCTCCTGAAGCTATTAGTCCTCAAAGAAGACAAAGTGTGCATAGTCGAATCCACATTCTTCGAACTAAACACAAAACCCAACCCTAAAAGTGATGAAGCACCAAAACCACCCAGCCTCTCATAAGCAATTATCAATATCCCAAAAGACACCAACAAACGAAGCAAATTGGAAAATCCACTACGTTTTCTAGATGGATGAGGATTCTGAGGCTTCGGTTTCCTCATAATGACTCTGAAAATAGCTTCTCGAATCTCAACAAGTGTACCAACAAAAGCCCTAAAAATAGCAACAGGAACAGCAAGAACAGTTTCCGTGAGTCCCAACGTGAGAGGCTTAGACCAAAACGTAACAATGGTCTGATGAATTCCTCTAAGAGGAATTGAACAAAGCACCGCCCATTGAAGAGGTCTAAGATACTGTTCCAAAAGCTTCGAAACAGTGTAGAGAATGAAAATGGCGAAACCAAGACCCGCATGTGCCATGGCTATGTATAAAGCGAGTCTCACCTGGGGATCGCCGGAAAATTTGTTTTTTCCATCTGGGTCGGTGTCATTTCGAGACGACGACGGCGCGTGAGGAATGGACGATGGCGCGTGAGGTGGTCCAGACGGCGCGTGGGGTGATGTAGTGGTGGATGGTTGTTTTGAGGATGCGGATCGGAACATGTCTTGCCATGCTGGAGTGGTTGCGGAATTTGGGTCAGAATAAGGAACAAGTTCCATGTTAATGTTTGTGTTTGTTCCAATTCTGAAGTGACAGAACAGGAACAAGGACAGAAGAACCTGGTTTAAGGTGGTGGTTAACGACAGAGATTCATTTGGGTTTTGTCTCTAGATAAGGGATTATGAATTCATGATTATGAATGTGAGAGGTTTCATTTGTGTTTTTTTTTTTTTTTAATTTTGAAAGAATTATTGACTTCTTTGTCTTTTTTTGTGAAGGAAGAGTACAGTTGTTCAATCATGACTTTCCTTTTTCTTTATTTTATATTAATTAATGTTTGATTGTATTTAGTTCAAGCAACCTCACTTTTCCTTTTCTTGCTATTTACCTTAACCAAAAAAATTAAAATAATACAGATAATAATATTAATTTATTAATTTACTGTTATTTATGCTATTGATTATTTTATGATTTTATTATTTATTTTTTATTTGTCTTAAAATTTTGAAGATTCATAGTTGATTTATCCATAGTTTAACTATGATAAATTAAATAAAAGTTATATTTAGTAACAAGTAAACATAATAAATATATATGAGAAAAAAGGGATATGCATTGACAGTGTAAAATATTTTTACACTGTCAACCAATCACAACCATGTATTCAATTAAAATACAATTTTAATTTAAAAAAACTAATATGACATGGCAAGTGTAAAAATTTTGATTGATTATATGTGTAAAGTTAGTTTACACTGTTAGTGCACTACCTTTAAACTCTAAATATATTATGGTGTTCTATTTAGTCAAGTAAATTATGACATACTTATATAATTGTAATTAAGCTTACTTAGGTTAGGATCCAAGTTCCAAATACAGACCTCGATTATTAGGATCTCAAGTTTGGGCGCAGACGTTGAAATGTGTCATACCCCAAAATTTGCCTTCCACATTTCATTCACAATGATTCAAAGCTCAAGAGTTTCATCAAGGCATTCTCATAAGCAAGAATCTCCTAAAACTAGGGTTTGGTACCCTCCTGAGGAAATTAACAAAATAAGGTCTCCAATGAAGTTCCCCATGGTTCATTATGTTTCAAGGCACCTCCATGTCAAAGATCAAAGTTCAATTCCAAAGTTTGCTCATTCAATGGCTCAGATGATCCACAGTCGACTAGGTTAACCCAAAAGTCAACCATGGTCAAAGTACAGTCAAAGCCCCTGACTTTTGGTTAACATCAAGTATGGGAGATTATGTCCATCATTTGATCAAGGGTTGATCATGATTCATCAATAAAAAGTCAGAAATGAACAAATTCAAAAGGCTCAGATTAGGGTTTTTTATAGGAGAAAGTCAACTCAACTTTGACTGGCCATAACTTTCACATGGAACATCAGAAATTCCTCACTTATATTTTATTTTGGAGGAAATTGGATTCTCTACAACTTTGTCTCTCACAAGCCAAGGCCAGAAATGCTTCATTTGGAAGATATAGTACAAAAGATTATAGGTCCTTTTCAAAAGTCAACCAAAGACAGTTTTTTGTCAAAGGGTATATCATCAAGATAAAATCTCCAAATGAAAAATATGTTCGAAAGTGGCTTATAAAGGACATCTTGAGGTTTCCAAAAAGTCCTAGAACTCCTTCATAGCTTAAAAATTGAGAGAGATATGTCTTGTCAAAGTTGGGTAATTTTGGAGGTAAAATGTGAAATAAAAGAGGTTCAAATTGGAAGTTTTTACTATTGGGCCTATCTTTTTAAGACTTAATCTTGGTCCACAAGCTACCTATTTTATCCAAGCCATGTGCCACGAATTATAGCCTTTTATTTGACTTTATATAATTTTATTTCATTAAAAAAATGATTTAAAGTGATATAATTGAAAAGAAAATCAAATATTGGATTAAAGGATTCATATTGATCAATTCCAATCAATATTTATTGCAAATTTGCAATATAATTTCATGCTATAATGAGTAAAAAAGATTGATACAAAATTGGACAAAAATAGAAGGTTTCCATTGAATTTTCAAATCAAATTTCTCAAACTTGGCAAGATTTGATTCAAAGAGGTTTTGGACTATTTTTTTAAACCTAAATTGTTCCCCTATAAAGAGAGAGCACAGGGCATACGAATAAGGGTTGGAATTTCTGGTCAGAGGCATACGCATAAGAACAAGATATTCACCAAGAAACTCAGAATCGGTTTTTGAGAATCAAAAGGTTTCAACAAGATTTGAAGGTTGCAAAAGCTTCCTCGAGGCATTCTGAAGGTGATTGGATACTTGCATAGCATCAACACCCCCAGAACAATCTCCAATAAGTCGAGGTAGGTCATTCCAAATTTTGAATCGATCGGTATAATTTATGCATCTTCATGTTGATTTGTTGCATATTATGACTTGTATGATTGCTCTGAACGTTTCTTGATTTTTAATTGAATTTCTGGGCATTCGTGGCATGATTCACCATTGTTGAACGTTTAGGGTTCTACGAGTTTTAAATTGGGGCTTTTTGTTAGAGCTAAAATTAGGTTAAAACAAGTGTAGGATTGAGTTCGTATGGTCTAGACGAAGCGTTTTGAGGGGGTGCGAAATATTTATGTACATATATATGATATTCGCTATTATCCAGGTTTGTTTGCTACAAAGAGAACCCTAGCAGATTCGTAGCAAATCCTGCAGGAATTTACAGGTTCGTTTGGGGGAGACGGTGAGGTGTCCTCATCTGATTCGTTTGTTTGAAATCTCGCGCGCATTTTCATGTTTGTTTCTTCTTTACTCTTATAATATATTGGGTGCGTTTATTAAATGACTAATTGGCTTGGCTGGAGTGGTAGAGGCGTGTATGTTTATTCCTATGGTCCAGGGTTCGATCCCTGGCCCTGTCCATTTTTTTCTTCACAAATTATTCCCAGCAATCCCATGCACCTGCGCTTCTATAGCCTACTATGCACCCTCACAATCCAGCCATAAGATCACCTTCCATATTAGATCCGAGGCCTCAGATTTGAATACCTATCCTATGCACTTTAATTGCAACCACACTGAATTAAAACCACTAATTTTCTTATTTTTATTTTATTTATTTAAATATTCATTTGAATTACTTTTAATATTTATTTATAATAATAAAATCTAAAATTCTTTTTAAATTAAAATATTATAAGTGCTTAAATTTTAATTTACTATTCGTTCCGATTAAAACTATTAATTGTGATGGGTAATAATCGATTTCTTGAATATTTGTTTATTTAAATAAAATAAGTTTTATTTGGCTAAAGGGTTTCAACTATCTTATTGGTTGCGATGATTAGCCTATTTTTTCTCTAAAATTCATTATTATTTATAATCGAATCTATCGATTACGAGGGATAATGATAAAATTAAATAATTAATTATATAAAACATATTCATTTGTTATTAGTGATAATTGAACTTATCAATTAGAATTTGTAACAATACACCGCTAATCTATTAATTATGGTGATCAAATCTATTGATCATTGCGATTAATAGTACATAATAAAATCAGGGTTGTACGCCCAAATCTTAAAATACTTTTCAAAACTACGATTTATCATAACTACGATAAGGCAACTCAAAATGCCTTCAAACCATATCATATCAAATTCAAAGGGCGTACAACCCTTTTCCCGAACTACGTTGACTCTGATTCTCCCTAAGGAGATACGTAGGCACTTGGTAACAAGGCGAGTCCCCCTCCTTAAAACTCTAATCATGTTCAAATATTTGCCTTAACCCTATTAACTTTCTGTCACTTTTCTTTATGTTTAACCATAAACCTTTGCCTTAAACTCAAAACCTTAGGAAAGGGTTAAGGGTGCCTAACACCTTCCCTTGACCTGATTATAATAACTTACCCAGATTTCTTAACTTCGTAGGGTTTTCTATTCGCCCTGGTAGAATAGGTGGCGACTCTAAATGACTTTAATTTTTAGGACAGGTTGCTACAGCTGGCGACTCTGCTGGGGATAACACTTAATGGTGAAAACTATGCTCCTATAGGTTTTGGCAGGGTTTAGGTTTTGGCAGGGTTTAGGTTTTTGGCAGGATTTAGGTTTCAAAAAATTTTAGGGTTTGGCTAATCTTGCCATCTTTAGGGTTTGTGTTTTATTTTATTTTTTTATTTTTTTTATTTGTGTATTATTGGCTGAAAATATTTTAATTGTTTATGTTAATATATCTGTATTTAATTGCGTAATCGTTATATTATATGCACTGCTGGGTTATATATTTGTGTTAAAACCTAAGTGTGAGAGTTATCCTTGAGACAAGGGGGGACTTAAATTGCCTACGAGTCTTATTGATAACTCCACTCGAAGTGGGTTGAATATTCGGAAATGTCCAAAACGAGGCTTGACTTTGTTGAGGGCAGGACTGGGTATTTAGTTGATCTCTCCGAGAACCTACCCCAAAAATTCGAACCTCATGGATAAAATGAGTTGTTCTAAAATCCAAAGAGACAAAAAGTCTCGGAGGCTATGAACTGCCCCATGAAACCTTCTAGAACATACCCATGGGAAGGGTAGGCTCCCTAGAGCCGCTACGTCGAACCTATGAACCTAGGGCCTATGTGATTATGTGCTATATATATGTGTTATTATTTGTTTATTATTTTTTTTATTTTTTTATGTTTGCATGCATCATCCATCATATGCATTTTATCATGTCTTATCCACAGAAAAAAAAAAGGAAAAATAAAAATATATTCTATTGGTGAATGTTCAGGAAGGATGAGTACTAAGAAGCCCATTATCCACTTTGTTGTTTCTACTCCAGACATTAAGAAGCTGAAAATAATCAAAGAAAAATTGTCATCAAGTGCTTTGGATAGGTTTGTAATCCGCTATGGAAATATCTTGGATTTGCTAAGGGTAAAAGTTCAAGAGGAAACTATCACTGCTTTGGTTCAATTCTATGATCCGCCACTTAGGTGTTTTACTTTCCAAGATTTTCAGTTGGCTCCAACTTTGGAGGAGATGGATGCTATGCTAGGATTTTCAAGGACTAAGTAGGAATTTTACACAGGGGTTGGTAAAGAAGTTGACTTTTCAGATTTGGCAAAAGCTTTGGGAGTATCCGCTACGGATTTGAAATCTAATCATAAAACTGATGGTGATGTACATGGGATCAAAAGATCTTACTTAGAAACTCAAGCTTTGAGTTATGCTCAAAAGAAACAATGGGACACTTGTGGACATTTTCTGGCTCTTCTAATTTTTGGTGTTGTTTTATTACCCAAAAATGTTGATTATATTGATTCTGCTGCGATTCATGCTTTCACTTCTTTTAGGATTTTCGATAAGGATCCAACTCCCACCATCCTTGCTAATATTTATTATGCTATCCATACTCGATGTGAAAAGAAAAAAGGATGTTATTTTGTTGTGTTCACTTATTATACTCTTGGTTGACTTCTCATCTTTACAAGGCTAGTTGTTTGATTAAAGATTTGACTAGATATGATTGGTCTCAAAAATTGAGGGCTCTCAAAGCAGATTCTATCTTATGGTCTGCAAAGAAATTAAATTCTGATAAGAATTTACAAATGTGGAGAATTCAACAATGTTCCTTTAATGGGGACTTTAGGTTGTATTAATTATAACCCCGTGTTAGCATTACGCCAATTAGGCCATTATATGGATTGTGAGCCTTCCAAACAACAAGTGGAAGAATTACTTTTGCATGACAACGGAAAAGGTGAACCAAGAACATTGAAAAAGGTAATTCAAGCTTGGAAGCATGTTCAAGCAAAGGATTTTGGGCCAAAGAATGTGATTGCTAGAGAACCTTACACTAAATGGGTTCAAGAAAGAGTTGGCAAAAATTTGCTTCCTTTTGTTGTGGATCCCGCATACAAGCCTGATTCTCCTAATCCTGTTCCTCTATCCATCAAAGAGATAGAAGGGATCAGGTTTGCCCTAGAGGCGTCCCGAAAGGAAAAAGAAAAATTAGAGCTTGATTTACATCAACTTACCAACGAAAGGAGCCAACTACGCTTTGACCTTAAAGAGAAGAACCAAGAGCTTCAAGCAATGAAGGAAGAGAATGATAGACAAAGGAGTAAAAGAAAGCGTGCAACTGAAGGAGTCCTAAGTGCTAACTTTGATCTAATCGCACATAATGAAAGGTTAGAACAAGCGGGTGTGGAAATTGCAAGGTGGAGAAGGCGTTATGAAAAGGCTTCCCATGACAAAGTGGAATCCGAGAAAAATCTAGAAGTTGTAGTCTTTGAATTAACTGATAGGACTAAAGATCAAGAAGTGGAAATAAGGAACATCAAGTTTGATCTTCAAGAAGCTCGCAAATTTGGACAAGAAGAGCGCACAAGAAGATTGACCATGGAAGAGGCGCTTTTACAGCGCACCGATGAGCACAGTAGAGCACTTCTAGCTATGGCCGCACTTAGACAAGTATTCATAAGGCAAAGAGAAATATATGAGGAAACAATGGATGAAAGAGATTATCGGAGGAGACAATTTACAATTGTTTTTATGGCAAGCGAACATGTGAGCATGGTTCCTAAGATGCTTGAAGACTATGAAAAATGTCGCGATAATTATGATAAGCTAGTCTTCTTGTGTAATGATTTGATCCAGCACATTCCAAAGAGTTTGGAAAAAGCGGAATCTTCTCCCATCATCCTTCCCGAACTAGTAAAAGAGTTCATGGAGCTTTGTAGAGATATGGTGGACAAGTTCAAAGCGGATATCCAAAGGCGTTCTTAGACTTAATTCTATTTCCTTGTTGCATTTATTTTAAGTATTTTAATTTTCAGTTTCTATTTCTATTTTTAAACCAACAATGAAGTGGTATTTCTTTTTCTAATTAATAATGTGTGTTTATTTCCGCATTATTCATTGTTCCTATAATATTCACCAAAGAATTATTATATATATATATATATATATATATATATATATATACTATAATAATGTGGATAAGACACGAACATAGCATAAGCATAACATTCATAGCATGCATGCCATATTTATTTTCAAAACATTAAGAGAAAAAACTATCTTTATCTCCAGTCACACCATTGGAGAAGACAACCAAGCAACCGCACCACCATATCAAACCCGGTCTCAGAAGAAAAGAGCAATGGAACAATTAGAGCAGAATCAAGCCGCCCTTCGCGAAGAGGTAACCCAACTGAAAGGTAATGTGGAGGAGATTAAGGGAGGAATGACTCAGATGCTGAGCTTCATGAAGGATCTCAGAGACAAACAGGAAAAGGCTAAGGAAGTTCAGGGTCAGTACGAGGAAATACCGGACGATAGCAACCCATTGTTGGGATATGTTCGAGGCTTTGATCCTCACAAAGCAAATGCCCATTCCTCTAAGAGATTTTTCAGAACCCATGAAGAGGGAGAAGCTTCCCATGAAGGATTCATTCCCACCACTCAGAAGGAAGGGGCACCTCGCACTGTTCGCATCCCTGCTAACAATCCACCTAAGGACGAGGACTGTGTGGATTTGCAATATAGGGATGTGGACGACACAAATCAGGGTCCTCAGTATAAGCAAACTCACACTGATTCTGAAGAGAATGCTAGGAATAGCGTACAAATCAAGGCGCTAGAAGAAAGGCTGAAAGCAGTAGAAGGATACGACGTCTTTGATATGGATACTTATGAAATGAGCTTGGTACCAGACTTGACTATTCCCTATAAGTTCAAGGTACCTAACTTTGAAAAGTACAAAGGACTTACATGCCCAAGAAGTCATCTACGCATGTACGTCAGAAAAATGGCTGCTTACGCCCACGATCAAAAACTGATGATGCATTTCTTTCAAGACAGTCTAAGTGGGGCATCTGTCGACTGGTATATGCAATTAGAGAAAGCAAACATCTGGAGCTGGAACGACCTCGCTAACACGTTCTTCAAACAATAAAAGTACAACTTGGATATGGCACCCAACCTGATGCAATTGCAAAATCTGTCGCAGAAAAAGGAGGAATCCTTCAAGGAGTATGCCCAAAGATGGAGAGAGATGGCCTCTCGAGTCCAACCTCCCCTTTTGGAAAAGGAGTCGGTAGACATGTTCATGAGTACTTTGCAAGGACCATACTACGATAAGATGATCGGAAGTGTATCCTCAGGATTTTCAGATCTAGTGGTCATCAGAGAAAGGATCGAAAATGAAATAAAAAATGGGAAGATACAAGGAGCATCATCTAATTCTTATCACTCAAAGAGGCCCACCTCAAACTTCGTTAAAAAGAAGGAAGGGGAGACCAATGCAGTAGTGCATCAAGAATCTAGACCCCCTATGTCATTTCCACCTCAACAAAACAGATTCCAAGGTCCTCAAAGGAGATTTGATCCTTTACCCACTTCCAGAAGCGAGATACCGAAATATTTGATGAACGAATCATTAGTGGAGCTCAAACCAATGCCACCTCCTCTTCCCGGAAAGGCTTCGCCCAGATTCAACCCTAATGAAAGGTGTGAATACCATGCTAATTCTCCCGGACACACACTGGAAAAATGTTGGGCTTTCAGACACAAGGTTCGGGACTTGATAGAGTCAGGGGCAATTTCCTTTGACAAACCTAATGTGAAGACAAATCCCATGCCTCATCATGATGGCACAGTCAATGCAATCGAGGTCGTTACTGAGCAAGAGTTAGTTCAAAAACGGAGCTCCCCCATAAATGCCCTTAAGAGGTATCTACTTGCAAATGGGTTCATCCTAGAACATAATGAAGCTTTTAAGGACACTCTGCAGAGGCTCATGGATCAAGGATTGATTCAGCTGAAAGAACATCCTAAAGAGGAATATGTGGCCATGCTAGATAGGAACGAGCCATTGATAATACCCACTAAAGGGGCAAGGAAGCCATTAATTATTCCCTGTTCTAAGACACCATTGCTGATACCAACACAAGGACACACTAGGATCATCCCGATCAGGGCTCCATACCCTGTAGACAAAATGAAAGCAGTTGCCTGGGAATACAATTCTGGCACTAATACTGTCGTGACAAACATTGTTGGGCCTGGGGGCATGACTTGTAGCGGTCCGCGTATTCAAAACTACACAATCTAATGAAAACTTGGCGCAAGCCAGTAATCAGACTGCTGCAACACCAACTGAAGAGGGCGTTCCCAAGGATAAGGAAGCCACTAATAAGGATGCTGAGGAATTCTTGGCATTGATCAAGGAGAGTGATTATAGAGTGGTGGACCAGTTACAACAGACACCATCTAAAATATCGCTCCTCTCACTATTAGTACACTCCGAGAAGCATCGAGACGCCTTGATGAAGATTCTAAATGCCGCCCATGTAACCAAAGACATCACTATAAATCAGTTCGATGGGATGGTGGCCAATCTCAATGCTGGGGCATGTCTAGGGTTCAGTGATCATGAGCTACCTCCACAAGGAAAGGAGCATAACAAATCCTTGCACATCTCTGTACAATTTGGGAAAGCTCATCTATCTAGGGTTCTGATCGATACAGGTTCTTCACTAAATGTGATGCCAAAAGCTACCCTCGATAAAATAGCTTTGGAAGGCCTAGTGGTTAGACCAAGTCGTCTGGTAGTTAAAGCCTTCGATGGATCGCAAAGTCCAGTGTTCGGAGAAGTGGACCTCCCTGTTGTAGTGGGTCCTCACACTTTCTGCATCAATTTCCAAGTAATGGAGATTGAACCAGCTTACACTTGCTTATTGGGGCGTCCTTGGATTCACGCAGTTGGGGAAGTTACCTCTACCCTCCATCAGAAGATAAAATTTGTGGATGGAAACTCTATAGTAACCGTCAATGGGGAGGAGGACATATTTGTCAGTAACCTGGATTCATACAAATACATCGAGGTTGGAGAAGGCGCGTTAGAAACTGCATTCTAAGCGCTAGAAATTGCAACTGCTATCACATTACCTGTAGAGAAGATACGAAGGGCGGTAACATCCTGGAGAGACCTGCAAGACTTGAATGTAGGAGGCTGGGGCAAAGTACCAGAAATCCGAGAGAAGAAGGATCGCCTGGGGCTAGGATATCAACCGACAAAGATCACAAGCGCTGCGAAGGAGGAACAACGATTCCCCCGATCATGCAGACTTTCGTGACAGGCGGATATGAACACGTAGCTATGATATCTAGCATGGATCCTAAGGAGGGAACGTCCAACTTCATCCGAATGATCAGACCCGGAGAGCAGCTCCAGAATTGGACAAGCTGGAGATACCGGAGATAGTTTCTATTTCGAAGTAATTTGCTTTTGTCGTGTGTTTTATTTCCCTTCAATAAAGAAAAAAACAATTTCGCTCATGCCTCGCCCGAAGCATAGAGTTGGTTTGTAAGGGCCCCATTTACTTTCAAAGTTCAAGTTTATTAATAAAATTGTCGTTTGCATTTGGTATTGAAAACACTGTTCTTTCTTTCATTTACTCTTTTAAAATGACAAATAACTTTCTTGCATAAAAAAAAGCACAACCATATCTGCATACTAAAAGCAAAACATAAAACATGTGCAGATCACTTCCTAACACTACCGATAATAATACTGCTGAAACTCAATATAAACTCGAGGCTCTCGCTAATCAGTCCGAGGAAGGGGATGACGAAGACGATGAACTTCCGGAAGAACTGTCAAGGTTAATGGACAAAGAATCCGAAATCATGCTCCCTCCTCGAGAATCCATTGAAATCATAAACTTGGGTACAGACAAAGAACCTAAGGAAATCAAGATTGGGGCAACATTGAATGAGGACGTAAAAGCGATGCTGGTCAAACTTCTCCACGACTATGCAGAAATATTTGCTTGGTCATATCGTGACATGCCAGGGTTGGATACAGATATCGTCGTGCACAGGTTACCGCTCAAAGAAGGTTGTGCACCCGTCAGGCAAAAGCGCAGAAGAGTTCGACCGGACATGGATAACAAGATCCGAGAAGAGGTATTCAAACAATTCGACGCAGGATTTCTTGTCGTGGTTGACTATCCACCATGGATTGCCAACATAGTGCCAGTTCCTAAGAAAGACGGGAAGGTACGCATGTGCGTGGATTACAGGGATCTAAACAAAGCAAGTCCGAAAGACGACTTTCCACTACCCCACATAGATATACTGGTGGACAATACGACACAAGCTTCGGTGTTCTCCTTCATGGATGGGTTCTCTGGGTATAATCAAATCAAAATGGCTCCCGAAGACATGGAGAAAACAACCTTCATGACATCTTAGGGCACCTTCTGCTACAAGGTAATGCCTTTTGGGTTACGAAATGCAGGGGAAACATATCAACGAGCCATGGTCACACTATTCCATGACATGATTCACAAGGAAGTCGAAGTATATGTGGATGACATGATCGCTAAGTCCTGTACTGAAGAGGAACATATCACGCACCTACAAAAATTGTTCAAACGCTTAAAGAAGTTCAAGCTGAGGTTGAACCCAAACAAGTGTACATTTGGTGTAAGGTCAGGCAAGCTGTTGGGATTCATTGTGAGCCAACGAGGCATAGAGGTAGATCCCGACAAAGTGAAAGCTATACAAGAAATGCCTATTCCAAGGAAGGAGAAAGAGGTTCGTGGTTTCTTGGGTCGTTTGAACTACATCTCAAGGTTCATCTCACATCTTACAGCCACGTGTGAGTCTATATTCAAACTACTAAGAAAAGATCAGCCGATCAAGTGGAATGACGATTGTCAGGTAGCCTTCAAAACCATAAAGAGTTACTTACAAGAACCACCGATACTCATACCTCCCGTACCAGGAAGACCGCTGATCCTGTATCTCACAGTCCTAGAAAGGTCTATGGGATGTGTACTGGGGCAACAAGATGAAACAGGCAGAAAAGAGCATGATATTTACTACCTTAGCAAGAAGTTCACGGATTGCGAATCTCGGTATTCACCATTGGAAAAGACATGTTGCGTGTAGCAACCTGCCCTAAAACTAAAATATTTAGAGTTGCCACCTATTCTGAAGGGCGAATAGGAAACCCTACGTAGTATAGAGATCGGGGTATTAGAATTGTATCTGTTAAGATTGAATCGTTGATACGATCGTATTTGCACTGTAATTGGATGATAACATCCTTTAGATTATGAAGTGACCTGAAAAGGCAGCGTTAGTTTTATGCAATGTCATGATGCATGTGTTATGTAATGAGATTCTCAAAATAAATGAGAATCATGTATGTATGATGATCACATATTGTAGGTTGTAAGCGATACAGGCGTAAGAAGGCCAATTACGCAACCATACTCCTTGTGCGGTCTCTCCGACATCGGAAGTTTTGAGAGACGTGTCCCTTAACTGAAGGAGGGACCTTTAGAGGGAACTCGAGTTTCATCATGTCTTGCCTGATATGCATTGCCCCAGTGTTTGAATTCTTGAAAGATATGCCCCTAGTCAATAGGATCCTTGGTTGTATGCCCCTGTTTTAGGAAAACCCTCTGAACGTGGTTTCCCCATTCAAGGGTCTTTATCAGGAATGATCGTCTTTGATTAGACCAATTTCGAGGTCTCCTTGATGCTAAGTGTTGATTTGAATATGAAGCAGATGCTTTTCAGAATGAGTTGCGTGTGACGGACAGTGATTTGCTGAGTACTCAGAATGAGGTGATGTCTTCTATAAGATTACCTGAAGAGGTCTTTGGAAAGAATGGGAAATTGTCTTAAACAAGACTGCGCTTCAAACAAAGCTCAACGGGATATGTTTGTGCAGAGGGTCAAAAATATTCCCATAGGGGATAAAGACTGTTTTAAGGAATGTGGGGTTTTAAACAAAACTTAGGAAAAGACATCTTGAAGAAGATCACCCTAGAAAGGATGGTGAACTGTCTTAGAGAAGACTCTGTACTTTAAACAAAGTTTGACAAGGTTCTCGAAAACATAAGAGAAGTTTGAATATGTCTTAAAAGACTAACTGAAAAAGTTAAGAGATGTCTTACAGAAGACTACCTAGAAAAGGTTCTTAGAAAGGAATATGTCTTAGAGAAGACTGTCTGAAAGGGTTTGAAAATAGAAAGGATAAGAAGGTGGGTCTTTAAAAGACTGTCTGAAAATGGCTCCTAGAAAGGGTAAGAAGTATTTGAACATATCTTAAAGAAGACTACATGGACAGATTGAGAAATATCCTATAAAGGTTCCCGGAAAGGATGTGAGAGTGGTATTGACGCCATCTGATACTGAGTGACCTTTGCAACATGCCCCCAGGTAATGGACTTGCCCCATGGACTATTCAGCGTCCTTGAGAGACTCCATGAATCTTGATTAGATGGCCCCATGTAAAATGGGATAATGATGGGTTATGCCCTGTGTAC
Source organism: Vicia villosa (assembly GCF_029867415.1). Taxonomy (NCBI): domain Eukaryota; kingdom Viridiplantae; phylum Streptophyta; class Magnoliopsida; order Fabales; family Fabaceae; genus Vicia; species Vicia villosa. The sequence goes on along the minus strand of NW_026705145.1, from coordinate 82,914 downwards.
ACCTTAGCTATCTCAGTCATGTGTAAGAGATGTTTCTTCTTTTGATGAGCTTCTTTTTTTTTTAAAGCTATTTCCCCAGTTAGTAGGATTTTTAACCATTAGCCATGCCCCATGCAACTTCTCCCTGATGTTTAAACATTTGAATCCACATAGACAAGTGTACTTTATAATGAAATTCATAAGATGCGAATGCATATGTCTGTCTTGAAAGTTTAAAAACATTTTTGAGTAAAACAAAGTTTTTTTTATTTTTTAGAAAGTGATATCAACTCAAGAGTTATAGTAGACCTTAAGGAGTCGGGATACCTTTGGTAACAGTATGCTTTCAAACTAACCATGCTTCAGTTAGGTCTTTTAAGGGTTGTAACGTGGCCTGGTTCACGGTTTTAAGAAACAAAAGATAGTGGCTCAAAGTTTATTTGTACCCAATCCCCATCATCGTGATGTTCTCCAATCCTACGCTCAGTTAACTATGTGTTTAAATTCCAAAGGACTTTGGGAATTGTAATATGATGGTTCAAAAAACCAAAAGTTTATTTGCAAAGGCAGTCATTTTCCTTGTAATATTTTGCTTTTATCGAAGGTACATAGTAACCTCTTTTCGACTTTGTTATCCCTAACTTTTGCCTGAACTGTTCGTTTTAAAACTACAGTCAGCGGGATGCCCCAATTTTGCCTAAGTCTCCTTAATAGGTTTTGACTCAGCAGGCCTTTGCATTGCTTTCTCTTTTTTCTTTGCGGATATTGACTGCCGGACTTAATGATGACGGGGAACCCTCGGTGATTATGTTCAAAGGAACAACTTGGAATAATTAAGTTAACTGAGCAACTACCCTACCCCAGGTTATGTATGAAGGGTTTTATTTTATACGAAGGAAAACTCCTACTTCTTTAGGCTCAAAGGGGTTGACGAGGGATTAACATCCTTATATCTCCGTTATTTAGGAATTGAAACTATGCCTGTACATCGTCAACACGGTCTGTTCGAAAGCGTAGTGTATGAAATTGTGGTATCGTTCTCGTCATTCTCCCTCTAAAGGTGTACGACTCTTAACGAGAGTTGAATATCACAAATGAGAAAACCGAGTAAAAACACAGTTTTAAATATAGTGAGAACACTAGGAGTAAATCAAGACAAACGTAAGCAATGCATTAATGGTTATTGTAAAGTACATAGCATATGTCGTAAGACTAATGTTTAAACAAACGGAAAGAAATTGCGAATGAAGGCAAAACTAATGATCTAAGAAATCCTCCTTCTAGCCACCTATGGCATTAGACTTGTGAGGATCTTCGAACTCAATGAGCCCTTCTTCAATCAAATCTTGGATCTTGTGCTTCAACGGCCCACAATCCTCTGTATCATGACCAGGACTATCTGAGTGATAAGCGCACCTAGCATGATGCTTGTACCCAGGAGCGGGGTTAGCTGGAGCTGAGTATGGAGGCAGCAGAGTTACCAGGTTCTGACTGAGCAGACGTTGCAAAGCTTGAGAAAATGGCATGTACAACGGAGTGAATGATCGTTTTGGCTTGGACCTCCAGGTGCGTTGGCCACCCTGTTGCTTTTGCTGATCCCTTTGATGTAATACTGGGGTCTGATTACCCATGATTGCCCCCACAGTGTTGGATTCCTTTTTTCCGTCATATGACTTCTTTGTATGATAGGAACCTGAGGGTGCCCCTTGTATCTTCCCATTTTTGATTCCATCTTCAATTCTCTCACCAATGACTACCAAGTCTGAGAACCCTGAAGATATGCTTCCGACCATCTTGTCGTAGTACGGTCCTTGCAAAGTGCTCATAAATATGTCCACCAGTTCTTTTTCCATTAGGGGAGGTTGGACTCGAGAAGCCATTTCCCTCCACCTTTGGGCATACTCCTTGAATGATTCGTCCTTCTTCTGTGACATGTTTTGTAATTGCATCTGATTGGGTGCCATGTCCAAGTTGTACTTGTATTGCTTCAAGAATGTGTTAGCCAGATCATTCCAGCTTCTGATATAGGATTTCTCCAGTTGCATATACCAGTCAATAGATGCTCCGCTTAAGCTCTCTTGGAAGAAGTGTATCATCAGCTTTTGATCGTGAGCATAAGCAGCCATTTTTCGCACATACATGCGCAAGTGATTCCTTGGACACGTGAGCCCTTTGTATTTCTCGAAATCGGGAATCTTGAATTTGTGCGGGATAGTCAAGTCTGAGACTAAGCTCATTTCGAAGGTATCCACGTCGAAGACATCGTATCCTTCTACCACTTTTAGTCTCTCTTCTAGCGCCTTGATTTGTTCACTGTCCTTGGAGTCTTCTCCAGAGTTAGGAATAGACTGTTGTGTCTGAGGTGCTTGGTCTGTGTTGTTCACCTCTTGTACTCCGTATTGTAAATCCGGGTAATCTTCATCCTTATGGACATTGTTAGCAGGAATGCGAACTGTGCGGGTTGTCCCTTTAGTCTGTGGAGGAGGGACAAATCCTTCTTGAGAGGTCTCTCCTTTCTCTTGGAACTGGATAGCTCTCCTGACAGATCGGACCTGAGGTTTGTCCTTAGCCGGGCCAAAGCCTGAAACAAATCCTAGCAGTGGGTTTTCGTCGTTAGGGATCTCATCCTGAACCAGGGTATCCCTAGACTGAACCTCTTTTGCTTTTTCTTGTTTATCCAGGAGGGCCTTCATGAACCCTAGAATCTGAGCCATACCTCCTTTAACCTCTTCCATACTAACCTTCAGTTGATCCACTTCCTCACGAAGGGCGACTTGATTCTGTTCCAGTTGATCCATTGATTTCTTTTGCTGAAATCTTGTTTGATAAGACGGTCGGGATGTTAGGTTACCCTTCCCAATGGTCCCTTGTTCTGGAGATAGAAGAGAAATCTTCTCTTAATGCCATGAAAATGATGCGCATGCTACGAATGATATGCTTTATTCGCATTTTCGTCTTATCCATATTTATGGATTAAACATAATAAATCCCTTCTTTTTTTTATCTCTCTTTTTTGAATAAGACATGATGCAAGAATGCACATGAGGAATGATGCATGCAAATGCAAAGATATAATAACTGTGGTGGTCGTTTTCTTTACCTCCCCGTTTCACTTGGGAGGACGACACGCTAAACCCTTCACGCGAAATTTGGAAGGAGAATGCGCCCGTGGCGGGATGAATTTTATTTCAGTTCTTCCTACGATATCACACGAACTTTCTTATTTGTCCTACGAGTAGGAAAGGGGAAAAAAGATCTCAACTAAACCCTAGGAGTTTGCTAAGTGTGGGGATTTCACCTAGACTAGAAATTCTGGAGTCCGGGAGGTCGGTTATACATAGGGAAGTGTTTAAACACCCTACATATCTGTAGTATTCTACAGGAACCTTCTCTGTGTCATTGTGATTGTGTTTATTGCTAATGATTGGGAAAGTTTCTCCTTTGTATTAGGAGAAGGAATTGAATTGATTAAAAAAAGACAGACAGACAAACAAACTGACTATTTTTGGTATTTTATTAGCTCGCTGAGATTCCTTGTGAACCTCATGCCTACATATCCCTAGTGGAAGTCAGAGCTTAATGTAGTTCGGGGAACTAACTAGGGAAATTAATTATTTTTGGTGCCTTGCTTGAAGCTCAAGGTTGAAGCTTGGAATTAAATCTCTGTTTACAGTAAAGAGACATGAAATCATCTTTACAGAGAGGTATTTGTACTATTCTACCACAAACATTTAAAAGGAGTGACAGAATAACTGAATTCATTTCATTCAAGAGGGGGACCTTACTTGTGTATGTGCAAGTATACCAGTCAAATGCCTCTTAAATGAAAGAAAGATGCTCATCCAAATTAGGGAAAGTTACCACATGTCTGGGTTTTACTGCCAGCTCATGCCTTTCAAAATCCTAAATGGGAGACTTGATTAAAATTGAAATTGAAATGTTTGTTTGAATGTGGTAGAGTAGTAAAAATATCTCTCTATAGAGATAAGCTATGTCTATCTACTGTATAGAAGATCTGACTTTAGCTGGCTTGTATGAGGCCCAAGCTTGAGGCTTTTTGATTGATTAATTAATATTATTGACTCTGGGAGATGACTCCACTGGGGATTAATTACAGGGTATTTTTGTGTTCTGTACAAAGCCCAGAATTGAGGCTGACTTTACTTAGGGAGACTCTATTTGTGTGCCTTGTACAAAGCCCAAGGTTGTGGCTAACTGTTGAGGATAATTGAATTTTTAAGACTATGAATGACTCTATTTTGTGTGCCTTGTACAAAGCCCAAGGTTGTGGCTGACTGTTGCTAGGGAAAACATTATTTTCTGCCTTGTACAAAGCCCAAGGTTGTGGCGGACTCTTAAATGAATTAAGTATGGATGACTATATGGGGAAAGATCCTAAGTGTTAGGAATCTTTGACACATGAAAAATATGGTTTATCTGCCTTGTACAAAGCCCAAGGTTGTGGCTACTGAGTGATGAAGAACTCACTGGGGAGACTCTATTATCTGCCTTGTACAATGCCCAAGGTTGAGGCTGACTCTTGACAGGGGAGTTTTATTGTTTGGGTGCCTTGTATGAAGCCCAAGGTTGAGGCTAACTGTTTTTGTTGGTTTTGACTCTACTGAGGAGATTTTATTTATTAAAAGACTATTTTTCTTTGGAAGCTAACCCTTTCCAGGGATTTTGACTCAGCTGGAGAAATTGTTTGGTAAAAGACTGACTTTATCATGTTTTTTGGAGGCTGACCCTTTCCAGGGGTTTTGACTCTTTTTGGGGAAACTATCTTCTAAGAGAAATGACATTATTTATTAATTGACTTTGGAGGCTAACCCTTTCCAGGGGTTTTGTATTAAAAATGAAAGAATGTGGGGAAGCTAACCCTTTCCAGGGATTTATTGAAATGGAGGTTGATTTTAATTGACTTTGGAGGCTAACCCTTTCCAGGGGTTTATATTGAAATGATGGATTGATTTTAATTGACTTTGGAGGCTAACCCTTTCCAGGGGTTTTGTTGGAAATGAATGGCAGAAAGATTATCTAATGGAGACTTCTTGTTTAAAGCCCAAGATGAAGGCTGACTCAATACTGAGGATGACCCAAAGCATGGATCTTAGACTCTGCTAAGGAAGATTGATGAAGATAAGGGTGACAGAGACTGTCCATGTCTCTCATTCCAAAAGGTGTACTCAATGCAAAATTGAGACAAACTTAGCTTGTTTAAAGTCTGGTTTAAATTGGAAGAAACTCACCAGGGTAGGCTAAAAGGTGACTAAAGACCTGTTCCTATGTTTATAAGAAACCTGATGGGTCCTTGTATACAAGCTCAAGAGGAAGCTGGAAATGCTTTTAAGAAGCCTGTGGGTCCTTGTACAAAGCCCAAGAGGAGGCTAATCGAGGGTCCTTGTTATAGCACAAGAGAAAGCTATGTAGTTTTGAACTTATTTTGGCTCTAAGCAAATGGGTAAGAGGTTTCACCGGGAATAATTCCTCTTTGGGTGGATGTGTCCTATTATTTGGATTCTAAGGTTTTTGCCAAGATGTTTCACCGGGAATAATTCATCTTGGGGGTTTGAACTACAGATCTCTAATTAGGAAAGAGCCTTCACCGGGAAGACATTCTCAATCCTAGGCCATATTCCTATAATATATATATATAGTTTAACTGTCCTAGGGTTTATACTCAAACGTAGTTCTAAACTAATATATGCACAGTTCTATATTTGACAGTAATTTAAATAAAGACTGTAAGTTGAAAGCTTGTAAAGCCTAACCTGGATGGAGTGGAGGCCATTGAAGAAGTATGTACAGAGCCTCAACAGTAATTTTTGTTGTTTTGTTGATAACAGTTGAATATATATATATGATAAACAGTTAATGGTTTTTGAAAACAGAAGAAGTGAAGATGGACAAAGGTCACATAGGTATCTGAAGAGTTTCACCGGGAATAATGCCCTTCAAATACCAGAAGAATGTTTTGAAAACAGAAAGAAGATTTTGAAAATACAGTTTTGAAAACAAGCTAAGAAGAGAAGGTTTTTGGGACTTACACTCTATTAGAGGCCCAGTACTTTACAGTACTGGTTATAAAAACAGTTGGAAATGATTTTGTGATTTGAAATGATTACTATTGTGAAAACAGTTTTATGAGTTTTAGGCTTACCTCGAATAATGAGAAATTGGATTTCTGAGTTTGAGGTGTTACCTTGATCTTCCAATGATATGCTTGGAATAAATTGGGATCTCAACAGTTATTGAGCATCCACACCAGCGGAAAAGAAACGTCGGATAAGCTCACAGCTTACAACATTCCATGATCTTCCAGTAATTGTTTAAGGACTTCTACAGCAAATGGAAGACCAAACAAAACAGACAAAGCCCGAAGACGACGGAGAAATAATCTCGGAGTCTCGGGTAAAGTGAGAAAATTCCAGTAATGTACAACAGTAATCAAATAAAATTTTAAATGATTAATTATACAACAATAATATAAAAAATATCAAGTTCAAATGAAATTAATTCTAAGAGAAGATATTTTGTATTTTTTTATGAGAAAAGAAAATAGTTAGAAATATATTTATAAATATGCATCTAATATATTTTTTGGCATTTTTAATAAGAATTAGAAAATTAAAACTAAATCCTATATTAAAATAAAAAACTAAGTCTTTTTATGCAAACTATTTTTTAAAGAAAATTAAAAGAAATAGTTAAAAGAGCTTAATAAGTGGGCCAGAGGGGTGAAAACCGGATTGGGGGGTGCATGGCCCAATATGTAAACTAGCTGAATGATAATTAAAATAAAACATGGACCGGACCGGGTCGGGTCAGTGTGACCCGGATCCGTCTTAGCACAAGAGTTTGGTTCTAAAAAAACCCTAAAACAACACATAGAGGCAGCGCCTCTTTCTCCTTCCTCTCTCACGTATTTTTTCTGAAAAAAACAAAGCTTGAGAACAAACTCTTTCTTCTCTCACACCGAATCAACAACAACAGAAATCTCACACTCTCCCTCGGTCGCTGCTCTCACCTCTCTCGCGAGTTCACTCTCTCAACAACAACAAACTCGGTTTCTCTCCCTGTGAAACAATAACAACGACGGCCGCTCCTAGCGATTCTCGGCCCCCTTGCTCTCATGGACAACAACCAGCGGCCCTTTCTCCATTTCTTGCTCTTAACGACAACAAAAACAACTCCTCAACGGAAGTTTCACGGCGGTCATGGAAGAATAACCCAGGTTTGTTATGTTCTTAACTCAACTCTCACAGAATCACAATTTTATCGGTTAAAACTTCAAACTTATTGTTATCACAATTTATGTTCAGGCTAAAACACACAAGAAATCTAGAGCTAGCAAATATAATGATTCTGGGCGATTTCTATTCTACTGGGAAAATAAAGTTCACAGCAATATCATTGAGAGTGCGGAATCGATTTACCTGCGGCGAGGAGACTTTCGCCGGATTTTGTTGAGGTATACGTCAATTCTGTTTCTGGAAATCTGTAGACTTACATTGGTTGCTGAATTTTTGAATTGATGCTTTGTGAAATTGTTGTGTTCTGAATTCTTGCTGCTACTGCTTCAGATTTGTTGTGATGCTGAACCGTTTGCGAATTGTTGCTGCTGTGGCGAAGATGTTGAAGAGTTATCTATGGAGGCTTGAAGATGGGAGCCATCGATGAAAAGCTGCCAGCACTCAAGCAAGGTATGAATGCTTCTCTCCTCCTTCTTCCTTCTGTATTTTTCTGTAACTTAGAAGTTACAGACTGCTGTGTTCTCCCCCTTGTTTTTCTTCTTCTTAGGCGTGACAGAAAGTTTCTGTCCCCTTCTCTTTTTCTGCCTCTCCTCTATTTATAGAGGAACAAATGAGGGACAATTTTGGTCATTTTTGGCACCTCAAGAGCTTTAGCTTAGTCTGTAAGATTACTTAGTGGCAAAGCTTTAATCATCACAAAGAATATTCTTTCCCAAAATAATCATTGCAGAATTTCTTACATGCTAAGTTTGCTTAATGGCAAAGCTCACAAGTTTGTGCACATGGGAGGAACATGCACATGGGATGGAAAGATTCCCTTCACAACTCTTGCAAGTTCCACGATACAGCATTGTTTTATGTCATACATTGTAACTTCCATGTGGTAGTTATGACATAATATATATATATATCTCTTTAACTTTTTGACATCTTTGACTTGATTTGGGCTTTTGGGCCCTTCTTGAATTATTTTGTTGGACTTTTGCTAATTCTACCTCTTTTATGTTTCTTTTTTTTTTCCATGTCACATGAGGACTCTTGAAGAAAACATGAAGAAGGAGACTTGGATGAAGAATGGAAACTTGAAGATTGAAGAATTCAAGAAAGCATTGGATTTTCGCTTGTTGTAATTCCAATTCATTCCACCTTAGAATTGTATGAATTTGGACATTGTATTCTTGAGAATCAATGGAACTTTGAATGTTGTAACATCTTGAATTTTGAATGAAGTCCACCTTGTAATTCATTTGGAAATTGGAACTTTTTCATGTAAAGAACTCCATTTGTAAAAATGCTTGAATTTCCTTTTGGAACTCTTTGAATGAAATTGTATGAATCGTGAATCTTGGATATTCTTTGAATGAAATTTTGAATCTTGCAAATTCAAATGAACCATGATAAATCTTGAATGGAAATTCCTTGAAGTGATTTGAAGAGTGTCTTTGCACCAATGAACTTGAAAAGATATTGAACTCGAAATTCTTAAATTCATGGTTTTAGACCATACTTGAAATAATTCCTTCAACAAAATGGATTAAAAGATATTTCTTGCATTTTTGATTAAATTTCCATGAATGATCAAATAATCCATATGAATCAATTTCTTCACCATGAGCAATCCACGTGCCCAAAAACCATGGAATAAATCCTAAACAAATCTCTCAAATCAAACCAATGGTAATGGCGCCTTTAAATGAAAACTTCCATGAACCCGAAATTTTCTTTCAAAGAATGAGTGAATGAATGAAATCTTGATTACGGCTTCCAAACCGATCAAGAAACATTTTCGAATTTGACGCCTAGGATGTGACATCTCAGGGGGGTCAAAAATTAGGGTATGACAGATGCCCCTATTTAAGTTTCTTTTATCTGGAGGGAGAGAGATTGATATCTCGATCTTTCCGGCGTAAAAGAGACTTAAATATCGAGGAATGCCCGAATTTTGGGCGCTCCTGAGATGTTGTAATTGATAAAATCTTTGCATGACTTGATCCCGTTGTCGCACTTGGCGGGGGATGAGGAGACAAACTCCTGCAGAAATACTTGATGTGGATTCTGGCGAATGGATGGCAGTATAGGATGCGCAATCCATCTTCTTTAACTAAGTGTTGATACTTAGAAAAAGGTAAACAACCTCCTCTCGTTCCGGATGTCCAAATCTCGAAACTGGTCTCAGTTGCGTTTGGACAATATCTCAGATAAAGAGAAAATCTCCAAAGGTCTGTTTCCTCATCAAACTTCTCATCAGCACTTGGAGATAAGATACCTTTTGATGGTAAATAAAGAAACTTCAAAGGTTTGTTTCCTCATCAAACTTCTCATCAGCACTTGGAGATAAGATACCATTTGATGGTAAATAAAGAAACTTCAAAGGTTTGTTTCCTCATCAAACTTCTCATCAGCACTTGGAGATAAGATACCATTTGATGGTAAATAAAGAAACTTCAAAGGTTTGTTTCCTCATCAAACTTCTCATCAGCACTTGGAGATAAGATACCATTTGATGGTAAATAAAGAAACTTCAAAGGTTTGTTTCCTCATCAAACTTCTCATCAGCACTTGGAGATAAGATACCATTTGATGGTAAATAAAGAAACTTCAAAGGTTTGTTTCCTCATCAAACTTCTCATCAGCACTTGGAGATAAGATACCATTTGATGGTAAATAAAGAAACTTCAAAGGTTTGTTTCCTCATCAAACTTCTCATCAGCACTTGGAGATGAGATACCATTTGACGGTAAATAAAGAAACTTCAAAGGTTTGTTTCCTCATCAAACTTCTCATCAGCACTTGGAGATAAGATACCATTTGATGGTAAATAAAGAAACTTCAAAGGTTTGTTTCCTCATCAAACTTCTCATCAGCACTTGGAGATGAGATACCATTTGACGGTAATAAAGAAACTTCACCATCTTCCCTTTTGACCTGGCATCTTTGAAAGATTGTCATATGGGCCCGCGCTCTTTTGAGGAGCTAATGACTTTGTTTGAAGGCGGACGAACTGTTTTCGGGGTGAAAACTGCCATTCGTCGACTGGTGCCTGGGGAATCAACAAACTGTTTTCCTAAGGGGAAAACTACCATTTATCGACTCTGTGGGGAACTAAACATCCCTGAAACAGACAAACTGTTTGAAGAAACTGCCATTTGTCGATCTCTTGAGTATTTAACAGACAAACTGTCTTTCCTTGGGGAAAGACTACCATTTGTTGACTCCGCTGGGGATCATGAACTATCTTCTGGATGAAGACTACCATTCACTGATTCTGCTGGGGAATCATTTGTCGAAGCAGACTATCTTATCTGAGGAAGACTGTTGAATGTCGCTCTGCAGGAGAATCTCGGCTGAGAAATTCCAAAAGTGAACAAACTATCTCTTTGAGGGAGACTACCATCTGTTGACTTGTTTGGTGAGATCCTTGTGTATGAACTGTTGTCTCGAAGGAAAAAGTTTCTCCGGAACTTGCAGGGGAAACTTGAGTTCATGCCTCAATGACTTAGGCATTCACAGGATCAAAGCCTGATTCGGCTATGCAATTATGATGTAATGTATGCATGAATATTATGACAATGATAAAATGTAAAGTGAATGTGAATAGAATTGCCGCGGATGTAAAATCCCAAGATACGACTGAAATTCTTGTGGATCAGAAGATGTCCTCTTCTTGGAGTTCGAACTCTGTCGGGAATATCTGGTTATCAGTTGTCCGCTGTCCGAAGTAAGTAATATGAATTGAAGTAAAGATCCGTCATCGGGAGATGTTCGCAAAGCGACCTCATGGGGAAATATTGGTTCCCGGAGTCTCAACCGTTCTCGGAGCAACTGTTTGCATTCTTCCTATTGTTTGTAAACCTTAGAAAGAAATTTCACCTTTATTTTTGCAAGTAAATTCATTTTTATTTTATGAAAACAGTTGTTTCAAGAAAATGACTGTTTAAATTTAAAATGCATTTCAAGAAACTGAATAAGACTAGATTGCAAAGGAAAAAGCACAAGGCTCAAATTATTATATATGGAATGGTAATCAGCCAAATGCTTGATTCCATGGAGTATTTACAAAGTTGGAAATTGGTAATTTTCGGGAAAAGGGCTACGATGAAACGTGACGACCGTTATCTTTCCCTTCCACTCCGAGTTGTGCTGTATTCGTGCTTCGTAGAAGATGACCTGCTGATGATGAATACTCCGCTATGGATTTTGAATGATCAAGTTTGTCCTGAACACAGTTACTTGCCATATATCCCTAACTTTTGCGTAAACTACCCCTTTCGGGTTTTAAGTCTACCGGGATTGATTAATATATATTTTTTTTATGTCTCTAATTTTTGCCTGAATCGCCCTTTCGGGTTTTCGATTCACCGAGACGCTCTTTTTTGCCTAAGTCGCTCTTTGCGAGTTTTCAACTTAGCGAGCTGTTCTTTTGTCTATTTAGGCGACGTATTTCTTGACTGCGTCGACGTTCACAGGACGGGTGAATTCTTCTCCATCCATAGTCGTGAGTATTAAGGCTCCTCCTGAGAAAGCTCTCTTGACCACGTAGGGGCCGTCATAATTGGGAGTCCATTTCCCTCTCGAATCTGTGAGAAAAGATTGAATCTTTTTGAGTACAAGGTCGCCTTCTTTGATTGTGCGAGGTCGAACCTTTTTGTCGAAAGCTTTCTTCATTCTTTGTTGATATAGCTGTCCGTGGCATAAAGCTGTCATGCGCTTTTCTTCGATTAAGCTCAATTCATCGAATCTGCTTTGACACCACTCGGCTTCTGTTAATTTTGCCTCCATCAAAACTCTCATTGATGGAATCTCAACCTCTATAGGTAGGACTGCCTCCATGCCGTATACAAGGGAGAAAGGAGTTGCTCCAGTCGAAGTACGTACTGATGTACGGTAACCATGAAGAGCACACGGGAGCATTTCATGCCAATCCTTGTAAGTGATGACCATCTTCTGAATGATTTTCTTGATGTTTTTGTTAGCTGCTTCTACAGCTCCATTCATCTTTGGCCTGTAAGGAGATGAGTTGTGATGTTCGATCTTGAATTCTTCACAAAGCTCCTTCATCATTTTGTTATTCAAATTTGACCCATTGTCAGTGATTATCTTGCTAGGAATGCCGTAGCGACAGATGATGTGATTCTTGATAAACCTGACGACAACTTGTCTTGTAACGTTTGCATATGAAGCTGCTTCAACCCATTTGGTGAAATAGTCTATGGCTACCAAGATGAAGCGATGTCCGTTGGATGCTTTCTGACAATCGTCTGTCCAGACGCAACTTTGATTTTTCCGTAGAAGTTTGAAAATAGGAGCGCAAGTTGCAGTCATGAGATATATGAATCTCGAGATGTAATTCAGACGTCCAAGAAATCCTCTAACTTGTTTCTCGGTTCTGGGTGAAGGCATTTCTTGAATTGCCTTGACTTTGTCTGGATCTACTTCAATTCCTCGTTTGCTGACGATGAAACCAAGGAGTTTTCCTGAGTAGACACCAAAGGTACACTTGTTGGGGTTCAGGCGAAGCTGAAACTTCCGTAAGCGTTGAAACAACTTTGTCAGATTCTGTATGTGATCTTCTTCATTTTCTGATTTGGCAATCATGTCGTCCACATAGACTTCCACTTCTTTATGCATCATGTCGTGGAAAAGCGTAGTCATGGCTCTTTGATAAGTTGCCCCTGCGTTCTTCAGTCCAAAAGGCATAACACAATAGCAGAACGTGCCCCAGGGGGTGATGAAAGCTGTTTTCTCCATGTCTTCAGGTGCCATTTTGATTTGGTTATATCCTGAGAATCCGTCCATGAATGAGAAAACTTTGGATTTTGCTGTACTGTCTACCAACATATCAATATGTGGTAAAGGAAAATCATCCTTAGGGCTAGCTTTGTTCAAATCTCTGTAGTCGACGCACATGCGGACTTTTCCGTCTTTCTTAGGAACGGGAACAATGTTGGCTAACCACTGAGGGTATTCTGAAGTGACGAGGAAACCTGCGTTGATCTGCTTTTGAACTTCCTCTTTGATTTTCATGGCCATCTCCAGATGAGTTCTTCTTAATTTTTGCTTGACCGGAGGGCATTCTGCTTTTAATGGCAAGTGATGCTCCACTATACTGGTATCCAACCCTGGCATATCTTGATAAGACCAAGCGAAAACATCTGAGAATTCTTTGAGCAGCTGTATCAAACTCTATCTGATCTCTGAACTGAGCGAAGCTCCAATCTTAACCTCTTTTCTGTTTCCATCGGAACCAAGGTTAATGATCTCTAGAGGCTCATTGTATGGCTGAATGGCCTCTTCCTTTTGTTGAAGTAATCGTGAAATTTCCTTTGATATTTCTTCGTCTTCTTCTTCCTCTGCCTCGAATACAGGAAACTCAAAGCTTGGAGAAGTCATACGGTCGCACGTTTCAACGGGGTATTTTATGATTAATCTGCATATGTGTGATAAGTTTTATTTAGACAACGAGGGAAGACTCGGTGTATGCAGTTAATGGAATTTTTGATGTTTTTTAAGGGTGTTTTTTTTAGGATTACCAATTTCCGAAAAAAAGAAAAGGGAAAACTAAACGAAGGAACAGAATGACATTTTTATTTATTGACAGTCATTTCTTGAAACAAAGACCCTATAAAACAAAACTCTATTGCTTTGGGCGAAGCAAAGAGGGACATTTTCCTAAGAAATAGTAAAATGCAAAGCCCTATGAAACATCTCTTCACCCTGGGCTATGGTGAGAGGACAAAATAACGGTGAAAGTTCCTACTTAGGAGTGCGAACAACAGTTGAAACTTCAACAGCTGTCCAGTAGTGGCGAACCCCATTGTGCACTAAGTAATCTGGAACCTTAGGCTTAAGCTGGCCTGTGGTAGGTCTTGATTTACCAACCACTGTCTTTGCAACACTCAGACGATCTTCTTCTACTTCAGCAGACTGAGCGGTGTGAGCATACCCCTTTCCAAGTGGAGTATGTCGAACTTTCTTTTGAGGAAACTTCCAATCTTCTGAATGGAGAGACTCGTTGTCGGAGACACTTTCGAGATCGTCCTCTTCTGTATTTTGGTCTTGCTCTTCTCCCAAGATGGCATTGACTAGATATGTGAACTCTAGATCCGTAGCCTCGGAAGGTGACTTGGGGATATAATCCTCAATGATGATTTCACCAGTAGATGATGATGAATAGCAAGGGTTATACATCTCTTTTGGCTGAGAGAGGTACTCATAATCAATGTTCCATCCAGTTGGAACAATGTCTTCAAGAGAGATTCTTGAACTTTCAGGAGCGGAGTATTTCACCATGTAGTCGAATTTTCCGCTTGGTTCTCCTAATGTATCCCAAGTCTCTTCGGGGATAGGAGGAACTTCTTCTGATGAACCATGACTTCTGGTGGTGAAGCTGTCAGTAACTTCATCACTGCTTGGTTGAGTCTTACTTTCAGATCCTTTAGTCGGATAACAGCAAGGTGAATCAGACTCTGGTAGGGAGATGTATCCTGCTTTGTTAAGATAGGATAACCATTCCTCTTCATCGGTGTTTTCCGTACCGATGGTATTGACTGTTTGTTGAACAGGTTGAAGAAAACCTCCACTGCAGAAAGTTTCTTGAATTGGGAGAACTACCTCAATCCCTGGGATAGCTCTCGATGATGTTGGAAAGAATCCAATTCCTGTTCTGTTCTTGTTGTTGGTAGGAATATTAATGTGCCCCCAACCACTGGTAGTGCCATCCTTTATAACTTGGATTGCATCTTTGTATGAAGAAATAGACGCTGCTTTCTCCTTTCCTTTGTCTAAGGAAAGTGCTTGGAATTTAGTTCCAACAACTTCTTTTGGTTCTATGTCGGAGAATGATGACAGGTTGCTGACGATCAGAGCTCGTTCTCCACATACGGTTACCAATTTGTCATTTCTTATGAACTTCAGTTTCTGATGAAGTGTTGAAGTAATTGCCCCAGCCTCATGAATCCATGGGCGACCTAGCAAACAACTGTATTGTGCTGGAATGTCCATAACCTGGAAAGTGATTTTGAACGTCTGAGGTCCAATAGTTATGGGAAGATCTACTTCTCCGAAAACTGACTTTCTTGATCCATCAAATGCTTTGACGATGACATGACTTTTTCTTAGAGGGTAATCTTCGAAAGATAATCTTGATAATGTTGATTTAGGCATGACGTTGAGAGAGGATCCATTGTCTATTAGGACTCCTGTGAGTGTATCACCCATGCAGCCAACTGAGATGTGAAGTGGAAGATTGTGGTCCACTCCTTCTTCAGGAAGATCTTCGTCACAGAAACTTAGGTTAGTTCCGGCGGAGATGTTGGCAACGATGTTGTTGAATTGGCTTATTGTAACACTTGGTTCTACGAAAGCTTGTTCCAAAACTTTCTGTAGAGCTTCCCTATGAGCTTCAGAACTCAATAGCAGGGAAAGAACAGAAATCCTAGACGGAGTATGTAGTAATTGATCTACAATGTTGTATTCACTCCTCTGGATTAACTTCAAGATCTCATCATTTTCTTTCGCTTGAACAGCATTGGTCGGATGATTGTCTTGCCTATGTGGTACTTCCTCCGAAGGTTTCTCCACATTTTCTGTTGTTCTGTTGAAGACTCGTCCACTTCTGGTGACTCGACTAACATCAGCAATGTTGACAACAGACGGTAATGGTATTTCCTTACCATTTTCAATGAATGTAGCGTTGTACTTGTATGGTATAGCCTTGTCAGACTCATACGGTACAGGACCTGGTAAGTAGATGACTAGTGGTGCAACTGCTGTCTTCCTGCTATCATACTTAACTTGCATAGGTTCAACTTGATTAATTTGAGGAGATACGGTAAAGACTTCGTCATCTTCTCTGTTGGCAAGAACAGTAATGGTATTGTCATCCATCAGCTTTTGAATGTCGTTGCGAACACGCAAACATCCTCGTGAATTTCTTCGACAGATTCTGCATCTACTGTAAGCGTGGAAATCTGTTCCAAAGTAGGCAAGTCCATTTAAAGTTTTGTGGAACCTGACTACCGATCCTTCAAGGTCTTCAACTTTGTAGATTTTGTATTCTCCTGGACATCCTTGAACCATGTTGATGTCATGCTCAGTTCTGACTCGGATATGTTGAATCCATCCCAAGTCCATTTGTTCTTGTAATGCAGCTTGAACTATGGCACATCCTTGATTATTCTTTGGACAAATTTCACATGTGAAGTAGTTGTGAGGTGGTACATGACCGTACCCAGCTTGTCTAGCGTGCATCTTGACAAGATTTTCCCCTATCTGACGAATGTCGTAGATTTGAATGACGTTGGGGTGTTGATCTATCAGATTTACTGAAGCTTCTTTATGCTGCGGCAAAGGATTTGCTTGGACGTTTGGATTAGTATCTTTGAAGGATAGCATTCCGCTCTTCACTAATCGTTGGACGTCAATCTTGAAAGGGAAACAGTTCTCAATATTGTGACCTGGTGCCCCCTGATGATAGGGACAAGATTGGTCAGCCTTATACCATGGTGAGGAACTGTTTGTAGGATTTGGAGGACTCCTTGTCTGAATGAGTCCTTTTGCCAGTAATGTTGGAAACAATTCTGCATACGGCATTGGTACGGGGTCAAAGGCAGGATACCTTGGAGCCCGATTGTTGTAATTTGGAGGTCGAACCTGCTGCTGAGGTTGCTGCGACCTTTGTTGAATTTGTTGTTGCGAAACCTGAGGTTGATAAGCTGGCGCTGAGTTAACAACCGGAGTTATTGTTGCAACTTGAGGTTGGAATTTCTTCTTGATTTTGTGCAAGACATTGCTGACATCTTGATCCTTTTTCTTCTGGAAAGAACTTCCATACTTCCTTGGACCAACAGAAGATTCTGGTTCTTTGTTCAAGCGTCCTTCTCGAACTGCTTCTTCTAAACGCACACCCATGTTTACCATCTCGGTAAAGTCACTTGGTGCACTTGCAACCATTCGTCCGTAGTAAAATGGACTTAAAGTTTTGAGATAGATTTTTGTCATTTCTTTCTCTTCAAGTGGTGGACAAATTTGAGCAGCAACTTCACGCCATCTCTGAGCGTATTCCTTGAAGCTTTCTCTATCCTTTTGAGTCATGGCCCGGAGTTGATCTCTGTCGGGAGCCATATCCAGATTGTACTTATACTGTTTGACGAAGGCCTCTCCGAGGTCTCGAAAAGTACGAATCTCTGAACTGTCCAAGTTCATGTACCATTTGAGTGCAGCACCAGTCAGGCTGTCTTGAAAATAATGAATGAGCAATTGTTGATTATCAGTCTGAGTTGACATTCTTCGAGCGTACATCACAAGATGACTTTGTGGGCATGAATTCCCTTTATACTTCTCGAATTCTGGTACTTTGAATTTGTGAGGAATCTTAACATTTGGAACCAGACAGAGGTCTGCAGCATTCTTTCCAAATAGATCTTGTCCTCGGAGAGTCTTGAGTTCCTTCTGCATTTGCAGAAACTGTTCCTGGAACTCGTCCAATCTTTCATACACGCCAGCATCCTCACTTGGAGCGTGATGATATACTTGTCCGCCTTGCGGGGGAAAAGTATGCATAATGGGCTGTGGAGAAGCCATGACAGCAGATCTTGGTATCTCAGCATTCTGTTGTGCGAAACCCATTGCCGTTGCTCTTGGAACTTCAATTTCCAGAGGTTTGTAACCCTCCGGTGGACGCATATCCATGGTGACTTTTGGAGCTTCAGAAGCTGGAGGTATGTACCCTTCTGGAGTAAAGTTATACGGCATGCCCCAAGGTCGATCAGGCGGCATGGTATACTGAGGAATAGGAGTAGAAACAATCTCGGAAACCACAGTCCTTTGTGGTTCTTCTGGCGTTGGTCGATTCTGCGCAACTACCAGGGCTTCTACCATACTATTGAGTCTTTCAACAGTACCTTTGAGAGTATTAATCTCTTCTCTGAGTTCTTCATTCTCTTGCTCAAAGTCTTCCATTCTTTTCTTGCGACTTGAACGAGTGTTGTATGGATGAGACAGCTTGAAAGTCTTGGTTCACCTCCTTCTCCTCCTCTCTTTCTGGAGAAAGGAAAGTGACTATTAGATCCGCGACAATTCTCGTGTCAGTGCGTACGACTAAAGCGATGTATGATATGCAATTAAGTTAATTATTTTTCAAGGAAACACCATAATTACGTTATGAAACATCAAACTTTTATTAATTAAGCGAAAACGCCGTTTTTTACACACTTTGAAAATGGAAATACAGAGAAACTGAGAGAAAGGACTCTAAAACTTTGATGATGAGCCGACTTCACGTTCTAACATCTTCTTCTGTTTCTTGAGCTGAGCGTTCTCTGACGTGAGCTGATCGATGATCCAGGAAGCAGGAGGGATATGATGAGAAAGTGACGATTGTGTCACTTGTCGATCGAGCACTTCAAGTAACTCATCCTTCCTTCTTAGGATGTTTTGAATTTCAACATTTTCCGTGTTGACAATTCGATACTTGTTCCTCCAAGCATTCCTTTCTTGGCATACCTTGTTTA
The DNA here is from genome assembly GCF_029867415.1 of Vicia villosa. Taxonomy (NCBI): domain Eukaryota; kingdom Viridiplantae; phylum Streptophyta; class Magnoliopsida; order Fabales; family Fabaceae; genus Vicia; species Vicia villosa. Next base: position 64,172 of record NW_026705145.1, on the reverse strand, counting down.
ATGCCGCTTGCAGTTTTTCAACATCGGTGGAGAAAAGGTAAATTGGTTCCCTTAGGGGAATAGGTTCTTGATGTTGATATGGCATCCTGAGCTTGAATGCTCTGACGCGTACCCATTGAAGGTAAGGATCCAGGGAGATGCAAAGATGTTTTCCTAACAATCTTCTCCCTTTGCTGTGAACAAGACGCCAGGCTTGGACAATTTCCTTCTTCAGCATGTTGCCATGATCGTCGATGTTCTTGAAGAACAGACCCTCCAATTGAATGTTACTTGGTATATTTTTCATGGGATAGCCGTATTGACGACGGGCTAAAGCTGGATTGTAACTGATTCCTCCCTTAGTTCCAATAAGGGGTACGTTGGGGAAACTTCCGCAACTGAAGATGATCTTGGTTTCGTCGTTGTCAGGACTACACCAATCAATGTCTGTATGAGTGAGAGACATGATTTTCTGTGACCAGTAAAGGCCATCCCTCATATTCCAGAAAGTGCTAGACTTTGGCAGGTGTGAAACGAACCATTCGTATAACAACGGTACGCAGCATGTGATTAATCCTCCTCGCTGCAGGTTTCTTGAATGCACAGAGTGATAAGCATCCGCAAGCAAGGTTGGAACTGGATTTCCAATTAAGAAGATCTTAATTGCGTTGATGTCGACGAAATCGTTAATGTTAGGGAACAAAAACAATCCGTAGATAAGCAAAGCCAAGATTTCCTCAAAAGCGCTCATATCTTGGATGCTGACGAAGTACCGAGCTTGATCAAACAGGAATTTGGAGGGCAATCCTTGAATTCCTCCTCTACTCACCATATGAGTTCTGATGTCGACTACGTTCAAAGGAGTAGTTGCAGCAATGATAATGTCGTCAGGATTCTTTTCCAAACCGGAGTACGGATCTTGCGCGTACACGGGTATTCCAATCAGACGAGAGTACTCCTCCAACGTAGGCATGAGCTGATAATCTGGAAAGGTGAAGCAGTGATACGTTGGATCGTAAAACTGTACCAAGGTGGGAAGGATCCCATCCACCATGTTGGTATTGAGCAAAGGCAGAAGTTTTCCATACTTCTCCTTGAAAGCCTGGGGGTTGACCACCAGTTTTCCGAGCTTTCCCAGTTCCTCGACCTGGGGAATCTTGAAGGTGTATTTCCTAGCTCTCTTTCTTCCGTAATCCATGGTATAGATCCTTAAGTCCTTTCTCCGTTTCTCTCTTTCTATGAAGTTCAAAACGTTCGTTATTTAGTTTCCTTGAAAAACGACTCGAAAAAGACTCTTTTTGTTTTGTTTTTAGTTGTTTATTAATGAATGATGCATGAATGCATGAATGCACACACAAGAGTTTTAAACAAACATGGCGTTGAAGGGTATAGTGGTCATGAAGTCAAAACGCAATCCCCGCCCCAATGGTAAACTAAGGTTAAGGATTTTTGTACCTGTAGAACGGGTTCTAGGGGTCTCAGAGTTTTTGCTCAACCTTAAAGATACGTTGATTGGTATCTATAAGAGAGTTTTCTCTGAGTGTAGTATCTGCGTGACAATTACTTCCGTAATCACCGCTCTACGTCCTAAAAAAAAGGCTTTAAGTGGGGTTAATGTGTTTCTAGGTCCTCCTGGTACAAATCAGTCTCGGAATGCAGTGGCGCAGTTAATCACAACCAGCCAGGCAAATCCCAAGAGTAGACTTGGAAACCAAGATTAGAGGGCCTTCACCGGGAAGACATCCTCCATCCTATCTTATGTTGCACTCAAATCCGGGTATAGGATTTCTCACCACAAGGGGGAATCAAGCCCTTTCCCGATACAGAATAAACAAAATAAACAAATATATATGCAACAAACACATGAAATGACACAGAGGTTAGGCAGGACCTCTCTTGTTTGAGGGGGAATTTGGCATCCCTAATTCCTCATTGGGGCTGGACCAGCAACAGGTCAACCATTGGTTTGGATGAAAAACCAAGGTTTTTAACACTTATATCCCCAGCAGAGTCGCCATTTTTCTGTGGTGGTCGTTTTCTTTACCTCCCCGTTTCACTTGGGAGGACGGCACGCTAAACCCTTCACGCGAAATTTGGAAGGAGAATGCGCCCGTGGCGGGATGAATTTTATTTCAGTTCTTCCTACGATATCACACGAACTTTCTTATTTGTCCTACGAGTAGGAAAGGGGAAAAAAGATCTCAACTAAACCCTAGGAGTTTGCTAAGTGTGGGGATTTCACCTAGACTAGAAATTCTGGAGTCCGGGAGGTCGGTTATACATAGGGAAGTGTTTAAACACCCTACATATCTGTAGTACTCTACAGGAACCTTCTCTGTGTCATTGTGATTGTGTTTATTGCTAATGATTGGGAAAGTTTCTCCTTTGTATTAGGAGAAGGAATTGAATTGATTAAAAAAATACAGACAGACAAACAAACTGACTATTTTTGGTATTTTATTAGCTCGCTGAGATTCCTTGTGAACCTCATGCCTACATATCCCTAGTGGAAGTCAGAGCTTAATGTAGTTCGGGGAACTAACTAGGGAAATTAATTATTTTTGGTGCCTTGCTTGAAGCTCAAGGTTGAAGCTTGGAATTAAATCTCTGTTTACAGTAAAGAGACATGAAATCATCTTTACAGAGAGGTATTTGTACTATTCTACCACAAACATTTAAAGGAGTGACAGAATAACTGAATTCATTTCATTCAAGAGGGGGACCTTACTTGTGTATGTGCAAGTATACCAGTCAAATGCCTCTTAAATGAAAGAAAGATGCTCATCCAAATTAGGGAAAGTTACCACATGTCTGGGTTTTACTGCCAGCTCATGCCTTTCAAAATCCTAAATGGGAGACTTGATTAAAATTGAAATTGAAATGTTTGTTTGAATGTGGTAGAGTAGTAAAAATATCTCTCTATAGAGATAAGCTATGTCTATCTACTGTATAAAAGATTTGACTTTAGCTGGCTTGTATGAGGCCCAAGCTTGAGGCTTTTTGATTGATTAATTAATATTATTGACTCTGGGAGATGACTCCACTGGGGATTAATTACAGGGTATTTTTGTGTTCTGTACAAAGCCCAGAATTGAGGCTGACTCTACTTAGGGAGACTCTATTTGTGTGCCTTGTACAAAGCCCAAGGTTGTGGCTAACTGTTGAGGATAATTGAATTTTTAAGACTATGAATGACTCTATTTTGTGTGCCTTGTACAAAGCCCAAGGTTGTGGCTGACTGTTGCTAGGGAAAACATTATTTTCTGCCTTGTACAAAGCCCAAGGTTGTGGCGGACTCTTAAATGAATTAAGTATGGATGACTATATGGGGAAAGATCCTAAGTGTTAGGAATCTTTGACACATGAAAAATATGGTTTATCTGCCTTGTACAAAGCCCAAGGTTGTGGCTACTGAGTGATGAAGAACTCACTGGGGAGACTCTATTATCTGCCTTGTACAATGCCCAAGGTTGAGGCTGACTCTTGACAGGGGAGTTTTATTGTTTGGGTGCCTTGTATGAAGCCCAAGGTTGAGGCTAACTGTTTTTGTTGGTTTTGACTCTACTGAGGAGATTTTATTTATTAAAAGACTGTTTTTCTTTGGAAGCTAACCCTTTCCAGGGATTTTGACTCAGCTGGAGAAATTGTTTGGTAAAAGACTGACTTTATCATGTTTTTTGGAGGCTGACCCTTTCCAGGGGTTTTGACTCTTTTTGGGGAAATTATCTCCTAAGAGAAATGACATTATTTATTAATTGACTTTGGAGGCTAACCCTTTCCAGGGGTTTTGTATTAAAAATGAAAGAATGTGTGGAAGCTAACCCTTTCCAGGGATTTATTGAAATGGAGGTTGATTTTAATTGACTTTGGAGGCTAACCCTTTCCAGGGGTTTATATTGAAATGATGGATTGATTTTAATTGACTTTGGAGGCTAACCCTTTCCAGGGGTTTTGTTGGAAATGAATGGCAGAAAGATTATCTAATGGAGACTTCTTGTTTAAAGCCCAAGATGAAGGCTGACTCAATACTGAGGATGACCCAAAGCATGGATCCTAGACTCTGCTAAGGAAGATTGATGAAGATAAGGGTGACAGAGACTGTCCATGTCTCTCATTCCAAAAGGTGTACTCAATGCAAAATTGAGACAAACTTAGCTTGTTTAAAGTCTGGTTTAAATTGGAAGAAACTCACCAGGGTAGGCTAAAAGGTGACTAAAGACCTGTTCCTATGTTTATAAGAAACCTGATGGGTCCTTGTATACAAGCTCAAGAGGAAGCTGGAAATGCTTTTAAGAAGCCTGTGGGTCCTTGTACAAAGCCCAAGAGGAGGCTAATCGAGGGTCCTTGTTATAGCACAAGAGAAAGCTATGTAGTTTTGAACTTATTTTGGCTCTAAGCAAATGGGTAAGAGGTTTCACCGGGAATAATTCCTCTTTGGGTGGATGTGTCCTATTATTTGGATTCTAAGGTTTTTGCCAAGATGTTTCACCGGGAATAATTCATCTTGGGGGTTTGAACTACAGATCTCTAATTAGGAAAGAGCCTTCACCGGGAAGACATTCTCAATCCTAGGCCATATTCCTATAATATATATATATATAGTTTAACTGTCCTAGGGTTTATACTCAAACGTAGTTCTAAACTAATATATGCACAGTTCTATATTTGACAGTAATTTAAATAAAGACTGTAAGTTGAAAGCTTGTAAAGCCTAACCTGGATGGAGTGGAGGCCATTGAAGAAGTATGTACAGAGCCTCAACAGTAATTTTTGTTGTTTTGTTGATAACAGTTGAATATATATATGATAAACAGTTAATGGTTTTTGAAAACAGAAGAAGTGAAGATGGACAAAGGTCACATAGGTATCTGAAGAGTTTCACCGGGAATAATGCCCTTCAAATACCAGAAGAATGTTTTGAAAACAGAAAGAAGATTTTGAAAATACAGTTTTGAAAACAAGCTAAGAAGAGAAGGTTTTTGGGACTTACACTCTATTAGAGGCCCAGTACTTTACAGTACTGGTTATAAAAACAGTTGGAAATGATTTTGTGATTTGAAATGATTACTATTGTGAAAACAGTTTTATGAGTTTTAGGCTTACCTCGAATAATGAGAAATTGGATTTCTGAGTTTGAGGTGTTACCTTGATCTTCCAATGATATGCTTGGAATAAATTGGGATCTCAACAGTTATTGAGCATCCACACCAGCGGAAAAGAAACGTCGGATAAGCTCACAGCTTACAACATTCCATGATCTTCCAGTAATTGTTTAAGGACTTCTACAACAAATGGAAGACCAAACAAAACAGACAAAGCCCGAAGACGACGGAGAAATAATCTCGGAGTCTCGGGTAAAGTGAGAAAATTCCAGTAATGTACAACAGTAATCAAATAAAATTTTAAATGATTAATTATACAACAATAATATAAAAAATATCAAGTTCAAATGAAATTAATTCTAAGAGAAGATATTTTGTATTTTTTTATGAGAAAAGAAAATAGTTAGAAATATATTTATAAATATGCATCTAATATATTTTTTGGCATTTTTAATAAGAATTAGAAAATTAAAACTAAATCCTATATTAAAATAAAAAACTAAGTCTTTTTATGCAAACTATTTTTTAAAGAAAATTAAAAGAAATAGTTAAAAGAGCTTAATAAGTGGGCCAGAGGGGTGAAAACCGGATTGGGGGCTGCATGGCCCAATATGTAAACTAGCTGAATGATAATTAAAATAAAACATGGACCGGACCGGGTCGGGTCAGTGTGACCCGGATCCGTCTTAGCACAAGAGTTTGGTTCTAAAAAAACCCTAAAACAACACATAGAGGCAGCGCCTCTTTCTCCTTCCTCTCTCACGTATTTTTTCTGAAAAAAACAAAGCTTGAGAACAAACTCTTTCTTCTCTCACACCGAATCAACAACAACAGAAATCTCACACTCTCCCTCGGTCGCTGCTCTCACCTCTCTCGCGAGTTCACTCTCTCAACAACAACAAACTCGGTTTCTCTCCCTGTGAAACAATAACAACGACGGCCGCTCCTAGCGATTCTCGGCCCCCTTGCTCTCATGGACAACAACCAGCGGCCCTTTCTCCATTTCTTGCTCTTAACGACAACAAAAACAACTCCTCAACGGAAGTTTCACGGCGGTCATGGAAGAATAACCCAGGTTTGTTATGTTCTTAACTCAACTCTCACAGAATCACAATTTTATCGGTTAAAACTTCAAACTTATTGTTATCACAATTTATGTTCAGGCTAAAACACACAAGAAATCTAGAGCTAGCAAATATAATGATTCTGGGCGATTTCTATTCTACTGGGAAAATAAAGTTCACAGCAATATCATTGAGAGTGCGGAATCGATTTACCTGCGGCGAGGAGACTTTCGCCGGATTTTGTTGAGGTATACGTCAATTCTGTTTCTGGAAATCTGTAGACTTACATTGGTTGCTGAATTTTTGAATTGATGCTTTGTGAAATTGTTGTGTTCTGAATTCTTGCTGCTACTGCTTCAGATTTGTTGTGATGCTGAACCGTTTGCGAATTGTTGCTGCTGTGGCGAAGATGTTGAAGAGTTATCTATGGAGGCTTGAAGATGGGAGCCATCGATGAAAAGCTGCCAGCACCCAAGCAAGGTATGAATGCTTCTCTCCTCCTTCTTCCTTCTGTATTTTTCTGTAACTTAGAAGTTACAGACTGCTGTGTTCTCCCCCTTGTTTTTCTTCTTCTTAGGCGTGACAGAAAGTTTCTGTCCCCTTCTCTTTTTCTGCCTCTCCTCTATTTATAGAGGAACAAATGAGGGACAATTTTGGTCATTTTTGGCACCTCAAGAGCTTTAGCTTAGTCTGTAAGATTACTTAGTGGCAAAGCTTTAATCATCACAAAGAATATTCTTTCCCAAAATAATCATTGCAGAATTTCTTACATGCTAAGTTTGCTTAATGGCAAAGCTCACAAGTTTGTGCACATGGGAGGAACATGCACATGGAATGGAAAGATTCCCTTCACAACTCTTGCAAGTTCCACGATACAGCATTGTTTTATGTCATACATTGTAACTTCCATGTGGTAGTTATGACATAATATATATATATATATATATCTCTTTAACTTTTTGACATCTTTGACTTGATTTGGGCTTTTGGGCCCTTCTTGAATTATTTTGTTGGACTTTTGCTAATTCTACCTCTTTTATGTTTCTTTTTTTTTTCCATGTCACATGAGGACTCTTGAAGAAAACATGAAGAAGGAGACTTGGATGAAGAATGGAAACTTGAAGATTGAAGAATTCAAGAAAGCATTGGATTTTCGCTTGTTGTAATTCCAATTCATTCCACCTTAGAATTGTATGAATTTGGACATTGTATTCTTGAGAATCAATGGAACTTTGAATGTTGTAACATCTTGAATTTTGAATGAAGTCCACCTTGTAATTCATTTGGAAATTGGAACTTTTTCATGTAAAGAACTCCATTTGTAAAAATGCTTGAATTTCCTTTTGGAACTCTTTGAATGAAATTGTATGAATCGTGAATCTTGGATATTCTTTGAATGAAATTTTGAATCTTGCAAATTCAAATGAACCATGATAAATCTTGAATGGAAATTCCTTGAAGTGATTTGAAGAGTGTCTTTGCACCAATGAACTTGAAAAGATATTGAACTCGAAATTCTTAAATTCATGGTTTTAGACCATACTTGAAATAATTCCTTCAACAAAATGGATTAAAAGATATTTCTTGCATTTTTTATTAAATTTCCATGAATGATCAAATAATCCATATGAATCAATTTCTTCACCATGAGCAATCCACGTGCCCAAAAACCATGGAATAAATCCTAAACAAATCTCTCAAATCAAACCAATGGTAATGGCGCCTTTAAATGAAAACTTCCATGAACCCGAAATTTTCTTTCAAAGAATGAGTGAATGAATGAAATCTTGATTACGGCTTCCAAACCGATCAAGAAACATTTTCGAATTTGACGCCTAGGATGTGACATCTCAGGGGGGTCAAAAATTAGGGTATGACAATAACAAGCAAACAAGGAAACAAACCCAAGCATAAAAAAGAAATACAAATCAGATTATGATATTTCAAGAATTCTAAGTTCATAGGTTCGACGTAGCGGCTCTAGGGAGCCTACCTTTTTATGGGGGGTTCTAGAAGGTCTCATGGGGTCGTTCGTAGCCTCCGAGACTTTTTGTCTCTTTGGATTTTAGAACAACTCATTTTATCCAATGAGGTTCGAATTTTTGGGGTAGGTTCTCGGAGAGATCAGCTGACTATCCAGTCCTGCCCTCAACAAAGTCAAGCCTCGTTTTGGACATTTGCGAATACTCAACCCACTCCGAGTGGAGTTATCAATGAGACTCGTAGGCGATTTGATTCCCCCCTGATCTCAAAGTTAACTCCCACACTTAGGGTTTAACACAACATAAAAAAAACACCAGCAATGCATATAATGTATAATCAAACATTTTAAATAAAACATTCAATAAAAAAAAGCAATGACAAAAAAACAAAACAAATAATTAAAATATTTATTATAAAGATGAACCTCCCCCAAACCCTAAAAATGGCAAGCTTTCCAAACCCTAAAGGTGCGCCATAAACCTAAACCATTAGCCACAAACCTAAACCCTCTCAAGCCTTAGGAGCATAATAATTAACCTAATGTGTGTCCCCAGCAGAGTCGCCAACTGTAGCAACCTGCCCTAAAACTAAAATATTTAGAGTCGCCACCTATTCTGAAGGGCGAATAGGAAACCATACGCAGTATAGAGATCGGGGTAAGTTATTATAATCAGGTCGAGGGAAGGTGTTAGGCACCCTCAACCCTTTCCTATTGGCTTTGAATCTAAGATAAAGGTTTATGGCTAAAATATTGAGGTTTAATAGCTAAAGAATTGAATAGAGGAAAATTGAGATTTTAGGGAGGGGGACTCGCCTTGGTTATCCAAGTGCCTACGTATCTCCTTATGGAGAATCAGAGTCAACGTAGTTCGGGCACAGGGTTGTACGCCTTAGAATTAGAATGTGTGTTTGAAGGCTTTTTGAATGGCCTATCGTAGTTTTGAATAAGGATGAAGATCCGTAGTTTGATTTGAAGTGTTTTGAATGTTTTTTAGATTTGGGCGTACAACCCTGATTTAATTTTGCACTATTAACCGCAACGATCAATAGATTCGATCGCCATAGTTAACAGATTTGAAATTGTATCGTTACCAATTTTAATCAATTGATCTGATTATTACTAATAATGAATTAGGATATTTTTAATAATTAGTTTGTATCGTTACCCCTCGTAATCGATTGATTCGATTAAAAAGAATAACGAATTGAAGTTAGAACAAGAAAAGTTAATCATCACAACTAATAAAAATAGTTGCAACCATTTAACCGAATATGATTTAATTGCATTTTAATTAAATAGCATTTTAATTAAAATTATTGTTGACCATAGCGATTAATCGATTTAATCGGAACGAACAACAAATTAGAATTTTAATAATAATATCATGTATTTTTTATTTACAAAAATAATTATTATATAGTTAATTATATATAAAAGATTTAATTAAAACTAAATATATTAATTAAAAATAAATTAGTTATTAGGTTATGATTCAATGAGGTTGATTTAGAGGTTCATATTATGGACACTGAACCAGGAGCGTTAGATCTGGCTGAATGGATATCCTGGGGTTCAGATCTGGAGGCGCATGGTAGTCCATATAGCAAAGCATACACTGGATCAAGAAACAAGGTTTTTCATGAAAAATAATGTTGGAGGGGAGGCTCGAACCCACGACCTCTCCCTCACATGTGCGTTTGTTAACCACTCCGACCAAGTTGAACGACTGATAATAACGCGCGTTTAATACATTATATAATAAATCAAGCAAACGCCATGGGAACGCGCGCGCAAATTCAAACCAACGAACCAGATGATGCCAACTCATCATCTTCCCCAACACGCCTACAAGAACTCTGGGTTTTTAGCTACGATTTAGCTAGGATTTTTCCTCGTAGCAAACACACCTAAATAATAACGAATAGCACATACATAAACATAAATCTTTCGCGACCCCTTCAAACTCCTCGTCCTCACCACACGAACCTGATTAAACCATTAATTAGACCTAATTTAAACCCTAGAAGAAAACCCCAAATTCAAACCCTAAAGCTTCAATTCGGCCTCCAATGGTGGAACTTATTTTAAACGCGTAAACTCCAAACAAACGACCCAGAAACAATCATAGCATCATAACTAAGCAGAATATATCATTAAAAACATGTAAGAATGCATGAATTGCTCTAATCGATCCAAGTTTCAGAGCCACTTACTTTGACAAATTGGAGGATATAATGGGGTTGTTGATGTAGAGCAGCGATCCAGACACGTTCCAAATCACCTGAGGAAGCTTTTGGAACCTTTAAATCTCCCTGAAAACCTCCAATTCTCTGAACCCGGATCCAAGTTCTTGAGTGACTTTTGAAGTTCTTGCAAGTTCTCTCCTCTCCAGATTTTGCAACCCCTATTCGTGTGCTTGGCTTCAACTACTTATAGACTTGTATTAGGTCAAGAAATTGAAGCCCAAAGATCCTTGAATCCATTCTTGCAAATTTTTGGAAATTTGATTTAATTCTTGAATGATAAGTTTCTATTTTGGACAAATCTTGTACTAATTTCTTTCCAATCAATTTGTCACGAAAAATATATTATTTTTAACCATTAATGTTGATTGGAATTAGCCTATGTGGATATTTTAACATAATATTTGATTTTTTACTTAATTAAATCATTAAAATGAAATAAAAATCATATTAAATCAAATAATAGGTTAAATTTCGTGGCATTTTGTTTTGGGCATGCTAATGACTTGTGGACCAAGTTTGCATCATAAAACCATAGGCCCATTTGCAAAATTTTCCAATTTGAACCTTCTTATTTCATATTTTGCCTCCAAAAAACTACCCAACTTTGATCAAGCATATCTCACTCAATTTTTAAGTTATGAGGGAGTTCTAGGACTTTTTGGAAACCTCAAGATGTCCTCTATAAGCCACTTTGGAACATATTTTCCATTTGGAGCTTTTATCTTGATCATATCCTCTTTGCCAAAAAACTGCTTTTGAAGTATGCTTGAAAATGACCTGTAATCTTTTGCATCATACCTCTCAAATGAAGCATTTCTAGACCTGGCTTGTGAGAGACAAAGTTGTAGGGAATCCAATTTCCTTCAAAATAGGCTTTGAGTGGGGAATTTTTGATGTTCCATGTGAAAGTTATGCCCAGTCAAAGTTGGGTTGACTTTCTCCTAAGAAACCCTAATTTGAACCTTTTTGTATTTGTTCATCTCTGAGTTTCTATTAATGGAATCATGATCAATCTTTGATCAAATGATGGTTATACTCTTATTCACTTTATGTTGACCCAAAATTGAGAGTTTTTGACTGTGCTTTGATTATGGTTGACTTTTAGGTCAAACCAGTTGACTGTGGGTTACCTGGACCATTGAGGGAGCAAAGCTTTGGATTTGAATCTTGAACTTTGAATCATTGTGAATGGAATATGGAAGGCAAATTTTGGGGTATGACATTGCGCCCTAGCATGGGCCTCCAAACGTCTACGGCAATATATGCTGAACCATTCCACATGGTTGATATCGAGGATGGATCCCTTGAAATACATGTTCGAAAAACATGCTCTCACGGGAAGAATTGCTAGGTGGCAGATGCTACTGTCAGAATACGACATTCAATATGTCACTCAAAAGGCAATAAAAGGGAGCGTACTGGCATAACACCTGGCTCATCAACCCCTCGAAGAATATCAGTCTATGAAGTTCGACTTTCCTGACGAGGATATTATGTTAGTAAGAGACTACGAAATACCAGGACTCGACGAAGGACCCAAACCAGGGGCAATATGGACGCTTATGTTCGGTGGGGCCTCAAATGCGCTAGGGCATGGTGTAGGGGCAGTCTTGACGTCTCCTGACAATCGTCACCTACCTTTCACTGTGAGGCTGTGTTTCGACTGCACCAACAATATTGCAGAATACGAAGCGTGCATATTGGGGTTAGAAGCTGCAATCGATCTGAGGATCAAACTACTCGAGGTGTATGGGGATTCAGCACTAGTAATCCACCAAGTCAATAAAGAATGGGATACTCAGGATGCAAAACTTATCCCATATAGGGACCTCATACTGGATTTAATGGCCGAATTTGAGACAATTACTTTCACTCATATCCCAAGGGAGGAAAATCAAATTGCTGATGCATTAGCGACACTCTCCTCTATGTTCAAAGTAACTTGGCCAAACCACGAACCACGGATAACGGATAGACACTTTGATGAGCCTGCTTATTGTCTCACAATCGAGGAGCAACCTGATGACAAACCCTGGTACCATGATATCAAGAGGTACTTGGAAAAACAAAATTACCCAGAGAACGCCTCTACAATTGACAAAAAGACACTAAGGAGGTTGGCATCCAAGTTCTTCCTAAGTGGGAATATCCTTTACAAGCGGAATTACGACTCGGTGTTACTAAGGTGTGTAGATAAAAACGAGGCTAAGGAGATTATCAGAGAAGTACACGAAGGGACCTTCGGAACTCATGCAAATGGACACTCAATGGCAAGAAAAATATTACGAGCAGGGTACTACTGGTTAACAATGGAGGCTGACTGTTTCCAATACGCGAGAACTTGTCACAAATGCCAAATATACGCTGACAAAGTACACGTACCGCCAAATCCGCTGAACGTACTGAGTTCACCGTGGCCATTTGCAATGTGGGGGATTGACATGATAGGGATGATCGAACCCAAAACCTCTAATGGACACCGATTCATATTGGTTGCCATAGACTATTTCACCAAATGGGTCGAAGCTGCTTCCTACACCAATGTAACGAGATAAGTGGTCACCCGGTTCATCAAGCACAACATCATATGCCGGTATGGGGTCCCAAATAGGATCATCACCGATAATGGGTCAAATTTAAACAACAACATGATGAGGGAGCTGTGCGAGGAATTCAAAATCGAACACCACAATTCTTCACCATACAGGCCTAAGATGAATGGCGCTGTTGAAGCTGCGAATAAGAACATCAAAAAGATAATACAAAAGATGGTGAAAACATACAAGGATTGGCACGAAATGCTTCCCTTCGCCCTACACGGTTATAGAACCTCGGTGCACACATCCACAGGGACAACACCCTTCTCTTTGGTTTATGGTACGGAAGCAGTCCTCCCTATCGAGGTAGAGATTCTGTCACTAAGAGTCCTGGCTGACACAAAGTTAGAAGAATCGGAATGGGTACAAACTCGTTTTGATCAGCTTAATCTCATTTAAGAAAAGCGACTGACAGCTTTATGTCACGGGCAACTCTATCAGAAAAGGATGAAAAAGGCGTTCTATAAAAAGGTCCGCCCTTGAACTTACAAAGAAGGAGACATCGTCCTCAAGAAAATCTTACTACCTCGACTCGATGCCCGCGGAAAGTGGACACCTAACTACGAAGGTCCATATGTCATAAAAACGATATTCTCAGGAGGAGCACTCATCCTCACCACAATGGACGGGGATGAGCTGCCACACCCAATCAATTCAGATGCGGTCAAGAAGTATTACGCCTATCAAAGGCAAGATCATAAGCCATGAGTCGAAGACAAGTCTCAAAGGATAAGGAGTCGTGCAATCATCTCCTTACAAGGTCAAAGGATTACTGGGGCCCTCGATAGCAAAAGAGCAACAGCAGTATTAACATCATTTTTATTTGTCATTTTCCTTCTCACACTTTTGTACATTCGCCGACTTAAGGCAATATCAATAAAAGCTTTCTTTTTCTTGCATACTACGCTTTCTCGTCATTTCAATACCATGTGCAAAGGATAAATTATTTTCATAAACTTTAGCATTGGACTCAAGATGAGAAACTTTCAAATTTTCAATACAAAAGCAATAAGAACGAAATCATGACATCTCCGGCAGGCAATATATGCCTCACGCTGCAATCATACTGATCCCCCATGATCTCTCTTACCAGGGATGTTACCAGTAGATCATCCCAGAACAATCCAAACTAGGATTTGCAAACAGCCTGAAAGAGTTAAACAAATTCAATGGGTGACAAAGAGATAAAACGTTAAAGTCACCACACATACATACTCATTTGCACACCAACATTCATACACGCAACATTTGCACACAAACATTCGTACATGCAACATTCGCACGCAAACATTCATACGTTTACATTATACAAACAACAAGATCATAAGCATATGCATAATGCATACGCATTTGCAAAGCGATCTTCTATGCAGGTAAACTTGTCTGCACCGGGGCGAGTGAATCTCATTGGTCCAGGTGAGCTTGCCAGGGCTATGGCAAGTAATCCTTTTGGGATTAATCAAAACTACGATAGTAAGCAGGTATGGCTAACTGCGACGACTTACTAGCATAATAGTAAGTGGGCCACACCATCTACGATAAGCTTACTCCAACTACGATAGTGAGTAGGTATGACTAACTGCAACGACTTACTAGAACAATAGTAAGTGAGTCATACCATCTACGATAAACTCACTCCAGCTACGATAGTAAGTAGGTATGGCTAACTGCGACGACTTACTAGAACAATAGTAAGTGGGTCATACCATCTACGATAAGCTTACCCCAACTACGATAGTAAGTAGGTATGGCTAATTGCGACGACTTACTAGCACAATAGTAAGTGGGCCACACCATCTACGATAAGCTTACTCCAACTACGATAATGAGTAGGTATGACTAACTGCGACGACTTACTAGAACAATAGTAAGTGGGTCATACCATCTACGATAAACTCACTCCAGCTATGATAGTAAGCAGGTATGGCTAACTGCGACGACTTACTAGAACAATAGTAAGTGGGTCATACCATCTACGATAAGCTTACCCCAACTACGATAGTAAGTAGGTATGGCTAACTGCGACGAATTACCAGAGCTATGGTAAGTGGGCCACACCATCTACGATAAACTTACTCCAACTACGATAGCAAGTAGGTATGGCTAACTGCGACGACTTACTAGAGCTATAGTAAGTGAACCACACCATCTACGATAAACTTGCTGAAACTACGATAGTGAGCAGGTACGGCCGACCGCGATGACTTACTAGAACTATAGTAAGTAGGCCCTACCATCTACGATAAGCTTACTCAAACTACGATAGGGAGTGGGTATACCAACCGCGACGACTTACTAGGACTATCGTAAGTGGGTTACCTACGAACTACAAACCCTTGCTAGCACCATAGCAAGGTAACTACTTTCTACGCAGCAAACTACGAGTCCTCGCTATGTAAGTCTCAGGCGTTAGCAAGGCATTTCCTTTTTCACTACCAGGTACAAGGCAAATTCAAGGGGTCTTCCATTATTTAATAACTCTTCGATCCGAAAGGCGTGAGAACTGCGTATCCTCACGCCATTCAATCCAAGGTAATTAAATAGGGGCAGCTGTCATACCCCAAAATTTGCCTTCAACATTTCATTCACAATGATTCAAAGCTCAAGAGTTTCATCAAGGCATTCTCATAAGCAAGAATCTCCTAAAACTAGGGTTTGGTACCCTCCTGGGGAAATTAACAAAATAAGGTCTCCAATGAAGTTCCCCATGGTTCATTATGTTTCAAGGCACCTCCATGTCAAAGATCAAAGTTTAATTCCAAAGTTTGCTCATTTAATGGCTCAGATGATCCACAGTCGACTAGGTTAACCCAAAAGTCAACCATGGTCAAAGTGCAGTCAAAGCTCCTGACTTTTGGTCAACATCAAGTATGGGAGATTATGTCCATAATTTGATCAAGGGTTGATCATGATGCATCAATAAAAACTCATAAATGAACAAATTCAAAAGGTTCAGATTAGGGTTTTTTATAGGAGAAAGTCAACTCAACTTTGACTGGCCATAACTTTCACATGGAACATCAGAAATTCCTCACTTATATCCTATTTTGGAGGAAATTGGATTCTCTACAACTTTTTCTCTCACAAGCCAAGGCCAGAAATGCTTCATTTGGAAGATATAGTACAAAAGATTATAGGTCCTTTTCAAAAGTCAACCAAAGACGGTTTTTTGTCAAAGGGTATATCATTAAGATAAAATCTCCAAATGAAAAATATGTTCCAAAGTGGCTTATAAAGGACATCTTGAGGTTTCCAAAAAGTCCTAGAACTCCTTCATAGCTTAAAAATTGAGAGAGATATGCCTTGTCAAAGTTGGGTAATTTTGGAGGTAAAATGTGAAATAAAAGAGGTTCAAATTGGAATTTTTTACAAATGGGCCTATCTTTTTAAGACTTAATCTTGGTCCACAAGCTACCTATGTTATCCAAGCCATGTGCCACGAATTATAGCCTTTTATTTGACTTTATATAATTTTATTTCATTTAAAAATAATTTAAAGTGATATAATTGAAAAGAAAATCAAATATTGGATTAAAGGATTCATATTGATCAATTCCAATCAATATTTATTGCAAATTTGCAATATAATTTCATGCTATAATGAGTAAAAAAGATTGATAAAAAATTGGACAAAAATAGAAGGTTTGCATTGAATTTTCAAATCAAATTTCTCAAACTTGGCAAGATTTAATTCAAAGAGGTTTTGGACTATTTTTTAAACCTAAATTGTTCCCCTATAAAGAGAGAGCACAAGGCATACGAATAAGGGTTGGAATTTCTGGTCAGAGGCATACGCATAAGAACAAGAAATTCACCAAGAAACTCAGAATCGGTTTTTGAGAATCAAAATGTTTCAACAAGATTTGAAGGTTGCAAAAGCTTCCTCGAGGCATTCTAAAGGTGATTGGATAATTGCATAGCATCAACACCCCCAGAACAATCTCCAATAAGCTGAGGTAGGTCATTCCAAACCTTGAATCGATCAGTATAATTTATGCATCTTCATGTTGATTTGTTTGCATATTATGACTTGTATGATTGCTCTGAATGTTTCTTGATTTTTAATTGAATTTCTGGGCATTCGTGGCATGATTCACCATTGTTGACCGTTTAGAGTTCTACGAGTTTTAAATTGGGACTTTTTGTTAGAGCTAAAATTAGGTTAAAACAAGTGTAGGATTGAGTTCGTATGGTCTAGACGAAGCGTTTTGAGGGGGTGCGAAATATTTATGTACATATATATGCTATTCGCTATTATCCAGGTTTGTTTGCTACAAAGAGAACCCTAGCAGATTCGTAGCAAATCCTGCAAGAATTTATAGGTTCGTTTGGGGAAGACGATGAGGTGTCCTCATCTGATTCGTTTGTTTGAAATCTCGCGCGCATTTTCATGTTTGTTTCTTCTTTACTCTTATAATATATTGGGTGCGTTTATTAAATGACTAATTGGCTTGGCTGGAGTGGTAGAGGCGTGTATGTTTATCCCTAGGGTCCAGGGTTCGATCCCTGGCCCTGTTTAGTTTTTTCTTCACAAATTATTCCCAGCAATCCCATGCACCTGCGCTTCTATAGCCTACTATGCACCCTCACAATCCAGCCATAAGATCACCTTCCATATTAGATCCGAGGCCTCAGATTTGAATACCTATCCGATGCACTTTAATTGCAGCCACACTGAATTAAAACCACTAATTTTCTTATTTTTATTTTATTTATTTAAATATTCATTTGAATTACTTTTAATATTTATTTATAATAATAAAATCTAAAATTCTTTTTAAATTAAAATATTATAAGTGCTTAAATTTTAATTTATTATTCGTTCCGATTAAAACTATTAATCGTGATGGGTAATAATCGATTTCTTGAATATTTGTTTATTTAAATAAAATAAGTTTTATTTGGCTAAAGGGTTTCAACTATCTTATTGGTTGTGATGATTAGCCTATTTTTTCTCTAAAATTCATTATTATTTATAATCGAATCTATCGATTACGAGGGATAATGATAAAATTAAATAATTAATTATATAAAACATATTCATTTGTTATTAGTGATAATTGAACCTATCAATTAGAATTTGTAACAATACACCACTAATCAATTAATTATGGTGATCAAATCTATTGATCATTGCGATTAATAGTACATAATAAAATCAGGGTTGTACGCCCAAATCTTAAAACACTTTTTAAAACTACGATTTATCATAACTACGATAAGGCAACTCAAAAAGCCTTCAAACCATATCATATCAAATTCAAAGGGCGTACAACCCTTTTCCCGAACTACGTTGACTCTGATTCTCCCTAAGGAGATACGTAGGCACTTGGTAACAAGGCGAGTCCCCCTCCTTAAAACTCTAATCATGTTCAAATATTTGCCTTAACCCTATTAAATTTCTGTCACTTTTCTTTATGTTTAACCATAAACCTTTGCCTTAAACTCAAAACCTTAGGAAAGGGTTAAGGGTGCCTAACACCTTCCCTTGACCTGATTATAATAACCTACCCAGATTTCTTAACTTCGTAGGGTTTCCTATTCGCCCTGGTAGAATAGGTGGCGACTCTAAATGACTTTAATTTTTAGGGCAGGTTGCTACAAAAGGCTCACACCTATAGAAGACTTGAAGGAGGTCTTAATAGGCCGTTCAACCCATCAGATAACAAAGATAGGTATTTCACTTAGTGAGGAAGAAGAACGTGAGCTGTAACACCCTTCTAAATACCCCAAAAAACATAATACATAATCAGAGTTAAACATGAATTCAAGGGCGTCACAATTCAAAACAATTATACATTCCATGTGTAATCATGCTCTACTGAGAAAACAACATATAATTAATTCAAACTCATGTTATATCACAGCGGAAAATCAATAATATTTGGATACTCCATGAAACATCATTCATAAGGATCTAAGCCTTTTATTCCAACAAAAGAGAATTATCCAAACCAAATAATAAAGAAATAAAAGAGTATGATAACTCTAAAAACATGCGTTCCCAGTGTTACAAGTATTCAGAGCATGACACCAACACCTAATTATTAGAATAAAAGCGATAACTCCTTAAAAGCCATCCTCACTAAACATCTAAGCCACTTAGCTTCAATCTGAAAAATAAGAGTAAGGGTGAGACTACATCATAAATTAAATAGCATTATAAATCGTCAGATATAGAATTCATAAGCAGTTATCCACCCTACTTAGCATATTCAGATTAATCAATTCATACCAATCACAAGCATAAGTCAAGAGTATGCGCTAACAACCTAACACAATCATAACACCAGATTTCATCCTGACATGTCACAATTTATACAAAGACGATGCAGACTCTTATGCATGTGGTACCATACATGGGCTAAACCCATCCGACTGATCTATTCATCACCGAGATACAGCCCCAACCGGCACAAATTCCACACAATGGGAATTATGCCCATCATTTGATCCTCAACATCACCGGGATCCATCACCAAAATGCGTATGAATGAATGCACACGTATGACATACTTATAACATCACCGATCTGATGCATCGATCTTCTCACATAACTCATAGTTATCACCAACAAGTATGTACATGTATCATGCATCATTCAAAACAAATCAATCATCATCATACAATCAAAACAATCACCACATGATCATGTTATACACGCATTATCAACATTAGCAGGCAAGTGTGCAGGGAGTTAGTCACAACTAGTTGGTTGTGCAGGGTTAGTCACAGTGGATAGACTGTGCAGGGTGCCTGAGTCAATGGACGTTATATCTCGCGGAGATCACTGAACGAGTCATTGTCCAGATGGTTAGTCACAGCAGTTGGCTGCTGTTATACCCCAAAATTTGCCCGCATTTTTTTTCAAGAAAACTCCAATCTGAAAATTAAGAGTCTCATATAATCATGGATTTTTATTTCAACAAATATCCTGACATATGAAATACTTAGTTTTTAGAATTTTTCTTATACAGTAATTTGGCTTGCAGTTGAATTTATTCTTACGCAAACGCCAAATACTGTTTATTACTTCACACATGCTATTTATTTATTTACAGATAAATAGTACTGACACAATTGGTACAGAGTTAAAATCTTTTTGCAGGCGCAGAATCAGGAAACTCAGACTGTACTGGTAACAGTATATTAGCTATTTATTATGTCTGTGTTTTTTTAACAAGTCATGTAAATAAACTTTAATCTTTCACATAAAACAAAAACAAAAAAAAGAAAATTAACTTTGACTGTTGATTTTTCACTCTAACTGCTACGTCAATACCTGAACAGTCAGTTGACAGCTAAACTGCTGGCAGTACAATTCTCAGTGTTTTGTACCATCAATCAAATCAATCTTTTACAATTCAAAATTCCAAGATTTTTGTTCTAGAAGTCTTCTGAATATCACGCGATTAGCAGAGACTCAACACTGCACAAAAATCAGGTACGCTTAACTGTCTCCTACACAAACAGTCCCTGACTAGGGTTTTCTTGTTTTTACAGGAGAAACAAGTTTTTGAGACCTCAAATGGATTTCATGCACATCCATATATCTCAAAGTACCATCATACAAATTTTCAAACTTCAATTCACTCAGACGCATCGTCAGCAGCTCAAACAGTCAACAGACGACCCGTTTGACCAAAAAGTCAACAGACAGTCAAAAATGAAATTTTTTGTCAAAGTCCATATTTTGTCAAAGGATTCATCATTTGATCATTGGATGATCATAATTCATCAAGGAAAGATCAAAAATCAACAAAACCCTAAGATTCAAAATTAGGGTTTTTGCCTGAAAAGTCAACTCAACTTTGACTGATCATAACTCTCTCATCCTTCATCCAAAAAATTCAAACCAAAGCTCATTTTGAAGGGAATTCAATTATCTTTCAAATGCAATTGACCCCATGGTCATTGCATTCACCATTTGAAAAATATGACCAAAGACATTACATGTCATTTTCAAATTCAACAAAAAGACACTTTTTTTCAAAAGGACACACAAGGAGCATCAAAAATCATTTTGACATGAGACCAAAGGCATTGGTTAGAGGACTCTTTGAGGTTTCCAAAAAGTGCAAGATCTCCTTCATATGACAAAAATTGAGGGATTTACACCTTGTTGAAGTTGGCTAAATTTTGGGAAAATGCATGAAATCAACATTGCTCAAAAATGTATTTTTTCCAAATGGGGCCAAGTTTTCATGGTTCAAACATCATTTCCATAATATTATGGGCCTCCCACGACCAAGACAAGGCCCACACTTTTTTTTATCCATTTTTTGCTTAATTTTATCTTATTTTAAGATTAAATTAAAGGGAAAATGAATGGATAATGGGTAGCTTACAATCCAAGCATGACTCACCCAAGGAATCTCTGATTTTCTGCAGAGAATTGAAGAGCAAGGCAAGAGCATTGAAGAGAAGAAGACTTGGTCAATAATTCAAAGGTTTTTAATATAAAAAAATCAAGAATTCCACAAAGGCAACTAGATGCTTCTTGGCTTCAATTCTAAGCACAACATAGTCTATATAAAGGCTATAACGCTTCACAATCAAAGGAGACAGAAATCAGAGCCATTCTTATGCTTGTACCATGCTTGTAACCACTTAAACTTTTCAAAGAAATTTCAAATTCGAATTTTTAGTTTAATACATTTTCAATATAAACTAAACACTTAAACACCTTCCTCAAGCATTACTGAACATATCTCAATCATTTCCAAGTCCTGAAACCTCATAAATCGAGCTACCTAGGCCACGGTTTGTTCAAACTAAAACTAACTTATATCTCATAATCCATGCATGTTTAGCAAGATGTAGACATATATTTGTGTTTGGTTTGAGGTCCTAATCGTTTCTGGAAACTTAATTGAAGTTTGGACGCCTATACGAAGGATCACCATTTTAGGGTTCGAACCTTTAAATTTGGGGTTTTACGATCCATGCAAAATTATGAACTCTAAGTAGTACCTTCAAACTCGCATGAACAAGACGAATTGAACCATGGCATCGCGCTAAATTTATATTAATGTTTGCTTGCATTCGTTATTTTCAACAGGTGTAAAAGGTTGGAGTTTTTACACCACCTGCAATTGAAAGGTGTAAAAGACCCATCCTGAGGAAGAAGATGATGCGTGGCGTCCTCTGATTGGCTGGAGGGCGCGCGCGTGTTTTTTAAACTGATCTTGGATTCAGTGTTTTGCAGGTGTACCACGTGCGATGGTCCCCCACTTTAATCACCTTCTGATCCACTTGCCAGCTCATCCAACGTTCCAGAACACTCATCCTTACCATGTTCCCTCATGAATTTCCACATCTGATCAGTATCCTTTTATTTTCTATTTTATTTTAATTTCTTTGCAAAATTAATTAAAAATAGTTTTAAAAATCCAAAAAATACACAAAAAATATTTTTAGACTTCTAAAATAATATATTATTTTCTGAAATAAAAATATTTTATTTTTCTTCAAAATTTCAATATTTTGCATAATTAATTAGTATATATTTATATATTTGCTTTTAATTATTCTAACCAATCAAAAATCATAAAAAAAATTTGTTCTTTATATAAAATATTTTTTATATATTATAAACTAATTTTGTACATATTTTGAATAATTTTCTCTTTGAGTTTTAATTATTTGTATAATTATGTTTTAATTAGCTTAATCAATTTCAAATCAATTTCAAAAATTCCAAAAAAATTAGTTTTGTTTTAAAATTAATTGACAAATATTTTGTACATATTTTAAACTTAAATTCTAGGTTTAAATATATTTTCATCTTTTTTCTTCATTTTAATTTAATTAATCATGCATTAATTATAATTAAAATCAATCATAAAAAAAATCCAAAAACATGCCTTTTATTTTTCTTGCAATTTAAATTCCTAGATAAATGTATAGGATGTCAAATTCATGTAAATAGGCTAGTTTACATTTCCTGCACAATCGATGTAATAGCGTAGATTTACTTTCCGCACTTTACATTTCCGCATTTAAATTTCCAGCAAATATAAACTGCGTGTATGTCAAAGATAAAATTGAACCGTTAGATCACTAACTTCAAAGATAAAATATCTGAATACAAACACAAATCACACTTGCACCTCTTAAGGTAATCCCTTCTCATTCTTTTCAAAATCAAAGTCAAAATTCTACTGTTTCGAGTACAAAATCGAACCTTTTGTTTGTATCCGGTGAAAGGATAGATTTTTAAAGGAAATAGGATAAAGACCTTACAACTCAGGGTAGACCTCCTAGTTTGCTTGCTCAAATCAAAACAAACAAAATTCTCATACACTGTTGTTTTTCAAAACAAAACTTTCCAAAAAGACAATATTTTGTATACATCCAAACACGGATCATTACAAAGTTAACGTTCTTTTCAAAACATCTTTCGAAAGATAAACAAGCATTTTGTATACATCCGCACAAGGATCATTACAAAATTCAATTTACAAAGGTATTTGAAACCACATATGAGCATTCTAAAGCAATTGAAAAGTAATCGAAAAACAAGTGAGCTAAGCAAACTTAAGAGCCCATGGATAACCATGGATACAAAGGGTGCTAACACCTTCCCTTTGTATAACCTACCCCCTTACCCAGAATTTCTTAAAGGTCTTTTTTCTGTTTCTTTTATAAACCTTTCCTTAATTGGATAAAATAAAAGGTCGGTGGCGACTCTGTGAATTTTCAAAAAATGCGAAAGCATAAGCGATAAAAAAGAGTCAGTTCACGTATCTCTCCCGCTCAGAGGTATGGCCCGAGAAAAAACGGAGGTCCACAGCTGCGCAGGTTGTTAGTCACGACGGAAGATCGTGCAGGTGTTGTCATGACTTGGTTATAGGGGATTGTTTACGGTGATTTCCGGTAAACAACCGCTAGTCTTCCAAACTATAATAAATATGATTTGGTTACTCGTAGGATCGACTAGATTGATCCTAGAACATAATCAAAAAGATTGTTATTGATGGTCATTCGAACCATATCTATGCTTCATCTTGTCATTAAGAATTACTTCGAACGAAACAAACAAAATTAGCAATCACTTCGTTATACACGTGAGTATAACTTCAGCGAAAGGTAAGTCAAGATAAAATATGAGACGAAACTGTAAAAGTGCAAAAATCTTAAAGTGCAGAAATGTTAAATACTTCAAAGATAAATGACATGAAAATAATGAGTACAAAAACGTAAATGGCAAGAAGTAAACGAAATGCAATAATATTGAAAGATACTTGAAAATAAAGGGAAAATACACATGTATTAAAATGGTGGTGTCATACGTACATTTCTCAGCGAACTCTTTCTCTTTAACACTTGATACTTGAGTAATATGTGAGTGATTTGTACAAAATGAACACCCGGAATCCTAATATTAAGACCCTTATTTATACTAGTTTCGACCTTAACGGTCCTACGCTAATCTAATGCCACGTTTCTCATAAGAACCTCAGGAACGCCATCTGTCTCTAGACAGTTATGAAACCGTCTTCGAATTTCAAATCCTCCCGCCTAAGTCCTTCTTCGACGCGCGGCAGTGTATTTAACATTAAAACACTAAAAAAGCACGCTAAGCGTCAATACTTAACATATTTCACGAAATCTGTCTAAGTCTTCGAAGACATATACTCCTACTAGCTTCAGCATTCACTATCTTCGTTATAACTTAGAAATCTTCATTCTCGAAGCATGGCCATCAGGAGCCATTTTTATCTTCAAAGATGGTCATCAGTAACCATCCTTCCTTCGAATTTTAATCCTTCGAAGGACCATGTTTGCAAAACGAAATCTTCAGCTAACAAATTGCCCCCAATAAATGCCTGTTTCGAAAAACAAGAGAAATAGGCGTTTCTTGTCGTCATAAGATTTCGTCCCTTACTTATCTTTGAAAGTTCCAAGATTGCTGACTGACGTCATAATCATTGATGACCCTGTTTCCAAAAACGTCTTGTCATTTTCAAAGATGTCTTCTCACAACTTACATTCCCATGTTTTTGACCTTACTTCTTGATTATTACTCCTACATACTAGGAGTAAAGCTAATTTATTCGACCGCCGTTGGATTAAATCAATGCCTGCCGCGTGTCCCTTGGTTTTTACCCAAAAGATTTAAAAGGGTTTCCGTTAAACCTTTAAATACTTGACCTTGCACTTTTATACACCTTTCACTCCTATTTCTTCATTCTCATTCAAAAGAATAACTTCAGTCCCTTCAAAACCTATTTTCTTAATCAAACTTCTCCATGGCTTCACCTTTAAATGTTCTTCATCCTGTTCTAAAGCTCCAAAATCCAACGCAGTTAGGAAAATAAGAACACATACCAAACCCTAATACTGCAGAGGCGCGCGCTATCTACGCTTCTCAGGTAATCATCCCCTTTGAACTTTCTGGAAAACCTCTTGCTTTTATGGGTCCGTTACCAGGCGAAAACAATCCATCTATGAACAAATTCTTTCCTGCTTATTATAAAACTAGACCCTTAGTTAGTAAGATTAAGATAGATGAAGATGGACATTCATCTCTAGGAGAACCTGATAATGCTGAAGAAGCTTCAACTGCAACCCCTTTGGTCTTGACGAAAATTAGGTTAAACTATATGACCAACTTTGTGAAAGTGTTTAGGTCAATCCCGTTAGCCAAAGATCCTGAACTATACTATGCCTGGTTAACGGAAGTAGAAGGAAAGAAGGAATCCTTCTGGAAAACATTAGGAATATATGATTTAATTCAATTATCCAAAACGGGCTTAGAGTATAACCAACCCATGTTAGTAGCAGCGGTTCACTTCTGGGATGCTTCCCACAACACCTTCCACCTTCCATGTGGAATGGTTACCCCCACTCTTTTCGATATAGCTGCTATTACAGGACTTCGACCAACTGGGGAAACCTTTGACCCAAATGATATGGATATTGATACTATTAATTTCAATGAGGCAACAGTCACTTACACTGCATTTATTCAGAAGTACCATAACACAACGCAAGCAGAGGTCTCCGATGAGGAGCATATTGCTTTCCTAGCACTATGGCTCTCACGATGTGTTTTCTGCTCAAGGTCCATACAGGTTGCAAAGAGATATCTTTGTATGGCTAATCAGCTACATGCTGGAAAGAAACTCAACCTGAACCAGCTAATCCTAGGATTTCTTTATGAGAACCTTAGCGAAGCCGCGAACCTTACTAAAAACTACAAAAATGGAACTTTTCTTTTTGCTGGTCCTTTCTGGCTATTGTAGTTGTGGCTTAACGCTACTTTTGAAACTCATCTTCCCTTTCGAGGCATCGTCAATGAAGAAGATAATAAGATCAGAAATCGAACTGTAGAAGGAACCAGGTTGGCTTACCTAACTCCGAAAGAAGAGACTGGGAAACTCCGTGAACGCTTTCTAGAATATATAATGATGTTCGCCCAGTGTAATCAATTCGATCCTTCCATGGCTCCGTTCATACACAGAACAGTCGGTCCTGAGTGGTTCACTTGAAGGTTCCCATCAATATCTCAGGATCAACAAACTGAGTCTATGGAAATTTGGGAAGCTTTTCTTACTCCAAGGCTATTTTATCACCGTCTTAGACCATCCAAAGGCCAATATGTTCTTGTCTGCTACCAACCAAATCTAGTCCCGAGACAGTTTGGGTTGGTTCAAATAAAACCCAAATGTTTGTACGATAAAAGGAACCATATGTGTTTCCATACCTTGCATTTATCTGAAGAAGAGTGTGAATCAAAAATCAACAAATATGTTGGCGTTACCAATCTCTCTCCTATTTCCTTCGAACCTGCTTTTTATTCTACACCAGATTTTCACCAATGGTGGACGGGTTATTACACCACACAAATCTTTGATGCCGATAGTCTTACTCAAGAACTAACTACAGCTTTTGCTGATGTACAGGAGAATTTTCACAAAGGTACTTCGACTCATATTAAAGAAATCCAAGCCTTTCAAAAATTCTTTGAAACTATCTACAGGCCTGATGATCTTAGTCGGACCGTTCGTGAAGCTGCAGTCATTTTATGCGAAAAGTTTTCCGCTAAACTGGATAAGTTGAAATTGCCCCCGTCTGTTCGACCAGAACTACGTTATGAAGTGGCTTTCAAACTTAATCCTCCAAGATTCCCTCCATTGCCAAGTGCTGATTTTGGTGTGGCCCTAAGCCCTCCTTTTCCAGATTGGTTTGTGTGTGGAAACGCTTTCAAAATTCTTCAAGAAAGTACTAAAAAACGCGCCGAATGAGTGGTTCCGACTAAGCATACCCTGGATACTTTCAAAGGGCATCTTCATATAGATCTTGTACATGTTCGTGTCTTGACTCCAATACCTGAAGGTTTGGGCTCAGGCAATCTTTCGACTAACTTTTTATTTTCTTTGCTGATATACTGATCCCAGTTTCAACTACAGCCGTCGCTCGAAAGAGAAAGATCAAAGAAGCTTCTGCACAGAAGGATTCTGAAGTGTCTAAGAGTAACAAGCCGAATGAGAGTGACTCTGTCACCACTGATAAGAGGCCCACGGTACATACCCATTTTATATTCTAATCTTGTACAATCTATGAGTAGTACTTACTTTGCTCAATTCATATTTTCCAGAGCTCGAAACCCCCGGCAGGTTCGAAGCGGAAAGTCTCTTCAATGGTTGTCTCGGATGATGAAGACAAATCTCCTCCCCGTACTAGGCAAGGACATAGAAAGAGACAAAAAGCTGTTACCTCTTTGGGAAAAGAGAAAGGTTCCTCTAAAGCCGTTTCCTCTAGCGACAAGGCGTTTGCCTTTTAAATGACAAATATTTTGGTGTTTCTCTGTCTCTTTACTTTACCTATCATATATTTTGATTATAAAGCCATTTTGGTAATGGTTTGACCATTTTGGCTTTCGTAGTACCTTGAATATCTACGTTTTTGCAATCTTTACTTCGTACATGCTTGGTTTATATCTCTTCAGATATTTCCCGTTTACTCTTAAGATCCTACGATCTTCTGCTAACTCTTCAATTTCGTAAGCATTATTCGAAAATACCTTTAAGATTCGAAAGGGTCCTTCCCAGTGTGGGGACCATTTACCAAGTGCCTGATTCTTTCGATCTATAGGTAAAATAACTTTCCAAACTAGGTCATTATTAATAAACGTTTTACCTTTCACCTTTTTGTTGTATGCTCTGGATACTCTTTCCTTTTGTCTTTTTATCATCTCCAACGCTCGAAGTCTGTCTTCGTCCAGATCTACTAAATCATTCATCATTAACTCCCAGTATACGTTGGGAGGAATATCTGCCTGTCTTTGTATCCTTACTGACTGCAGATATATCTCGATTGGGAGTACTGCGTCATGACCAAACGTCAGTTGGAAAGGCGTTGTATTTGTAGCTTCTTTTGGAGACGTTCGACAAGCCCAAAGTGCTTGGTCCAAAGTTTTATGCCAATTCTTGGGTTTCTTCCCCACATGTTTTTTGATAAGGCCAATTATTATCTTGTTTGCTGCTTCAACTTGTCCATTTGCTTGAGCATAGTAAGGTGTAGAAGTAAATAATTTGAAACCTATTTCTTTGGCGAAGTCTTGCATTTTCTGCCCAGTAAAGACCGATCCTTGATCAGTAGTTATACTTTCTGGGATTCCAAATCTGTATATAATATGTTTCTGAATAAACTCAATCACGGCCTCTTGATCCACATTCGCCAGTGGTATTGCTTCGACCCATTTTGTGAAGTAGTCTATTCCTACTAATATGTATCTTTGACCTTTAGACGACTTGGGGTGAATTTCTCCAATCAAATCTAGTGCCCATCCCCTAAAAGGCCAAGGTTTCACTATTGTACTTAATTCGTTTGCTGGGGCGTGTTGGATACCTGCATGTTCTTGACATTCTTGACACCCTTTCACAAACTCTATGCAGTCTTTTAACATGGAAGGCCAATACATTCCATAACGAAACAGAAGCCATTTCATTTTGTGTCCTGCTTGATGTGCACCACATGCTCCACCGTGTACATTCGAAAGAGCTAAATATGCTTCTGCTTCACCCAAGCATTTCAATAATACACCTTCAGGAGTTTTCTTAAACAATTCGTTTCCCATCAGGAAATATGACAGGGCTCTATACTTTACCTTCCTGTCTGTATCTATCGAAGGATGTTTTAGATAGTTTATTATTGGACTCCTCCAATCTGTATCTGCCAATGAGTCTATGTTTAGTATTTCGAACTCTTCTTTGTTGGCGTAACCTAATTGTGAATTCTCCAGATCACTTGGGGAAAGTTTAGTAGACATTGCTCTCCCTCTTACTTCAATCAATTCTTCTAACTTCTCTTTTGATACCTTGTATCCTGAAGCTAACTGTGCCAAGTCATTTGCTTCTTGGTTGTTGGTCCTTGAGACGTGTTTTAATTCCACATATTCGAATTTCTTGAGCAACCTATTTGCTATGACAAAGTACATGATCAAATTTTCTTTGATGCATTTGTATTCCTTTGTCAGTTGTTTAATGACCAATTCAGAGTCTCCTTTAATTTCGACTCTGGTTGCCCCCAATTCTAACAAAGCTTCAAGTCCAGCGATTAATGCTTCGTATTCAGCTTCGTTGTTGGAGCATAAAGGGCCTTCGATTTTATACTTAAGCTTTGTTGGAATTCCATCAGGAGAAATTATTAGTATTCCAACTCTGGTTCCCTCTCTATGAGTCGAACCATCGAAATATAACTTCCAAGGCTTTAGATCCACATACTGTTGATGACTCTCAACTACTGCATGGTCGACAATGAAATCTGACACAATTTGACCTTTCACCGCCTTGAGAGGCTGAAATATCAGTGAATATTCAGTAAGGGCTAAAGCCCATTTACCAATTCGACTATGCAATATTGGCTTAGATAACATATGTTTAATAACATCACAATGAGACGAAACATAAACATCAACTGCCTTTATATAATACTTAAGTTTGATACAAGAGAAATACAAGCAAAGGCAGAGTTTTTCTATCGCGGTATATCTAGTCTCTGCATCATTGAGTACTCTACTTAAGTAATAAATGAATCTTTCGATGTCATTTTCATCTTCTTGTGCCAACATGCTGCCTATTGTTTTATCTGAAGCTGAAATGTATAGGCGCATGTGTTTCTTCCCATTTGGGGGAGATAGAATTGGTGGATGAATCAAGTATTGCTTGATTTTATCAAAAGCTTCTTGATGTTCAGCACGCCATTCAAATTCTCCTTGCTTAAGCCGTAGTAGAGGTGAGAAAGCTTGCGTGCGTCCACTCAAATTAGAGATAAATCTTCTTAAGAAGTTTATCTTTCCCAATAAAGATTGCAGTTCTTTCTTCGTGGATGGAGACTTGGTTTCCATTATAGCTTTCGTCTTATTTTGGTTGATTTCTATCCCTTTATTGTGGACTACGAAACCCAAGAAATCACCTGCCTTGTAGTTTGGATGAACTTGCAACGTAGAAGCCTTTCGACCTCTGCTTTAATCTTTGAATGAATATCCGGCGCGAACCTCCTGGGAGTCTGCTTTATAGGTTTCTTCCCTTCTTTTATTGGTAATTTTAGTTCGACCAAGTCTCTTCCTAGCCCAGGCATCTCATCGTAATCCCAAGCAAAGCAATCTTTGTTTTCTTTTAACATTTTGATGACCGTCGCTTTTAGTGCTGGTTTTAGTTTCGCGTTGATGTACGTTATCCTCTTTTGACCTTCGTCTCCAAGATTTACTTCTTCGAGTGGATCTTGGGCTAACATCTTTATATTTGATGCCATTGGGTCCTTTTCGAATCCCAGAAGTTCTTCATCGTAAATTGCGTCTAACCTCTGACTCGATTCCTCTCCTATGATCTCTTCGACTTGAACCGGATCTCCAAGGGATTTAGAACTCGTATGTATCTCTGGATCTGTCACTTCTTTTTTGGTTAGAACTGTGTTAATCATTACATTTGATAATTCGGCTTCGAGAGCCGCCTTTCTTTTGTTCTCGGCTACGTAAGCCGAAATCTTTTCGAAGAAGGAGGACTCAGACATTATTAATGTCATCGTCCCAGCCTGTTGGCCGTATTGGTGGATAATTCTCCAATGGTGCTGTATCTGTTGGGCCATCCATGATCTCTCTGTCCCACTGGAATCCATTTGGGTGTAGAGTTAAATAGTACAGCGCATTCTTATTTGGGGTATACATCTCCTCTGCAGCATGACAAGGACCTATGTTTGCCAAGTTTCTATCGAAGTTAGTTTTATTAACTTGGTTAACTTCAGCCATATAGTAACTCTGATCCCCTTCGATATTCTCTACTATACCATCTTCTCTCCAAATGGTTACCCTCTGATGCATTGTTGAAGGCACAGCTGCAACTCCATGGATCCACTCTCTCCCAAGCAAAAGGTTGTAGTTTGCTTTTGCTGGTATAACCATAAACATAGTTGGCCTCGTGACTGATCCCACGGTTAAATTCACCTGAACAACTCCTAGTGTTTGTCCTATCTTGCCTTCGTAGTTAGATAAAACCATGTTGTGTGGCCTTATATCAGTATCGAACATACCAATTCTTTTCAGCATGTATTGGGGCATTAGGTTCACTGCTGCCCCCCATCGACTAGGACTTTATTAATGTCAACATTTTCAATTTTAGCCCTTATATAGAGTGGTTTCAAGTGATTTTGCATACCTTCATCGGGCCTCTCGAAGAAAGCGTTCTGTTCTTCAACTGCACCATTATTCAGCACATAGTAACACACAGGTCTGTGTTTCGCCATTTCTTTGATATCAGCCTTATCAGCCTCTTCCTCATCTAAGAATCTATCATATAAGAAAAGTCTACCATTTCCTCATCTCTTAGCTATGCCACATCAGCCTCTCTTCTCACAAAATTCCACATCATTCCTTTCCCATTGTAGGATTGAACTTTAAACCTCCAACCTCTCATGATCTCGCAGTTACAAATTATTTACTTTCTCTGGCCATTCACATTCACAACTGCTTAGTACTAACCTCCAACCTCTCATGATCTCGCAGTTACAAATTATTTACTTTCTCTGGCCATTCACATTCACAACTGCTTACAGTACTAATGACCTCATATAATGCTTCTGCCTTCCAAGCCCTCCATCTTCCACGTTCCAAAACACTTTTATCATTACTATATATAACCATCATACTTTCACAGTATCTATCATGTTCATCAAACCTAATCGTGGAAAATTTGGTTTATACTATTTTTGCAATTACAGCCATTCCCACGACTATTCATGTGGAAAATTTTGGTTTATACTATTTTTGCAATTACAGCCATTCCCACGACTATTCATGGACAAACCGGAATTTAACATTTTTTCTTTCTTTTCTTGATAGAAAATATCTTTCATGTTATTTGCAGGTTGAATTTGTAGTGTATCATTCTGAAGCACTAATTGGCGTTTCATGTTATTTGCAGGTTGAATTTGTAATGTATCATTCTGAAGTACCAATTGGCGTCACTCCATAGTATATGGCTCCTTTTTTACATGGGTTGTTTCCAATCCCTATTTTCTATTTTTTTTAGTAACAATTTAAATATTGTCCTAATATGTGTTTTGGATTTTTTTTCTGGTGCAGACAGTAGAAAACATCGTCTATACGATTCGTTTGAAATAAATATTCTTCTTTGACTGTCCCGAAAGTTTGAGCTGTAGAAGTAGAAATCAAGTTGGCTGGTGTCAATATACAATGGAGAATCTGCTTGAAATTACTGGGTTATGCTTGCGCAGGTTTTGTCAAAAATGTACATATTATACTATGTAAATAACATGATATTTTATATTAATTCATAGAATGAACTTTAATTTTTTATATTTTAAGTGCAAATATTAATAAATAAATCTTAATTGATTGATTTTATGTTTGAGTGATATTTATATTAAATCTTAGTAATTATAGAAATTTTAGATATTATAATATGTAAATAAGATAATATTTTATATTAATTCATAGAACTAAAGAATATTTTAGTTAGGTCAAATTAAGAAATTAAGGTTATCAATGTATACAAAGTTAGTTTTATAAAATATTATTGATATTTATTTATTATAAGGTCGAACAAAACAAAAAATAAAGATAAAATATTACAAATTAAAAATGTATACATAATTTTGAAATTTATAAGAAAATAGAATCAAAGAGTAAAGAAAAAAACATTATATTTGTTTAGGTAAATAAAGAGTTTTGAAATGAAAAGACATAAATCATTTACCTATAAAAAAATTAAATATCATAATCATTTTACTTGATTGCAACTTTAATTTTTGATTTAATCTGATTGCAACTTTTGATTTATTATTTTTAATTTTTTGATTTAATGTGATTACAATTTTTAACTTCTTATCCATAATAATCCAAGCATTATGGTCGATTTGAACGTGATTTTAAAGAATGGTTTGTTGAAATAACACACCTATTTTGTTGATATGGAAATAATTGGTATATTATTGCAAATTTTAATAAATAAATTTCATTGATTAATTGATTTTATCTTTGAGTGATATTTATATTAAATCTTAGTAGCTATAAAAATTATAGATATTATAATATATAAATAACATAATATTGTATATTAATTCATATAACTAAAGAATATTTTAGTTAGGTCAAATTAAAAAAATTAAGTTTATCAATATATATATATATATATAATTTATAAAGTTAGTTTTATAAAATATTATTAATATTTATTTATTCTAAGGTCGAACAAAAATAAATAAATATAGAATATAATAAAATATTACAAATTCAAAACATGTACATAATTTTGAAATGTATAAGAAAATAGAATCAAAGAATAAAGAAAAAAACAGTATATTTTTTTAGGTAAATAAAGAGTTTAGAATGAAAAGACATAAATCATTTACTTATAAAAAAGTTAAATATCATAATTATCTTTAGTAATCATTGATCGATTGATTGCAACTTTTAATTTATGATTTAATGCATGTGATTGCAACTTTTGATTTGTTATTCTTTTAGTACTTACCATATGTATATTTAAATTATTAGATTTGAGAAAATATTGTACTTTTATATCTTACAAAATTATATTGTTTTTACAATATTGTATGATTTACCTAAAAATAATATAATTTTGAGTAAATATTGTACTTTTGTATGATTTACCTAAAATTATCTAACTTTGTAAGATATAAAAGCCTTTTTAACGACCCATACCTTAAAATCAGTACGTTGGGAATAATTTAATTGATATAGAATCAATACATTAAAATCATATCAATTACTTACCAATATCTTAATTGGTATAAAATAAATACGTTACAAATATATTTAGTACTTCAATTATATTGATGTTGTATCACCAAAAATTGAGTGAATCATATTATCATTAAAAATTAATAAATATAATTTATCTCACTTGATTTCCTTCAAAATTATTTAATAGAAACTTTCCAAAATAATGAATTTATCAACATAATTTTGAAACCAAATATCATATGGTTAGAAGATCTTTAACCTCTCATTTTACAAAAGGATAAATATTATTAGATACATATTTTAATAAAATATTTTAGGCATATCATTGCTTTGATATATTGTATTGAGTTTTTTGATAAAAAATTCATAGATATTATTATAAAAATAAAGTATATTTACAAAATATTTAAAATACAACATGTGCCATCGTCATAAATTATTTTAACTACTATTTTCTATTTTAACTTTAATAAGATTTCTTACTAATACTACTAAATTATTTAAAATATAAAATATGAAAGTTATATATATATATATATATATATATATATATATATATATATATATATATATATATATAAATGAAATTTTTTAGAGATTATTAAATAAAATAAATATATTAGATCTATTGACTTTTTTTAAAAAAAATATTTAAAAATAACTATGGGTGTTAATAAGCATAAGTAATCGAATGAAACATAAGTATTGTATGAATAAATAGTAATAGAATGAAACATAAGTAATGTATGAATAAGTAGTAATAGAATGAAACATAAGTAATATATGAGTAAATAATATCAAAATTGTATGATATTTTTTAGTAATCATACAATTTGTTTGTCATTTATAAAATTTAAAATTTAATTGAACAAGTTCATCAATAATCAATATATATATTTATCTATATATAATATAATATAATTGAAATATTACCATTAAAACTTTAATGGGTCAATTCTATCCAAATACAAAATAATATATTACGGATACACACGGGTAATTATATGGTACGCACATATGGTACTGATATTAACACATTTAATTAAATGTAATAACGAGAATAAGTTTACAATTGATTTAAATAGTTGGCTTAATTGCAACTTTGGTCCCCCTATTTTGTCTTTTTCTCGATTTTAGTTCCCCATTTTTAAAACCACGATTTTGGTCCCCTTTTTGAGTTTTCTAATGAAAAAGAGACAGGGATAGGGACTAATTTTGCAGAAAAAAACAAAATAGAGGGACGAAAATTGCACAGAAAACTTAAAAATGGGACTAGAATAGTGATTTTTAAAATAGAGGGATCAAAATCAAGAAAAAGACAAAATAGGAAGATTAAAGTTGCAATTAAGCCTAAATAGTTTTATAAATAATTCCAAAACAAAAATATTTATATATAGGAATAATTAAGTATTGATTCAAATATTTTATATATGGAATAATATATTTGATTGGTAAATTGAGTTTAATCAATTATATTAAATATTTATTATTAATTGTATTATATAATTTGATAGAATATTTCTTCATTATAATTTGTCAATTTAAGATTTTTGTTATTATAAAAAAATTTAATTATCATCAAATATTTTTAAACAATGTTAAAATTAATTTATTTTTGTTTCAAAAATATCATCAAAATATTGAATATTAATATAAACATGAAGTTACTGATAAAAAAATTGAATATTAACGGGAACATGTAGTTATTAATCAAAATATTGAATATTAATAGAATTTTTTTTAATATTAATGGGTACATGAAGTTACTAATCAAAATATTGAATATTAAAGATAATATTAAATTACTGATCAAAATATTAAAT
The DNA here is from genome assembly GCF_029867415.1 of Vicia villosa. NCBI lineage: Eukaryota > Viridiplantae > Streptophyta > Magnoliopsida > Fabales > Fabaceae > Vicia > Vicia villosa. The sequence goes on along the minus strand of NW_026705145.1, from coordinate 28,145 downwards.
GTATTGAATATTAACGGAAACATGAAGATACTGATAAAAAATGGCATGTTAACGAGAGCATAAAGTTACTGCTCAAAATATTGAATATTAACGAGAACACGAAGTTATTGATCAAACTATTGAATATTAACGGTAAAACAAAGTTATTGATCAAACTATATTGAATATTAACGGGAACATGAAGTTATTAATCAAAATATTGAATATTAACGAGAACATGAAGTTAGTAATCAAAATATTGAATATTAACGTGAGTATTAAATTACAGAGCAAAGTATATAATATTAAGGGGAACATGGAGTTACTGCTAAAAATATTGAATAATAACGGAAACATGGCGTTATTAATCAAACTATTGAATATTAACAGGAACAAATTTGAAACATTAACAGAAACACGAAGTTAGTGATCAAAATAATGAATATTAATGGGAACTTGAAGTTATTGATCAAAATATTGAATTTTAACGGGAACATGAAGTTACTGAACAAAATATTGAATATCAACAAGAACACGAAGTTACTGATCAAAATATTAAATATTAAGGGGAACATGAAGTTACTGGTCAAAATATTGAATATTAATGGGAAATGAAGTTTATTGATCAAAATATTGAATATTAGTGGGAACACGGAGTTACTGATCAAAATATTGAATATTAACGGGAGCACGGAATTATTGATTAAAATATTAAATATTAACGGGAGCACAAAGTTAATGATCAAAATTTTGAATATTATCGAAAACATTAAGTTACTATCCAAATTTTAAAAATTAACAGGAACAAATTTTGAATATTAACGGGAACACAAAGTTACTAATCAAAATAATAAATGTTGACAGGAACACGGAGTTATTGACAAAATATTGAATATTAACAGGAACATTAAGTTACTGATAATTTTTTTGAATATTAACGGAAACGAATTTGGAATATTAACGGAAACGAATTTGGAATATTAACGGGAACACGAACTTATTGATCAAAATAATGAATATTAACGGGAACAAGGAGTTACTGATCAAAATAATGAATATTAACAAGAACATGAAGTTACTGATCAAAATTTTGAAAATTAACGGGAAGAAATTTGAAATATTAACGGGAATACGAAGTTACTTATCAAAATAATGAATATTAACGGGAACATGAAGTAACTGGTCAAAGTATTTTTCTATTAATTATGCATTTTGAATGAATCATTATTATAAATGGAGTTTGTAGTGGTTTCTCATTGGCCTACAAGACAGAGCTGATAGTTTGAGATTGGGCTGATAGTTTGTAGTTATAATTGAGCCAAAATAATTAATTTTCTCCTTAGCTAGCAAAAAATAATCGATTCTCCTTAGCTGATAGTTTGAGATTGGGCTAATAGTCATCACTAATTGAATTATATAATTTGATTGAATATTTCTTCATTATAATTCGTGAATTTGCGATTTTAAAACTTTTCCTTCATTATAATTTGTTAAATAAAATATTACTATTTTTATAACTTTTTCAATTTTACCCAAAAACTTAATCTTTTACTAATATCTTTTATTTTTCTCAATCACAATGCGCGAAAACGACGGGTAAGACACTAGTTAATATAACATCCTTGTAACCAATAATAACTTTCATGATTGAAATATGAATTACTATCAATATTAGGTCATTTTCAAATTATTTATAGAATTTTATCAAATGAAAAAATGACTTATTAGAAAACATTACCACATACAAATAATAACAAAGTTATTCACCACAAACATTAATTAAAGATACTGCAATCAATTAGCATAAAAAAAGTAGAAAAACAAAGACACTACAATCAATTAGCATAAAAAATAAGTAGAAAAACAACATAATACAAATAGTAAGTAAAAAAATAGAAAATCAACAACAAAATTCAATAATAATAATAATAAAGAATAAGTAATATAACATCCTTGTAACCAACAATAACTTTCATTATTGAAATATGAATTACTTTCAATCTTAGGTGATTTTCAAATTATTTATAGAATATTATCTGAGGAAAAAATGCCTTATTAGACAACATTACCACGTACAAATAATAACAAAGTTATTCACCACAAATATGAATTAAAGACACTGCAATCAATTAGCATAAAAAAGTTTTTTTTTTTTTAACTTTTCAAGTGGATATCACTAAAAATATGCATATCACAATAAAAATATATATTTATAGGGAATTGGTTATCATCTAAAAATACTTTTTCAAGTCTTAAAACTATAAGAAAAAAATTTTGCGACACATAAGTTACGACAGTTTTATGAAAACTCTCCTCAACATTTTGTGCCAGTTGGCTCTCTAACCGCCCTAGCTCCCCTTCCGCACCCCCACCCCCCAAAAAAAAAATAATAGCCGCACTTTAATTATTTCCAGCTTCCTTAAAAATCCAAATTCCTTCAAATAAACCTCTTCCTAAAACATTCTCTTCCCACCAATTTTTTCCAAAACCCTAGTCCTTGTTTGCATTCCCATTTTCCTCTGTCATCAAAATCAAATGAACCAAACGTTAGAAATAAGGCTCAGATTATTTATATTCAAAGAAACCCTAAAAATCAATGTTCCATTCAATAACTCAAATGCAAAATTTCTCCTATCATCTCTTATCCATATTCTTCACCTTGTTCTCTTCATATCTCTAAATAGAAAATTCAAAATCAATGCTTCATCTCCGAGTGATTCCGAACATTCAATTAGCATCTGCAGTGGCAATCTCATCTTCTATGTCTTCAACCTCAAGGCCTTTTAGTTGGGGTTGGTTAAAAATATACATGTTAAAGAAGTCTCGCATCGCTTAGTTTTTTGAAGGAATAGGGAGTCCATGACTATATATAGGATTAAAGTTCTTCTATTTTCACATCTCTTAATTTAGTGATGGAAGTGGGAATCCAAGGTTATATATAGGATTCGAGTTTTTCTTTGCAAGATGTACTAGTCAAAAGCACTTTAAACTTGTATTTTACTTTTTATATTTTCTCTTATACTCTTGTTTTAGAGTGTTGTGAGAGGTATTTAAATATTTGCTTTGGAAAGTGCATGTGTATTGGGGTCTTGGGGTGGTTGAGGGTAGTCTATATGTTGTAACAATTTTCACATAGTGTTATTCTCTGATTGTCATTCGACAACGGCCGTGGGTTTTTCTATGGTTTTGGAGTTTCCACGTTAATCTCTTGTGTTGTTATATTGTTCCTTTTTTTCTATGTTTGTCATTTTCTTAACAAGTGGTATCAAGAGTCTTGGTTTAGTGTGGTATATATTTTTTAGTACTTCTATATGGTTGCAGTTTTGTCTGATCTTCCACATCAGAAACGAAATTTTATACTCTGTGTTGGTGGGGAAAAATTTGTTTTGCTGCAGGAAAGGTTTTGGCTGCAATGTCAAGTTTTTTCAAGTGCAGTGAAGATTGACTTAAGGAAATTTGATGGAAGAATCAATTTTGGCTTGTGAAAAATTCAAGTCAAAAGATGTTTTGATACAAATAAGATTACAAAAGGCGTTGAAAGGAAACATTTCCAACAAGGACAAGGAAAATTGGGAGGAACTAGATTTGAGAGCTTCGAGCATAATCCACATGTCTTTGGCTAAGAATACTCTTTCGAATCTTCTTGGTACGTCATCAGCCAAAGAACTTTGGGATAAACTTGAAGGGCTATATCAGGGAAAGGGTATATCAAATTAGTTGTTGTTTAAGGAGCAGTTTTATAGCTTGTGTTTGGATGAACATACAAAAGAATCTGATCATCTAAGTGTTCTAAATGGTATTGTTTATGAATTAGAAACTATTGGAGTCAAGATTGAAGATGAAGATAAAGCTTTGATATATGGGAAGGAAACTTTGAGTTTTGAAGAAGTTGCTAGTAAAATTATTTCTTAAGAAATAAGATTAAAGGGTGAGGATAATACTTCATCAAACTCAGTTCTGGTTGCTCGAGGAAGGCCTTGTGTGAAGAAAAATAATAAAACGGGTGTGAGATGCTGAAAAAGTGAAAAGATTTGACATATAAAGCATAAGTATCCTGATGGAGAAGCACCAGAGAATGGCTCTGAGTCAAATGCTAGAAATGTCTCTCTCGTTGTGAGAGAGGATGATCTTTTCTGAAAATTGAGAAGTGTGTCCTCGTGACATTTTTTCTGTCATGGAAAAGGACGTGTTATTGCTAGCGGATTAACACATGGGCATTGATGCAAAGTGTGTTGTGAGACTATGTTGATGGCTGAAGCGCTTCCTACCAACATGAAAGTTGCAGCATAAAGTTTCAACCTGGTTTTCGGCATGTGAAAATTGTTGAAGTAGTTTAACTTCAAGTGTAGTATATTTTCTTTAGGTGGATTATGATAGTTTTTAAAACTATGATTGTCGGTGAAGACAATATGAAAATTCTTGGAGTGGTGTAGCTTTAAGTGACTATACTTTTTATGGTGGAGTATGATTGTCAATGAAGACAATGAAAGTTAATGTATTATTTTCAATCAAAGTGGAGTTTGTTGGGGTTAGTTGGAAATATACATGTTAAAAAAGTCTCATATCGCTTAGTTTTATGAAAGAATGGGGAGTCCAAGGCTATATATAGTATTAAAGTTCTTCTAAGTCTCACATCGATTAATTTAGTGATGGAAGTGAGAATCCAATGCTATATATAGGATTCGAGTTTTTCTTTACAAGATGTACTGGTCAAAAGCACTTTAAGCTTGTATTTGATTTTTTATATTTTCTCTAGTCTATTTGTTATAACAATTTTCACAAAGTGTTATTTTCAGGTTGTCATTCGATAACAGTTGTATTTTTTCTTCGAATTTAGAATTTCCACGTTAATCTTTTATGCTATTATTGTGTTCCTCTTTTTTCGCTATGTTTGTTATTTTCCTAACACTCCCGTGAAACCCTCCTTCAAAAACTCACCCCCACGACAAGAAGGAACAGACAAATTAAGAGAGATCACAACTTATCCCATCACACAAAAAACAAAGAAGTCAAAATAGAAAAATATGTCATTATTTCTATAGCTTGAAAGAAATTGAATCAAACAAGCAAAGATGTTGACAAAGGTGATTTCTTATTTACCCTTTTCTTCCCTAAACTCTTTTTATTCATAGTAGTGGCAATGGATGTTGAATACTCATTTTGGAAAATGCTTCGTCTATGTTTTATAGATTGATTGTATTTACATTTATATCTAATTTTTTCATTCTTTTGAATTTGGTGTTACTTTGTTTCTATTCCAGTTATGAAAATGTTGCATTGAGTAGCTTTTACAATAGAGCATATGAGTAGATTTTTGCTATGCCTTAATTTATATAAGAAAGAATGGGTCAATTTTCTAAGGTTTCAATTTTTTGTTTATTCACATCAATGATGGAACTCATTTAATTGCATAAAAGATTTAGTATTAACCTCTTTTCATTTATATGAATATAAAACAATAACATGACCCTTAATTATAATCCCTTTGGTTCATTTGTCATGTCCTATCTAACTTCAAAACGTGCAGTATAATTGAGAGGAAAACTGACAGTTTCAACTGTAACAATTGACAATAACTTTCTAATTTTTACACATAAGACATAACCTCATTGAATGCATGAAGTTGACTAGTTCGATATTCCTGTCCTATTGTAGTCTTGGGAGGAATTATTTATAATTTTTTTATTAATTAAAAAATAAAAATAAAATTGTCTCTCTCTTTTATAATCACAACCACCTCTATAATTCTGATTAAAAAAATTTTAAATTTAAAATAAGTTTAAAATTTCTCTCTTCTTATTAATTATTTCTAAAATATAAATTTAGATTGGTTTGCATGCAAGTATTTCCTATGCATTATATAGTTGTATTACAACATGTACTTATAACAAAATTTGTATAGTTGTATTCAAGGTTGTTCCACTGCACAACATTAGTAACAACAACATCAGCTTACACAGTATTGTTAATAATAACATCATCTTGCTTAAAATTAATTTCTGTTTGCACATTTTCTTCATCAGGATATTCAGTTATCCATTCACCATCTGAATGAATATCTTAAAATAAAAGAACAACACTCTTTACTTTTCCTTTTCTACTTTTCAAATTCTTATTGCATATAACATAAACCAAATTATTTTTCTTTTTCATGCAACATATTTCTTCTCTTTGAATAAACTTGCAAAGTAAATATTAACTCAACTCAATGTTTCTAAAAAAATAAAAATCAAGTCTATAAACAAACAAATAACAATTCATTATCATTTCAAAGGAATTTCAATTTCGTTCACAATCAGAGTAGCTACAAGTTAAGCTATGAACACGAATTGCAAACCTCATTAATTCTGGAGTCATATCTCCACAGAAATCTCGTATTAGAGACTAGGAGAGAGAGAGAGAGAGAGAGAGAGAGAGAGAGAGAGAGAGAGAGAGAGAGAGAGAGAGACTTTCTAATTCTCGAATGAGCAAAACAAAATAAGGATTTTTTAAAAAATCAAATCAAATCTTTTGAGAAATTTGGGCCTTTATTGGCTTAAAAAAACAAAATTAATTTTTTTATAGACTCGTAAACTCATGATAAACTCGCGAGTTTATGCGATTCTACCCGAGTTACTCGAGTCTATCAAAAAACGATTCTATGTGCGAGTCTACTCGTTTATGCTTCCTAGACTCGTAAACTCGTACGAGTTTACGAGTTTACCCGCGAGTTTGACAACCTACTTGTATTACAACATCTCCTTATAACAATTTTGTAGTTAATTAGTTTTTGGCTTAAATAGTCTTTTAGTTCCCGTAAGTTGGCGTGTTTTTTATTTTCGTCTCTGTATCTTTTTTTTTTTTTAAATGATCCTTGAATGTTAAAATATTTTGGGTTTTAGTCCTTAAAATTAAAATCCGCAAGAAAATTCAATAGAAAATTTGCAAAAAACCTATAAATTTTTCTGCGAATTTTAACTTTAGGGACTAAAACAAAAAAAAAATTAACATTCAGGGACCATTTTCAACAAAAATAAGATACAGAGACGAAAACCAAAAACACGCCAACTTACAAGAGTCAAAAAACGATTTAAGTCTTGGTTTTTTTATAGTTTATTATATAATAGAATTGTTCTACTACATTTCGCAAACATTCCAAATAGAAATGTTTGAGTAAAAAACACTTCCTTCATACATTGGCCTTTTTGTTCATCTTACTTCAATATATCTTTCTGTAGATTTGAGACTCCGTCATAACTCTGAGTACCACAGTCTTGCAATTTGAGCAATTTACATATCCACTTTTAGGATTTAAGTAACTATCCATTACAATGCCTAACTTCAATGTATCTTTATGTTTATTTTTTAATTATTAGTTACAATTATATTACATTTGCTTATAGTGGTGACTCGATTTGTATCCTTTTATTATTACGAAGACAAGCCAATTAAATATCTTGAGAGACAATTTTGTTAGTGTATAAGGTGATGAAATGAAAGCAAAAGGAATATTATTATTCTCTATAAATAACTGTTATAAAAGACTTTGAAATAATTAAGTTTAAATGACAACTATTACTAGTTTATTTATACACAGAAAACTAGAGTTGTCACGTAGGCCCTAACAAAAGTAAACTTAATAATTAAATAAACAAAATAAACTAGAATCTAATAGCTAAGCATAACAAACACAAACTCTAGAACCTAAATTCACTTCTAGAATACAACATCAAAAGGTTCTGCTTCTGAGCAACATTGCTTCTGAGTAATCACCTCAGAAACTTCTAACTCTAATAACAGCTTCTGATATATGAATTACTTCCAACAAATTTATCTTCCGAGTGGATGGTGGTATTGTATTTTGTTGGTGATTTTAGTATCATCAATGTATTTTGGTAGTAATGTGATTTACTGTAGGCCGATGCAATTATGCGTTAAGCTTGAAACGAGTTAGGGTAGTGCGGAGTGCACGCTCGTAGAGCCAAACATGCAATTGAATACGAATAATAGAAACGGGGTTCCAAGGGGCGGAGCCCCTGGCGCGGTGCGGGGCAGTGCCCTGCCAGGGTCCAAGGGGCAGCGCCCCGTTCAAAAAATTCGTTTGAATAGTTGCACCCTTTCCCAACCGACATAACCGTTTTACCGAACTGGTGTGTCGTTTCCCAACCAACATAACTGTTTTTACCGAACAGGTGTGTCACTTCGGTTTCTATTGTTGATCTCCTATATAAGGAGTCATTTGGCCTCGGTTTCGGATACGAAAAACATACTTCCTCTACATTCCTGATCTGTTCTCTATTGTCAGAAACAGATTGCTCTTCGAGAATTATCCCCGCAAAGATTTCGTGAACCCAGACAAGAATAGGGTCGAAATACTTTGTTCGGAAAGTGAACGAACACGATTCTTCGAAGATATCCAGGATTATCATACCAGATTTCTAACAAACGAACAAAGTAATTTTTTTTTTGATAATCATGGCTGGAGGAGGAAGCACCGTCAAGGAGATGACTAAAAGTTTCGGAAAATTGGACAAGTTTCAAGGACAAGACTTCAGGCGTTGGCAGAAGAAGATGCATTTCATGTTGACAACGTTGAAGGTGGTGCACGTCCTGTCCACACCAATTCCAGAACTTGAGGAAGATGACACGGTTGAAAATCTGAGACGCCAATCAAAGTGGGAGAACAACGACTACATATGCAGAGGGCACATTCTTAACGGTATGTCTGATCCCTTATTTGATATTTACCAAAACGTAGAATCTGCAAAGGAATTGTGGGATTGTCTCGAAGCCAAGTACATGGTAGAGGACTCATCCAGTAAAAAGTTCCTGGTGACCAATTTCAACAATTACAAAATGGTTGAATCGAGATCTGTCATGAAACAATTCAATGAACTCCTCCGAATCCTTGGACAGTTCACACAAAATGGATTGAAGATGGATGAAACAATATCTGTCTCAAGCATCATAGACAAGTTGCCTCCTTCATGGAAGGATATCAAACATAATCTGAAACATGGAAAAGACGAACTGTCCTTGATCCAACTTGGAAGTCATTTGCGCATAGAGGAATCTCTACGAGCGCATGAGGATAACAAAGGAAAAGGCAAAGAAATTGTTGGACCCTCGGTTAATATGATCGAAGAGGGTGGTAAGAACGATAACAACAAAAACAAAGGAAAGAAACGTGCTTTCAATAACAAAAAGGGCAATTTCGGTGTTAACAAGAAACCGAAACTAGAATGCTGGAAGTGTGGCAGAATAGGCCACTTCAAGAAGGATTGTCGTTTCGGCAAAAAGCACGACAACGCGAATGCAAGTGGTTCAGGAAAGGGGTCTAAGGACCAATCTGAAAACCAAGGTCAGAAATCAATTTGTGATTTGAATAGTTTGATTAAACATTCGGTTTCACTAACTTCTGAGGCATTTTATGTGCAGGATGATGCTATCGCGTGGTGGATTGATTCTGGCACCACAACACATGTTTGCAAGGATCGTTTCTGGTTCAAGACCTTTGTTCCAGTGGAAGATGGTTCTGTTCTATACATGGGAGATGATCACTTCGCTCCCGTTGAAGGCAAAGGAAACGTGGTGCTAGAATTCAGTTCTGGAAACACTATTACTTTGTTTAATGTATTGTATGTTCCTAAATTACGTAAGAATTTAATTTCTGGTCCTGTATTGAATAAGCTTGGATACAAGCAAGTGTGTGAATCCGATAAATATGTTTTATCAAAGTCTGGTGTGTTTGTAGGATTTAGATATTATAATAATGGAATGTTTATGATGAATTTGAATGGAGTTCCTAAAGATTCTGGTTCTATATTTATGTCTTCTTCGAATGTTATCAAATTTTCGTTATGGCATGCTCGTCTAGGACATGTACATTATAAAAGAATGCATGAAATGTCTAAAAATGATTTAATTCCTGTTTTTGATGAAAATAACGAAAAGTGTAAAACTTGCATGTTAACAAAGATCACTAGGCAACCTTTTAAAAGTATAACAAAGAAATCTGTCATTCTTGAATTGATACATAGTGATTTGCATGCTACTCCATCATTAGGGAATAAAAAATATTTTGTCACTTTCATAGATGATACATCTAGATTCTGCTATGTTTATTTGTTGCACGCTAAGGATGAAGCCTTAGATAAATTCAAAATTTATAAAACTGAAGTTGAAGTGCAACGGACAGTGCTGATTAAAACATTACGTACCGATAGAGGTGGCGAATATTATGATCCTGTATTTTTCCAATCCGTAGGAATCATTCATGAGACTACGGCACCTTATACACCTCAACAAAATGGTGTGGCTGAAAGGAAAAATAGAGTTCTTAAAGAAATGGTAAATGCCATGTTATCTTACTCTGGTTTGAGTGAAGGGTTTTGGGGAGAAGCTATGTTAACGGCTTGTTATTTGTTAAATAGGGTTCCTAATAAAAGGAACAAGACTACCCCATATGAACTTTGGTATAAGAAAAGACCCAACTTAACATTTCTACGTGTTTGGGGTTGTAGGGCCGTGGTTAGAGTCCCGGACCCAAAAAGGAAAACTTTGGGCGAAAAGGGTGTAGGTTGCATCTTTGTTGGATATGCTGAACATTCCAAGGCTTATAGGTTTTATGTTATAGAACCTAATGACTCAATTTCTATTAACACAATTATAGAATCAAGAGATGCCATATTTGATGAGAATTGTTTCTCTTCTATACCTAGACCAAAGATATCTATACCTAATTCAGATGAATCTCTAAGGGATGATCATTCAAATGATGTACCAAGTGAGACACTTGAACCCCGTAGAAGCAAAAGAGCTAGAAAATCTAGATCTTATGGATATGATTTTCAACTATATTTAGTTGAGGGATCACAGGATCGGATTGAGACTCAATACTATTATTGCTATAATATAGAGGAGGATCCAAGAACGTATGATGAAGCTGTGAAATCTCGAGATTCTATCTTTTGGAAAGAAGCAATTGATGAAGAGATTGGTTCTATCATGGAAAATAATACTTGGGTATTATCTGATTTACCACCAGGCTGCAAACCATTGGGTTGCAAATGGATCTTCAAAAAGAAGATGAAAGTCGATGGTACAATTGACAAGTTTAAAGCTAGATTAGTTATCCAAGGCTTCAGACAAAAAGAAGGGATTGATTATTTCGATACCTATGCTCCAGTTGCCCGTATCACTACTATTAGATTGTTGATTGCCTTGGCAGCTATTCATAATCTAGTGATTCATCAAATGGATGTCAAAACAGTATTTCTGAATGGTGATTTGGAAGAAGAAGTGTATATGAAGCTACCTGAAGGATTTGTAATGCCTGGTAATGAGCACAAAGTGTGTAAGCTAGTTAAGTCGTTGTATGGGCTGAAACAAGCACCGAAGCAGTGGCATCAAAAGTTTGATGAGGTTGTTTTGTCTAATGGTTTCATTCTAAACCAAGCTGACAAATGTGTATATAGCAAATTTGATGCATCCGGTAAAGGAGTTTTCATTTGTCTATATGTTGATGACATGTTGATCTTTGGCACCGACCAAAATCAAGTTGATAAAACAAAGAATTTCTTGTCATCAAAGTTCTCCATGAAGGATATGGGAGAAGCAGACATTATTCTTGGTATTAAGATTAAACGGGAGAATAAGGGGATTGTAATTACGCAATCTCATTACATTGAGAAAATACTCAAGAAGTTCAATTATGAAAATTGTTCTCCAGTAAGTACTCCCATGGATCCGGGAGAAAAGCTTATGCCAAATACAGGTAAACCTGTGGATCAACTCGAATACTCAAGAGCTATAGGCTCTTTGATGTATGCTGTAATTAGCACTAGACCGGATATTGCTTATGCGGTTGGAAAGTTGAGCAGATTTACTAGTAATCCTAGTAGACATCATTGGCATGTGATAACTAGGGTATTCAAGTACTTGAAGGGTACTATGAATTATGGATTGTCATATATGGGATTTCCTTCGGTGTTAGAAGGTTATTCGGATGCTAGTTGGATAAATAATGTTGAAGATTCATCCTCTACAAGTGGATGGGTGTTCTTGCTTGGGGGAGGTGCCATCTCATGGGCTTCCAAGAAGCAAACATGTATAACTAGTTCCACAATGGAATCTGAGTTTGTAGCATTATCTGCTACTGGTAAAGAAGCAGAATGGCTAAGGAACTTGGTATATGAGATTCCGATATGGCCTAAATCGATATCACCAATTTCTATCCGTTGTGATAGTAGTGCCACACTGGCTAAAGCATATAGTCAAATATACAATGGAAAGTCTAGACATTTGGGTATTAGACATAGTATGATTAGGGAATTAATCATGAATGGGGTGATATCTATTGAGTTTGTTCGGTCGCAACAAAACTTAGCTGACCACTTGACGAAGGGGTTAGCAAGAGACTTAGTGAAGAAGTCGGTAATTGGGATGGGATTAAAGTCCATTTAAATCTATTAGTTATGGTATACCCAATTCCCTTCTAATACAACGTTAGAAGCAGAATTCAATGTGGAAAGATCATAGTTAAAGATTGGAGCAATTGTGTTTATCTTCCCAAGGTATGTGTTCAGACCTGCAAGTGATGGCTAAGTTGAAGTATATCTTCTTAATGGTTCTTTTGAAAAATTGCAAATGCAGGTGCAAGATTAAAAGGATCACCTATGTGAGCATGAAGTTTTGCCGCTTCAAGAAGCTTGGACTTGGCTTCCTATATGCTTATTAATGGATAAGTACACATGGCTTGTAAAGTGTCAAGTATGAATAGTAGAGTATTGTAAGAAACATATGTGTACTACATCTTCAGATATTCAAATGGATTGACGGGTTCAATCATTGTGACACCCCGATTTTCGAGTATTTGGAATGTGTATTTGTACTAAGATGAAAATTCAATCGCAAGACATTTTCTTCTATGCATTTGTTTGATCGTTATACCTGTAAGTAAATCAAGGATTATACTAAAATGGGGGGAGTTTGTTGGTGATTTTAGTATCATCAATGTATTTTGGTAGTAATGTGATTTACTGTAGGCCGATGCAATTATGCGTTAAGCTTGAAACGAGTTAGGGTAGTGCGGAGTGCGTGCTCGTAGAGCCAAATGTGCAATTGAATACGAATAATAGAAACGGGGTTCCAAGGGGCGGAGCCCCTGGCGGGGTGCGGGGCAGCGCCCTGTCGGGGTCTAAGGGGCAGCGCCCCTAGCGGGCGGGGTGCGGGGCTGTTAGCTGAAGATTTCGTTTTGCAAATATGATCCTTCGAAGGGTGAAGACTCGAGGGAGGATGGTTCTGGATGACCGTCTTTGAAGGTAAAATGGCTCCTGATGGCCATGTTTCGAGGATGAAGAGTTTTTAAGTCATAACGGAGATAGTGAATGCTGAAGCTAGTAGGAGTGTATATCTTCGAGACTTAGACAAATTTTACGAAATATGTTAAGTACTGATGCTTAGTGTATTTCCGTGGTATTTTAATGTTAAGTTATATTTCCACGCGTCGAAGGAGGATTCAGGCGGGAGGATTTGAAATTCGAAGAAGTTTTCATAACTGTCCAGAGACAGATGGCTTTCCGAGGATTCTCATGAGAAACGTGGCATTAGATTAGCGTAGGACCGTTAAGGTAGAAACTAGTATAAATAAGGGTTCTAATGTTAGGATTCGGTGTGTTCCTTTTGTACAAATCACTCACATATTACTCAAGTATCAAGTGTTAAAGAGAAAGAGTTCGCTGAGAAATTTACGTATGACACCACCATTTTAATACATGTGTATTTTCCCTTTATTTTCAAGTATCTTTCAATATTATTGCATTTCGTTTACTTCTTGCCATTTACGTTTTTTGTACTCATTATTTTCATGTCATTTATCTTTGAAGTATTTAACATTTCTGCACTTTAAGATTTTTGCACTTTTACAGTTTCATCTCATATTTTATCTTGACTTACCTTTCGCTGAAGTTATACTCACGTGTATAACGAAGTGATTGCTAATTTTGTTTGTTTCGTTCGAAGTAATTCTTATTGACAAGATGAATCATAGATATGGTTCGAATGACCATCAATAACAATCTTCTTGACTATGTCCTAGGATCAATCTAGTCGATCCTGCGAGTAACCAAATCATATTTATTATAGTTTGGAAGACTAGCGGTTGTTTACCGGAAATCACCGTAAACAAATTGGCACGCCCAGTGGGACAGTGTCAAGCAGATTGTTTTTAATTAATTGTTTTATTTTTGTCTAGACAATATCAGGACCTTGTATGAGCCTTAGGAACGGTAAGTTAACGAACAGTGCACAACCGATTCCCAAACGAAGGTACAACAAGAAAATGGCCGTTACAACCAGTGCAGGGGGAGATCAAGATCCCCCCACAAGGCTCAGGATCAGGAGCGGCAAATTCGACTTCTACTCAAGGAGCACGGGATATACCGGGTCCAAATGGATCGAGACCTGCAGAGAATTCCCAGGCTATGCCTGAGAATAATACAGGACCATCAGGGACTATTCCAGTTTCAGTGTCGACCACCGCACCTTCATCCACAAGCGCGGAGGAGATGCCACTTTCCTCGACAAATGCTGCAAATAACTTATTTAACCAGGGGTCGAACTCTGCTTTCAAATGGAGGCCAAATTACCCATACGGAATGCCATACCCATTTGGAACAGGCGTACGAGGGGCAGGACCTACATATGCTACAACTAACAATGCGACGTTTTCGCCAAATGTTGGTTCAGTGGGTCGAAGTGCACACAATACTGGCTTTTCTGCCCAAATACCCAATTTTACCACAAATAATCAAGCAGCATTCCGGCAAGAAATGGATGCAAGCAACCATGATATGTTAGGGGTCTTGGCCAAAGAATTGGCTTCAATTTTGAATCCACTAGCAACAAATATTACTAGTACGAATCGGGAAAACGTGGAGATTTTCCAAAAGATATCATCTCAAATGAATCGAATGGCAGATTTCATGGGAGTTCCACCACCTAGACGAAAAGACAAGCAGCCTTTGAATCAAGAAGAGAGGCCCATTTTGGAACGTATACAAGATGTGGTTCCCCTGTCTAGGACAGCCACTAAGAATGTAGGTGCCCCACAGAGAACAAAAACGATCGAAGGGACTCAAGTAATAAACTTAGAGGCTTCGAATCAAAGAACTGTCCCCGTTCGACAGGAAACGGAAGAAGATCGACCCAGATTAAGGATTGTGGGTAGGAACGAACATCCAGATGAAATCGTCCAGAGAGTCAGAAGAGAAAATCTGGCTACAGAAAATAACCTAACTGCCATGATAGAAAGGGTTATGGCCAATAACGGCCTTAGTACTGGACTTCGACGTCCAAATTATACATCCCCCATATCAGATTATATCATGCAAACAGAGTTTCCTAGAGGCACTAAAGTACCCAAGTTCACAAAGTTTTCAGGCGAAACTAGCGAGTCAACTGTGGAACATATCGCCAGATACTTGACAGAGGCAGGAGACTTAGCAGGGAACGAGGATTTAAGGATCAAATATTTCCCTAGTTCGCTAACAAAGAATGCTTTCATTTGGTTCACTACTTTGCCACCAAATTCGATAGATGCTTGGGCATACTTAGAAAGGTTGTTCCATGAACAATTCTACATGGGTCAAACCAAGATAAGTCTGAAAGAATTGGCCAGTATTAAGAGGAAGTTTACAGA
This sequence comes from Vicia villosa, assembly GCF_029867415.1. Lineage (NCBI taxonomy): Eukaryota > Viridiplantae > Streptophyta > Magnoliopsida > Fabales > Fabaceae > Vicia > Vicia villosa. The sequence goes on along the minus strand of NW_026705145.1, from coordinate 12,487 downwards.
ACCAATTGATGATTACTTAAATAGGTTCCGACTGTTGAAATCAAGGTGTTTCACAACAGTCCCAGAGCATGAACTAGTCGAAATGGCTGCGGGTGGTCTAGATTATTCAATTAGGAAGAAACTAGATACTCAATACCTTAGGGATATGGCCCAGTTGGCAGATAGGGTTCGACAAGTCGAACGCTTGAAGGCAGAAAAGGCTAAGGCAAATAAAAACTATAAAAAGGAAAGGGTAGCGTACGTCGAAGCGGAGGACGCTGATGATGAGTCTTTTAACGACTCATACAACCCTGAAGAAGTCGAAATAGATTTGGCTGAACTGAAGGAAGCGCCACCTTATGCCTGCAAACTACTCAACCCTGCAAATGGAAAAAACCCAGTAGAGAGCGATAAGAACGATAGATTCCCTAAGAAAACTTACACATTTGACGTCACCAAGTGTGATGAAATATTTGATTTACTAGTAAAAGATGGCCAAATGATACTGCCTCCAAATTCCAAAATTCCTCCGTTAGAACAACGAAAGAAGAGGGGTTTTTGTAAATATCATGGTTTTTTGGGCCATAAAACCTCACAATGTTTTCTTTTCAGGGATTTAATTCAAAATGCTATCAAAGATGGGAGGTTTAATTTGCTGACAAAACCAAGAGCCACATGAGGGTCGACACAAATCCTCTGAACATTGCTGACGCTAGCCTCTGTGAGCCATTGGATATCAACATGGTAGAGGCATCTGAAGTCGAAGATACAGAAACTAAAACAGTGTTCAATGGAGAGCAGGCTACTGAAAGCCTAAATGATGATGCAATCTTCAATATTGATGTTGAAGAATCTTCCAAGACAGAGATAACTGAGGGTTCGAGGGGAGAGAACAGCAAGGCCACTGAAGACCTCAGGGTGAAGCTCCAGAAAATCCAAATCTCTGAAGTTCTTCCAACAGTTGTTAACATGGTCAGCGCCAGACGTCCAGTGTCTGAATTTGGCGAATTGGAGACATGGTTGACAAGGCAAAAGGGGGGCATTGAAATTCCTCCAAGAGGAGAAAGCCTCAAGGACTACCTCTGGAATTGCCATGAAAGGAATGGCGGAAAACAATGGATGTGTCCAAGATGTTCGATCATGCTGAATCGAAGGGTCGAAGCTAACTTCGAAAGGGCTCGACGCGAAAGATGGGAACACCCTGGGAGAGAACCAAACCCTCTGCTACAAGTGTACCCAAAGATGGAGGAAAGCTTAGTGGGATTTTTGGTCAGATGTCACAGGGAAAACACTGAAGTTGCATTTTGTCCCAGATGTGGGGCAGTCTATGATGAAATGTTGGCACGATCATTCGAACGTATGTACTGCTACATGGGTCGAGAAACTCAGGGATTGCGTCCTAACCTATACGGTTTCGACATATGGACCCCAACGAAAAGACCCGATAGCCCACATCCTAGAGCTCGAAGGGTAACATTCAAAGTTCCTGCGGATGTACCCAGGGACAGATGGGTGCAAGCTGGTGCAAGAACCAACAAATGGCGAAGTTGGGACCAAGGAGGAAGGACTGCAATGGCATATAGGAAGCAATTCCAAAAACCAAATCGAGAGATGTATCGATTGGAGAATTACAAAGGAAAAAATCCTATGTCCCAATCCCAGTGGAGAAGGCACCAGAGAATGAAAAAAGCTCAAAGGGAATATAGGCCAAGAGAAGCTGGAGAGTCTAGTAGCAACCAAGTCCCACATCAGGGGGCAAAGTCAAGCAAACCTCCGGTGGAACGCAGACTATTCGAAGCTGAAAAGATCTTGGATGAAGAAGAAAAGATGCAGTCCAGTTCTTGGAAAGAAGAAGATAGAATGACAAATGATTTCGATTCTGATGGGGTGTCATCTATAAACCTCAACTGCAACGTTGTGTCTGTGCTCCCTCATGAGTTTAATCAGGAAACTGAAGTTGAAGACTGCGAAGAGGCTGATATCGAAGAAATGGCGAAACACAGACCTGTGTGTTACTATGTGCTGAATAATGGTGCAGTTGAAGAACAGAACGCTTTCTTCGAGAGGCCCAATGAAGGTATGCGAAATCACTTGAAACCACTCTATATAAGGGCTAAAATTGAAAATGTTGGCATTAATAAAGTCCTAGTCGATGGGGGGGCAGCAGTGAACCTAATGCCCCAATACATGCTGAAAAGAATTGGTATGTTCGATACTGATATAAGGCCACACAACATGGTTTTATCTAACTACGAAGGCAAGATAGGACAAACACTAGGAGTTGTTCAGGTGAATTTAACCGTGGGATCAGTCACGAGGCCAACTATGTTTATGGTTATACCAGCAAAAGCAAACTACAACCTTTTGCTTGGGAGAGAGTGGATCCATGGAGTTGCAGCTGTGCCTTCAACAATGCATCAGAGAGTAACCATTTGGAGAGAAGATGGTATAGTAGAGAATATCGAAGGGGATCAGAGTTACTATATGGCTGAAGTTAACCAAGTTAATAAAACTAACTTCGATATAAACTTGGCAAACATAGGTCCTTGTCATGCTGCAGAGGAGATGTATACCCCAAATAAGAATGCGTTGTACTATTTAACTCTACACCCAAATGGATTCCAGTGGGACAGAGAGATCATGGATGGCCCAACAGATACAGCACCATTGGAGAATTATCCACCAATACGGCCAACAGGCTGGGACGATGACATTAATAATGTCTGAGTCCTCCTTCTTCGAAAAGATTTCGGCTTACGTAGCCGAGAACAAAAGAAAGGCGGCTCTCGAAGCCGAATTATCAAATGTAATGATTAACACAGTTCTAACCAAAAAAGAAGTGACAGATCCAGAAATACATACGAGTTCTAAATCCCTTGGAGATCCGGTTCAAGTCGAAGAGATCATAAGAGAGGAATCGAGTCAGAGGTTAGACGCAATTTACGATGAAGAACCTCTGGGATTCGAAAAGGACCCAATGGCATCAAATATAAAGATGTTAGCCCAAGATCCACTCGAAAAAGTAAATCTTGGAGACGAAGGTCAAAAGAGGATAACGTACATCAACGCGAAACTAAAACCAGCACTAAAAGCGACGGTCATCAAAATGTTAAAAGAAAACAAATATTGTTTTGCTTGGGATTACGATGAGATGCCTGGGCTAGGAAGAGACTTGGTCGAACTAAAATTACCAATAAAAGAAGGGAAGAAACCTATAAAGCAGACTCCCAGGAGGTTCGCGCCGGATATTCATTCAAAGATTAAAGCAGAGGTCGAAAGGCTTCTACGTTGCAAGTTCATCCAAACTACAAGGTATGTTGAATGGATTGCTAATATAGTACCTGTAATTAAAAAGAATGGTTCATTAAGAGTATGCATAGATTTTCGTGATCTCAATGCAGCCACTCCTAAAGATGAATATCCCATGCCTGTGGCAGAAATGCTAGTAGACTCAGCCGCAGGCTTCGAGTATTTGAGCATGTTGGATGGATATTCTGGATACAATCAGATCTTTATTGCAGAAGATGATGTATCCAAAACGGCATTTCGTTGCCCAGGGGCAATAGGTACTTACGAATGGGTCGTAATGCCTTTTGGTTTAAAAAATGTCGGGGCAACCTATCAAAGAGCAATGAATTCTATATTCCATGACTTTATAGAAACATTCATGCAAGTGTATATAGATGACGTTGTAGTAAAGTCTACCTCGGATATCAGTCATCTCGATCATCTCGACCTATCATTCGAAAGAATGAGGAAACATGGCCTGAAGATGAATCCCCTCAAATGTGCTTTCTTTGTGCAGGTGTTGCACCCCAAAATTTGCCCTCTTTCTCTGTGCTATAAGTTATGGAAGGCGTTTATTTCGTCATTCAAAAAATAAAAAAATAATAAAGAGCCTATTCATTTGAGTGTCTAAGTGTGTTGAGGTTAATTGGATTTTATGGTGAGATTTCTTTTATACTTCAAGTCAGATTCATCTTCAAAGATTCTTCAAGGCATTGCTATTGAGTGGATAATCAAGGCACTATTCTTTCAATTACTTGTCATGCAAGTTAACGTGATTTGAAGAATTGAGATTCCATTGAATTAGAGTTGGATTAGATGAATTCATTTCAAACCAAGGACATATTACTCTTAAACTTTCATCTCATTTCGGAGTTTGTAAGTGCAACAGGAGATATCTTGGTTCATTTAATAATAGGATTTGAAGAAGATTGGAGAAGTTTCGTTCATGTCGATCGTTCGGAATTGATGGTACAAGTTATAACGCAAAGATGTTCCTCCATTTATCATTCATTCAAAAACCATTACAAAACTATATACTACTATCCATTACAAATATTCAAATTACAAAGTCCATTCATTACAAGATGCTCAATACAAAATTCTCAACCTGCATCCATACAAAATAAACTGAAGCCTACCCTAACTCCTGAACCCGCAGATCAAAAAAAACCATTCACTAAACCGCCCTTGCATTGAAGATAAACCAATAGCTGCCGGATCAAACCGTAACCATTAATTGAACTGCAACCCTGCATCCAACAAGAAAACCGGTTCAGTATGGAGTTTAGAGGGAGAAACTTCACAACAAAGAAAATATATAACAAAAATTAGCAACAGAAAATGAATGGGGGAAAAACAAAAAAAGAGAGAGATTACGTAACAGAATCGGAAGAGAGGAACTCACCATAACAGAACCTTAACAAACTTTTCTCAGATCTTCCATTTTGAACCATTGAATCTTCAATCCTCAACCATCACCATAACCTTCAATCAATTCACGTTTTCAATCATCATCATATCATCACCATAATCATCCTTGAATCTCTCACTCATCTTCATCAATCATCTTCAATTATTCAGAAAATTCATGGAAAAGTTACCTTCAAGAGAACCTTCAACAATTGGATTCAACAGAAATTCACCATGACAATTCATCGATCTTTTCTCCCTTGATTCAAGAAGCTTTCACATTTTTCTGCATAAACTCTTCAATCACCTTCGCGTAACAAAACTTTGAGGATCTACATTCTTCAGTCACCGATTCCTCTTCCACGCGACTAAACCTTCAAGCATCTTCAACATCAATTCTTCACGCCACTACAATGAATCTTTGACCGCTCTCTACTTAAGATTCAACCGCAACAATCGCGTTTCAAAAATTCGAAAAAAAGAAGATAACAGAAGTGACGAGTGGAACCGAAGGAGCAAGAGATTAGAACGATACCTGGATGTAATAATGGAACGCTTATCATTATCAGCAGATCCGAAAATACTCGTCTCCGGGAAGGTTAAGACGGCGATGAGGTTCGGATAGCGGCGGAGCGGTCATCGAAAGGAATTTGTGGCGGTTATTGATTGAACGAGCAACGAGTTGAGACGGAGAGACCGTTGCGAGAGGACGAAAGGATCAGACTGAGACTAGATCGGAGACTGAGAGGATCTTGTTTGATTGAGTGAAATCGGAATCACCGAGAGGTGAATGCAAGAGAAGACGAGAGATCCGGAACGGACTCTCCGATGTCGCCTCCGGCCGCTGCGCCGCTGGTTCGTTGAGGTCTGAGAGAGGGAGAGAATCCGTGTCGTTCAAACCATTGCTGCGAGTTCATCGGAGAAGAAGATGAACCGCCGCCGCCGTCGCCTGAGTGTGAGGAGGGAGAACTAAGACTCCAATGGCCATTCACGTAAACCTTTAACCCTAATCCCTTTCTTTCAATTGTTTTTTCTGTTAATTGGTTTTGGTGATAATTGAATCTTAATTGTGGATAAAACATGATGAATAGGATTAATACAGTTGTTAATTGATGTTAATTAAAGAGAATATGATAACTAGTGATTAATTGGTGATGTTTGGACTGTGAGAATTGGACAAGAACCATTGAACAACCATGGGCCTCTTACATGAAATCCATCGCTACACCTCCCTATAGCCCACGCACCATCTCTGTTTTTTTTGTCATGCTGAAATCAATACAAAAACAATCTGCTTGGGCCTCAGTCCCTGGGCCCTGCGCCTTTGCTTCTCACTGCACCACTGTTTCCAGCAATAAACCCCCTTGATCCACCATTTTTCATGTTTAGAATTAGTTCTTATTTCTTATTTTTGGTAGGTGATAAAATGTCTTAAAAAAACAATATTTGTTAGACTTTTGCATGATAAAAGAAATAAATAAAAACATGTTTTCTTTGTTAGAATTTATATGTTTAGTCACATAGCCTTGTTCTATTATTGTTAGATGAAAATGTCATAAAAAAACAATTTAATCTTGCTAGCTTTTCTTTTAGAATTCATTTAGAATTTAATTGCTAGTATTTTCTATGGTCGGTGCATGCTTCCTTGTTACTACTAATTTGTTTGCTGAGATGTGCGAGGTACTTTGAGAGGGTTCGATTGTGATTTGATTGCTTCGTGTTCCACTTTATTTGTGGGACACAATTTCGCTTCCGGTGCGATTGATTTGCATCGTGTTCCACTTTATTTGTGGGACACGAACCTACTTCTGATGCCAGTCATCTGATCTCTCATTCATTGAGATGTATATTCCTGCATTGTCTGGCTTGTGTTCTCTTGCAGGTTGCTTATGTGGTTATGCTCGACGTGTACCACATGTCGCTCGTGATTTATTTTCACAACGACGCTTTATGACTCGCTTTGCTTGATGATGGCTTACGCGAAGTATTCCGGACTTATATGCTTGCACTTGCTAGCTCATTGCGGATTTGCTATCCGTTCAGTATTGTCCCCTTGTCCCTTTTATCGCTTTCTCGCATCATCCTGTAACATGAGAAGTAGGACCTAGACATGCATCTGGCCAAGCCCTCGAAAGAGGCTCTGTTTTTGTTGGTGTGTTTACATTTGTGCTTTGCGGCAGGGAGTCACGGTGTAATAAGTCCTATATGGCACTCCGTTAAGTCCTCATGGAAGGCATGCGGTCAAGGGTTCGTAATCAACCCCCGCCTAGTCTCATCGAGTCTGTTTGGTATGCGCACGCCTCGCGTTGCTTGCTTCCGAACCAGCACAAGATCTTGTTATCGAGTATGTCAGGAAAAGGGTTCATGTAGCCGGACCCCCGCCTTTCTTATAGCTCGCGTCGCTCGACGTTGATGCTCGGTGTACGCACGCACCGTTTTCCTTTACGATCCGTGACGGCTTGGTTGCTGAGAAGGGTCCGCCTTCTTGTCTATGGCCCGATCATTTTCGCGAGGTCTGATGCTTGGTTGACTTGGGTTGAGCTGCTCCCCTTGGCTATGGCGGGACCGCTTTTCTACCATTCGGTCAGTACCGTTGGTTTGTTTGCTTCACGAGTGGATGCTCGTTTGTGTGCTATTTGTTTGCTTCCCTTTTCCCCGTAGGTTGCTAGTTTAGCTTAGACTTGTACCCTTTGTATGATAACATTAGGTAGCAAGCTTTCCCCCTTAGCTTAGGTTTTCCTCATGCATTGTTTAAAACACAAACCACACTCTTTGAGTTTCTTTTCTTAAGAGCTTGTTATTTCCGCTCCATTCCCAAGCATAAGTCTCCAAAGGTCGAGCAGCGGAGTGCGAATGTAACTCGTTCACCTAAAAAATACAAAACAAACAGAAATTAGTTAGCCGAGCTACGGTAGCTCTGATTCTGCAAAACAGATACGTAGGCAGCGGGGTAGGGCCCGTGCGAGCACAATCCTTTCTTTTCCCTACATTCTGCATTCATTTTAGTCCAGATTAGCGTAGATTTGCTTACACACCCATAGTTTTAGATACAGGCGTGGATACCATCGAGTACGATGGGCGCGAGGGGTGCTAATACCTTCCCCTCGCGTAACCGACTCCCTTACCCTTTTTCTCTGGTCGTGAGACCGTTGTTTTGTTTTGTGGTTTGCTGGCATTCCCTTCCTTTTCAGGATAAATATGTTAGTGGCGACTCTGTTAATTTTCGCGGTAGCGACAGCTGGCGACTCTGCTGGGGACGTCTCGACCTGTTGCTGGTCCGGACTCAGCGAGTCGATCCTAGTGCTTGTGTGTTTATCTTTGGGTGTTTTTTACTGCTTTGCATATTTATCTGTTTGCATTGCATCCTATGTGCGTTTTTACTTTTCTGCATCATATTCTGGACTGTCTGGATTTCTATCTGTGGGTGGGTGTTTCAAGAGGTAAAAGACCCAATACCCAGGTCATGAGTGATACCATAGGAACTAGGACTAGAGTGGTCGTGACGGACAGAAGGCGTATGCCTGATTGATCTGATCACGTATCCACGGGCAGAGCTTGGTGGAATGAGGCAATATCGTATGATAGCGCCTACATTCGATCCTCTGTTGGCTTTTTGACCTACCCTGGCCTAGATTTACCCGTGAGTGGGGCGGGAATCAATCATTGCTTAACAGGTACATTGATGGTGACTTTGGTTCTTGTTCGTGGGTTACCGCTGTTCTCGTTCGAGTGTACTATTGGTTCCTGTTCATGGGGTACTATGGTTCTTGTTCGAGTAGTGATCTATGTTCTATTCCAGTGTGTTGGTGACTATATGTTCTGGTTCCGATGGTAACTTGTTCCATTGGTGACTTGTGGTTTGTGTGGTGGTCTGAAACTATGCCGAACCTTTGACCTTGTGCCGTGTGATCTCTCGGCGTCTCAGATATATCTAGTATTGTGGTTTCCCACCACCTTGCATCATTGCATATTTACTTTTCCAAAAAAATGATGTACAAAAAATAACTAGCATACTAACATACATGTTCCTTTCATTTCCAAGGAATCATATCTTTAAGCCTCGTGTCGAGCTTTTCCATCTCTTGCTAAAAAATTCAAAACATGAGGATTCCTTGGGAAATTGAATGAACATGGCATTGCATTCATATCATGCATCTCATACATTCCATGCATAACAGGTATTCAGGACCGAGGATCTCTTATTCATACTTGGTATTCTCACCAGACTCAGAGACTTGATTTGTTCTTATTGTGTGTTCAAAGATCAGTCATGAAACAACTTTGTGGGGTGACAAAGAGGAAAGCTCGGTTTGGGGTTCTTTTTGAAGGCTTGTCTTGTGCTCATTTGCTTCCATGCTTGCTTTATTTGCAACTGGTTAAGCTCTGTACTGTGTGGATGTTCACAAGTTCTCTGCTTGATGATGATGGCACTAGGTGTGAGTTCTATTCTGGGGCACCTGGTTATGATGTTAGGATCTGCAAGTCTTTGAAATTGCTTGGGGCTCCCGCACGAGGGATAAGCAAGACATTGTCTATCTTGAGCATTGCACCATTTGCATTGCTCGAATCCCTGAAGCACTAACAAATTCCGTGTGACTTCGTCAGAATCTTCCGTCAGGCAGTAGTCAAAAGTGTTTTTCATAGACACCTCTCTTTCTCAAGGTTCTCCTTCATATCCAGGGTCACCTCCTCTCTTGAAGTTTCCTATTCAGTAGCCTTTGCTTGTCACAAGAAAGAGAAAAAGAATATGAGGGACAAGCTGATGTGATCCTAGTGCCATTATGTTCAGTTTCTTCCGTGCTTGATGGAATTTCAGTTGGTTAAAGATTTGTGCTTTGGGTGGTTTCTTACCACAGGTAGCTCTCCTGATTTCGATGACGATACTCGGTGTTCCAATCTGGGGGCACCTGATCATAATGCCAATCCTTACAAGGTGTTAAGGTACAAAGAGTCCAGGACTTACTCGATGCAGATGTGTTTGAGCATATTCATAATGGTTTCTACTAGTCAATCCCATTTCATCTGCTGCAAGCAGAATCTTTGTTCTTCTTCGAGGAGTAACTCATGAGAATCACTTGCAACCTGTAATGCCAAAAGGTTCCTTCACAACAGCTATTGTATGTTCCAAGTAATGACTTTGATAGCTAAGCGTCAGAGGTTATTGTTGTTCGCCAATAGTAATACAAGTTTCCTCCATTCATGATGGTGATTTCTGTTTCAGCAGCTATATTTAGGGCTCCCGACCGAGGGATAAGCAAGACTCCGTGTTCTTGAGTTTGCATCTTTGGCAACTCAAATCCCTAAAGCATTCACAAACTCCAGTCGCTATATTTGGGGCTCCCGACCGAGGGATAAGCAAGACGCCTTGTATCTTGAGTTTGTGCACCACTTGCACAGCTCAAATCCCTAAAGTTGAGCACTTGCAACTTCTGTATGACTTTGCCAAAATCCTCTTCCAGGAAGTAATCTAAAGTGTTCTGACGTAGCGCTTAATGTTTTCCACTCTGGGGACACTTGGTTATCTGATTGGAGATTGTAAGTCATTCAAAGACAAGGTTCAAGACCTGATTGACACTGAGATTATCACATTCGCACTTGAGGGCCATAATTGAAGTTCTCCTCCAATTCAATGGATCTTCTGAAGCAATAAGCCCATACGGAGAAGATCTCCTCAACGGTGGCAATTCCTAAATCATCATGCATGTTCATGTTTAAGCTTTCTTGTTTGTTCAATACTGTTTGTATGTAAAACTTGTTTATTTTTGAACTATAATCATAATGCATTGGATATGTTTGTCTTGAAAAAATCCATTCGCTTTTGCTCTTATATGTTTTTATATGCTTGTTGTGATACTCAATTCTTGTTAACAAAGCATGATAACTCTGTAGGGAGAATGATGAACATAATACCAAAAACCTCAAATGGTATGCTTTTGAGTAGAACCCTGTTGATGATGTACAGGCATTGTTTCAAATTCCCAAACACTGGAGATATAAGGGAGTGAAACCTTCGTTAACCCCTCTGAGCCTTCGAAGTTGGAGTTTCTTTTTCTATAAAAAACCCTCACATTTTAACCCTGGGGCAGGGTAGTATTCAGTTAACCTGATCAAGCATTCAAAATTCATCAGGAGCACACATTTAAGGATACAATAATGGTTATCTTTCAAAAGGTTGAGGAAAGTCAAATCCACAACGGTTACCCCTCACCTCAGGAGGTCAAGACATCAAATTTATCCCTCACCTCATGAGGTCGAGACATCAAAATTATCCCTCACATCAGGAGGTCAAGACCAACATCCAAACCGCTGTGGTTTATCCCTCACATCAGGAGGTCAAAAAATGACGATACCACAATGGTAATTCTTCATCAATCAAGGACTCAGGCAGTCACAATCACTTCAAACAAATCAAAGATTCAGGATCACACTACTTGTTCAAAAGAAAAGAATGAATCAAAAGAAAAAAAAAAGAAAAAAAGCCCGCTAAGTCAACAAGTTGAAAACGTGTGGCTTAGGCAAAAGTTAGGGCATCCCGCTGGACATCCAACTCAAAATTCAAAAGAATTTGTCCCAGGCAAAAATTAGGGAAACAAGAAAAAAAAAGCGAAAGCAAAACAAGGATTACAAAATAAGAATCCTCATCAAAAAAAACAAAGTCGTGTGATCAGACACCAAAAACAAAAGGTAAAGTGACCGTCGTGTCCAAATACCTCATTGACTCCTCAACCATCTCAAGTTCCTCTTGAAAGATGAATGCTCGCATCGAGTTAACTGAACTTAGGACTGGAGAACATCACGAAGGGGGTGGGCACCAAATAATTTGAGCCTAAAAATCCTTTTTTCTTAAACCGTGAACCTGGCCACGTTACAACCCCGAAAAGTCCTAACTGAAGCATGGGTTAATTCGAAAGCAGACTATACATGAGAATACGGTAAGCTGACTCCTGGTAGATCCGCTAAACGCTTGAGTTGGTATCACATCATCTTTCTTTGACAAAAAATCGATGTTACGACATCCTTTAAAAAAGTTTCTTTAAACTTCAGGACAAATATACTCTTTTGCATTAGAATTATATTTCTCATAATAAACATTCTTTGCATATGAACAAGTGCTTAACATCAGGAAAGTTTCCATCATGAACTTCAGATGAAAAAGTGTACTCCTCCCGAAGGACGAGTTGTCTTCAGAACTCCGTTAAGCAGAGGCAGCCATATTTCAAGGTTTAATCACCCTCAGGGGCACAAAAGCGTTTGAATACTTTGTCGAGCAAGTTTTCAGTCAATCTGAGGCAATCAGGTCAAGATTAAGAGAATCTCTCAAAGTGCTGAGCAATCAGGGGCATTCACCCAAGTGTAATCGAAGCTACCTCCAATACAGGTCAGACAGGGGCACGGTTTCAAAGTTCATGATACTGGGGCAAGTTGGCTATGATAGCACAAATCTCGAGAAGTCCTTACGAGACAGATTTCTTCAAAGTCCCTACAGGCTGGGGCAAGCACTATGCATTGGCATTCTTTCCTCATCAGGAGGTGTTCAGTTTAAGTTCAGGTGTGAGCTAAACAACTTATGAACTTGAAGACCGTCGAGAAGTTAGGATTGTCATCCTCAACATTTATCAGATACTGAAAGCCCAATACTTGTTTGGCATCCTTACAATCAATACGAATATGGAGAACTCTTTTGGAAAACCAACGCCTGCTTGGTCTCTTTGAAGTCAACACTTGCTTGACCCCTTAGGCCCACTTCCTGGTGGCACTCTCTCAGAAAATCAATGCATGTTTGATACTCTGGCCGATACTTGTTTGGTAT